>NC_047055.1:56239180-56601536 GCF_011762595.2 Tursiops truncatus
GGGATGAATTGGGAGATTAGGATTGACATATATATACTATTAATACTATGTATAAAATACATAACTAATGAGAACCTACAGTATAGCTCAGGGAACTCAATGTTTGCTGCACAGTAGAAACTAACACAACATTGTAAAGCAACTATACTCCAATAAAAATTAATTTAAAAAATCGTCAACTTATTTTCAACAACAGCTGTGCCATTTACATTGGCATTGGCAATGCATGAGAGTTGCAATTTCTACACATCTTCAGAAACACTTGTTTATTTTCCCCTTTTATAATGATGATCATACTAGTGGGTGTGAAGTGGTATCTCATTGTAGTTTTGATGTGCACTTTCATAATGACTAATGATATTGAGTATCTTTTCATCTCATTTGTATATCTTCTCTGGAGAATGTCTATCAACCCTTTGCTCATATTTAAATTGGATTGTTAGACATTTTGTTGTTGAGTTTTAGGAATTCTTTGTAAATTATGGATAATAATCCCTTATCAGTTATAGGATTTGCAAATATTTTATCCCATACTGTGGGGTATCTCTGAGTCTTATGATAATGTCTTTGATGCACAAAGTTTTAATTTTGATGAAGTCTAATTTATATATATTTTTTCTGTTGCCTGTGATTTTGGTTCCATATCCAAGAAATCATTGTCAAATCCAATGTCATGTATCTTCTTATGTTTTCTTCTAAAAGTTTTATAGTTTTATCTCCATGTTAAGGATTTTGATCCATTTTAAGTCAATATTTGTATCTGTTATATGGTAAACATCCAACTTAATTATTTTGCATGTGAATAGCTAGTTGACCCAGAACCATGTGTTGAAAAGAATGTCTTTTTACCATGAATAGCCTTGGTACTCAATGTTCAGATATCAACTGAAAATAGATGTGTAGATGTTAGGGATTAATTCTTAGGTCTCTATTATATTACATTTTTTATGTGTCTCTTTAAGACAGTAGTGCACTGATTTGATTACCAAAGCTTTATCATAATTTTAGAAATTCAAAATAAGAATTCTCCAAATTTGGTCTTCCTTTCCAAGAGTTGATTTGGTTTTCAGAGTCTCATGATATTTCATATGAATTTTAGTATGGATTTTTATTTTTCTGCAAGGACACTGTTTTGAATTTCAGGAATCTGTAGATTACTTTGATCATAAACTTCTTTTTTTTTTAATTTACATCTTCATTGGAGTACAATGGCTTTAAAAAAGTGTGTTAGTTTCTGTTTTATAAGAAAGTGAATCAGTTATACATATACATATGTTCCCACATCTCTTCCCTCATGCGTCTCCCTCCCTCCCATCCTCCCTATACCACCCCTCTATGTGGTCACAAAGCACCGAGCTGATTTCCCTGTGCTATGCTGCTGTTTCCCACTAGCTATCTATTTTACGCTTGGTAGTGTGTATATGTCCATGCCACTCTCTCATTTTGTCACAGCTTACCCTTCCCCCACCCCATATCCTCAAGTCCATTCTCTAGTAGGTCTGTGTCTTTATTCCCGTCTTACCCCTAGGTTCTTCATAACATTATTTTTCCTAAGATTCCATATATATGTGTTAGCATATGCTATTTGTCTTTCTTTTTCTGACTTACTTCACTCTGTATGACAGACCATAGGACCATCCACTTCACCACAAATAACTCAATTTCGTTTCTTTTTATGGCTGAGTAATATTCCATTGCATATATGTGCCACATCTTCTTTATTCATTCATCCAATGATGGACACTTAGGTTGCTTCCATATCCTGGTTATTGTAAATAGAGCTGCAATGAACATTTTGGTACATGACTCTTTTTGAATTTTGGGTTTCTCAGGGTATATGCCCAGTAGTGGGATTGCTGGGTCATATGGTAGTTCTATTTGTAATTTTTTTTAAGGAACCTCCATACTGTTCTCCATAGTGGCTGTACCAATTCACATTCCCACCAGCAGTGCAAGAGTGTTCCCTTTTCTCCACACCCTCTGCAGCATTTGTTTCTACATTTTTTGAAGATGGACATTCTGACTGGTGTGAGATGATATCTCATTGTAGGTTTCATTTGCATTTCACTAATGATTAATGATGTTGAGCAGTCTTTCATGTGTTTGTTGGCAATCAGCATATCTTCTTTGGAGAAATGTCTATTTAGGTCTTCTGCCCATTTTTGGATTTGTTTGTTTGTTTTTTTTGTTATTGAGCTGCATGAGCTGCTTGTAAATATTGGAGATTAATCCTTTGTCAGTTGCTTCATTTGCAAATATTTTCTCCCATTGTGACAGTTGTCTTTTTGTCTTGTTTATGGTTTCATTTGCTGTGCAAAAGCTTTGAAGTTTCATTAGGTCTCATTTGTTTATTTTCGTTTTATTTCCATTTCTCTAGGAGGTGGGTAAAAAAGGATCCTGCTGTGATTTATGTTAAAGAGTGTTATGACTATATTTTTCTCTAAGAGTTTTATAGTTTCTGGCCTTACATTTAGGTCTTTAATCCATTTGAACTTCTTTTTGTGTATGGTGTTAGGGAGTGTTCTAATCTCATACTTTTACATGTACCTGTCTAGTTCTCCCAGCACCACTTATTGAAGAGGCTGTCCTTTCTCCACTGTACATTCCTGCCTCCTTTATCATAGATAAGGGGACCAAATGTGCGTGGGTTTATCTCTGGGTTTTCTATCCTGTTCCATTGATCTATTTCTGTTTTTGTGCCAGTACGATACTGTCTTAATTAGTGTAGCTTTGCAGTATAGTTTGAAGTCAGGGAGCCTGATTCCTCCAGTTCAGTTTTTCGTTCTCAAGATTGCTTTGGCTACTCAGGGTCTTTTGTGTTTCCATACAAATTGTGAAATTTTTTGTTCTAGTTCTGTGAAAAATGCCAGTGGTAGTTTGATAGGGATTGCATTGAATCTATAGATTGCTTTGGGTAGTAGTGTCATTTTCACAATGTTGTCTCTTCTAATCCAAGAACATGGTATAACTCTCCATCTATTTGTATCATCTTTAATTTCTTTCATCAGTGTCTTATAATTTTCTGCATACACATCTTTTGTCTCCTTAAGTAGGTTTATTCTTAGATATTTTATTCTTTTTATTGCAAAGGTAAGTGGGAGTGTTTTCTTAATTTCACTTTCAGATTTTTCATCATTAGTGTATAGGAATGCCAGAGATTTCTGTGCATTAATTTTGTATCCTGCTACATTACCAAATTCATTGATTAGCTCTAGTAGTTTTCTGGTAGAATCTTTAGGATTCTCTATGTATAGTATCATGTCATCTGCAAACAGTGACAGCTTTACTTCTTTTCTGATTTGGATTCCTTTTATTTCCTTTTCTTCTTGATTGTTGTCTCTAAAATTTCCAAAACTATGTTAAATAAGAGTAGTGAGAGTGGGCAACCTTGTCTTCTTCCTGATCTTAGTGGAAATGATTTCAGTTTTTCACAATTGAGGATGATTTTGGCTGTGGGTTTATCATATACGGACTTTATTGTGTTGAGGAAAGTTCTCTCTATGCCTAGTTTCTGCAGGGTTTTAATCATAACTGGGTTTTGAATTCTGTCGAAATATTTCTCTGCATCTATTGAGATGATCATATGTTTTTTCTCCTTCAGTTTGTTAATATGGTGTATCACGTTGATTGATTTGCTTATATTGAAGAATCCTTGCTTTCCTGGAAGAAACCCCACTTGATCACAGTGTATGATCCTTTTAATGTGCTGTCGGATTCTGTTTGCTATTTTTCTGTTGAGGATATTTGTATCTATGTTCATCAGTGATATTGGCCTGTAGTTTTCTTTCTTTGTGACATCCTTGTCTGGTTTTGGTGTCAGGGTAATGGTGGCCTTGTAGAATGAGTTTGAGAGTGTTCCTCCCTCTGCTATATTTTGGAAGAGTTTGAGAAGGATAGGTGTTAGCTCTTCTCTAAATGTTTGATAGAATTCGCCTGTGAAGCCATCTGGTCCTGGACTTCTGTTTGTTGGAAGATTTTTAACCACAGTTTCAATTTCAGTGCTTGTGATTGGTCTGTTCATGTTTTCTATTTCTTCGTGATTCAGTCTTTGCAGGTTGTGCATTTCTAAGAATTTGTCCATTTCTTGCAGGTTGTCCATTTTGTTGGCATAGAGTTGCTTGTAGTAATCTCTCATGATCTTTTGTATTATTGCAGTGTCAGTGTCAGTTGTTACTTCTTCTTTGTCATTTCTAATTCTATTGATTTGAGTCTTCTCCCTTTTTTTCATGATGAGTCTGGCTAATGGTTTATCAATTATGTTTATCTTCTCAAAGAACTAGCTTTTAGTTTTATTGCTCTTTGCTATTATTTCTTTCATTTGTTTTTCATTTATTTTTGAATGATCTTTATGATTTCTTGCCTTCTGCTCGCTTTGGTGTTTTTTGTTCTTCTTTCCCTAATTGCTTTACCTGTAAGTTTAGGTTGTTTATTTGAGGTGTTTCTTGTTTCTTAAGGTAGGATTCTATTGCTATAAACTTCCCTCTTAGAACTTATTTTGCTGGATCCAATAGATTTTGGGTTGTCGTGTCTCCATTGTCATTTGTTTCTAGGTATTTCTTGATTTCCTCTTTGTTTTCTTCAGTGATCACTCCGTTATTAAGTAGTGTATTGTTTAGCCTCCATGTGTTTGTATTTTTTACAGGTCTTTTTCCGTCATTGATATCTAGTCTCATGGTGTTGTGGTCAGAAAAGATACTTGATACAATTTCAATTTTCTTAAATTTACCAAGGCTTGATTTGTGACACAAGATATGATCTGTCCTGGAGAATATTCCATGAGCACTTGAGAACAATGTGTATTCTGTTGTTTTTGGATGGAATGTCCTATAAATATCATTTAAGTCCATCTTGTTTAATGCACCATTTAAAGCTTCTGTTTCCTTATTTATTTTCATTTGGGATGGTCTGTCCATTGGAGAAAGTGGGTTGTTAAAGTCCCCTACTGTGTGTGTGTTGCTGTCAATTTCCCCTTTCATGGCTGTTAGTTTTTCCCATATGTACTGTGGTGCTCCTATGTTGTGTGCATCAATAGTTGCAATTGTTATATCTTCTTCTTGGATCGATAACTTGATCATTATGTAGTGTTCTTCTTTGTCTCTTCTAACAGTCTTTTTTTAAGTCTATTTTGTCTGATATGAGAATTGCTACTCCAGCTTTCTTTTGGTTTCCATTTGCATGGAATATCTTTTTCCATCCCCTTACTTTCAGTCTGTATGTGTGTCTAGGTCTGAAGTGAGTCTCTTGTAGACAGCATAAATATGGGTTTTGTTTTTGTATCCATTCAGCCACTCTGTGTCTTTTGGTGGGAGCATTTAATCCATTTATATTTAAGTTAATTATCGATATATATGTTCCTATTCCCATTTTCCTAATTATTCTGGCATTGTTATTGTAGGTCTTTTCATTCCCTTGTGTTTCTTGCCTACAGAAGTTCCTTTAGCATTTGTTGTAAAGCTGGTTTGGTGGTGCTGAACTCTCTCAGCTCTTGCTTCTCTGTAAAGGTTTTAATTTCTGCATCAAATCTGAATGAGATCCTTGCTGGGTACAGTAATCTTGGTTGTAGGTTTTTCTCCATCATTTTAAAAATGTCCTGCCAGTCCCTTCTGGCTTGCCGAGTTTCTGCTGAAAGTCCAGCTTATGGGCATTCCCTTGTGTGTTATTTGTTGTTTTTCCCTTTCTCCTTTTAAAATGTTTTCTTTGTATTTAACTTTTGACAGTTTGATTAATATGTGTCTTGGCATGTTTCTCCTTGGACTTATCCTTTATGGGACTTTCTGTGCTTTCTTGACTGGTTACCTATTTCCTTTCCCATATTAGGGAAGTTTACAACTTTAATCTCTTCAAATATTTTCTCAGTCCCTTTCTTTTTCTCTTCTTCATTTTGGGACCCCTATAATTTGAATGTTGGTATGTTTAATGTTCTCCCAGAGGTCTCTGAGACTGTCCTCAGTTCTTTTCATTCTTTTTTCTTTATTCTGGTCTGCAGTAGTTATTTCCACTATTTTATCTTCCAGGTCACTTAACCATTCTTCTGCCTCAGATATTCTGCTATTTATCCATTCTAGAATATTTTTAATTTCATTTACTGTGTTGTTCATCATTGCTTGTTTCATCTTTAGTTCTTCCAGGTCCTCGTTAAATGTTCCTTTCATGTTCTCTATTCTATTTCCAAGATTTTGGATAATCTTTACTATCGTTATTCTGAATTCTTTTTCAGGTAGACTGCCTATTTCCTCTTCATTTGTTAGGCCTTGTGGGTTTTATCTTGCTCTTTCATCTGCTGTGTGTTTTTTCTGTCTTCTCATTTTGCTTATCCTACTGTGTTTGGGGTCTCATTTTTGCAGGTTGTGGGTTCATAGTTCCCATTGTTTTTGGTGTTTGTCTCCAGTGGCTAAATTTGGTTCAGTGGGTTGTGTAGGATTCCTGGTAGAGAGGACTAGTACCTGGGTTCTGGTGGATAAGGCAAGATCTTGATTTTCTCGTGGGCATGTCCACATCTGGTGGTGTGTTTTGGGGTGTCTGTGACCTTATTATGATTTTAGGCAGCCTCTCTGCTAATGGGTGGGATTGTGTTCCTGTTTTGCTAGTTGTTTGGGATTGGGTGTCCAGCACTGTAACTTGCTGGTCGTTGAATGAAGCTGGGTGCTGCTGTTGAGATGGAGATCTCCAGGAGATTTTTGCTATTTGATGTTACATGGAACTGGGAGGTCTCTTGTGGACCAGTGTGCTGAAGTTGGCTCTCCTACCTCAGAGGCACAGCACTGACCCCTGGCTTCAGCACCAAGGGCCTTTCAACCACATGGCTCAGAATAAAAGGGAGAAAAATTAGAGATGAAGAAAGCAAGAGATTAAAATAAGATAAGGTAAAATAAAATAAAGTTATTAAAATAAAAAAAATAATTTTTAAGAAAATATTTTTTAAAGTTAAAAAAATTGGACAGACAGGACCCTATGACAAATGGTGAAAGCAAAGCTATACAGACAAAATCTCACACAGAAGCATACACATACACACTCACAAAAAGAGGAAAAGGGGAAAAAATAATACATCTTGCCGTCAAAGTCCCTCTCCTCAATTTGGGATGATACATTGTCTATTCATGTATTCCACAGGTGAAGGGTACATCAAGTTTGTAGTGGAGATGTAATCCTCTGGTCCTGAGGCTGCTGGGAGAGATTTCCCTTTCTCTTCTTTCTTCACACTGCTCCTGGGGTTCAGTTTTGGATTTGGCCCCACCTCTGCATGTAGGTCGCCAGAGGGCTCCTCTTCTTCACTCAGACAGGCCGGTGTTAAAGGAGCCGCTGATTCAGGGGCTCTGGCTCATTCAGGCTCTGGGGATGGAGCGGCCTGAGTGCAGGGTGAGCCTGCAGTGGCAGAGTCCGGCAGGACGTTGCACCAGCCTGAGGTGCACCATGCATTCTCCTGTGGAAGTTGTCCCTGGATCATGGGACCCTGGCAGTGGCAGGCTGCACAGGCTCCTGGGAGGGGAGGTGTGGACTGTGACCTGTGCTCGCACACAGGCTTCTTGGTGGTGGCAGCAGCATCCTTAGCATCTCATGCCCTTGTCTGGGGGTCCACGCTTTTAGCCGCAGCTCGCGCCCATCTCTGGAGCTCCTTTAAGCAGCGCTCTTCATCACCCCTTCTGGTGCACCAGGAAACAGAGGGAAGAAAAAGTCTCTTGCCTCTTCGACAGGTCCAGACTTTTCCCGACTCCCTCCCAGCTAGCCGTGGTGCACTAACCCCTTCAGGCTGTTTTCACACCTCCAGTCCTCTCCGTCTGATCCAACCGAAGCCAGAGCTTCAGCTCCCAGCCCCTGCCTGCCCCGGTGTGTGAGAAGACAATCCTCTCAGGCTTGTGAGTGTTGGTCAGCACAGATCCTGCGTGTGGGAATCTCTCTGCTTTGCCCTTTGTACCCCTGTGGCTGCGCTCTCCTCAGTGGCTCCGAAGCTCCCCCTTCCACCACCTGCAGTCTCCACCCATGAAGGGGCTTCTATTGTGTGAAAAACTTTCCTCCTTCACAGCTCTCTGCTACTAGTGCAGGTCCCATCCCTATTCTTTTGTCTCTGTCTATTCTTTTTTCTTATGCCCTACCCAGGTATGTGGGGAGTTTCTTGCCTTTTGGGAGGTCTGAGGTCTTCTGCCAGCATTCAGTGCATGTTCTGTGAGAGTTGTTCCCCGTGTAGATGTATTTCTGATGTACCTGTTTGGAAGAAGGTGATCTCCACCTCTTACTCTTCCACTGTCTTCCCCTTTGAATTTCACCTTGTTCAGGCGCCCATGTAAGTGGAGTATTGTAGCTCAGACGGTTCATGAGGGCAGTCAGTCTCTAAGCCACCAATCAGGAACCTGCTAGTGTTGGAGGGTCTCCTGTGTGTGGGTGTTTGGCTGTGGCTCACTGCAGGAACAAAGCCATTAGCTTCTTAATAATATTAAGTATTCAATTCCATGAATACGGGATGTATTTCTATTTATGTACAATATTTTCAATGTCTTTCAACATAGTTTTATAGCTTTTATTACCGAAGTCTTTTGCGTCACTTATTAACTTTATTTCTAAGAATGTTATTTCATGCTACTGTAAATGAATTATTTTCTTAATTTCCTTTGTGTACTGTTCATTGCTTTACCAATTTTTTTTGGATTCTTTACATTTTTCTAAATAAAGATCATGCCATCTTAGGATAGGAATAATTTTGCTCCTTCCTTTCAAATTTGAATGGCTTTTATTTCATTTTTTGCCTACTTGTTCCTGCTAAAACTGTGAGCACTATGTTAAATAGAAGTGGCAAAACTTATCATCTTTATCTTATTCTTATTCTTATAGGAAACATTTTCAGATTATCAACATTAACTATGATGTTAGCTTTGGATTTTTCATATATGACTGTTATCATGTTGGAGAAGTTCCCTTCTATTCCTAGTGTGCATATGACTGTTATCATGCTGGAGAAGTTCCCTTCTATTCCTAGTGTGCCTAGTGTTTTTCATCTTGAAAGCTTGTTGGATTTTGTCATTTTTTTTCTTTTTTGTCCTTGAAATAGGGTTGACGTACAATATTATGTTAGCTTCAGGTGTACTACGCAGTGATTTGACATTTGCATACATTATGAATTGATCACCACAATAAGCCTAATAACCATCTGTTCCCATACAAAGTTATTGCAATATTATAATTACCCTTATAGGTTATTAAAAGAGGTTGAGTATAGTTTCCTGTGCTATACAGTAGGTCCTTGTCGGTTATATATTTACTATATAGTAATATGTATATGTTAATCCCAAACTCTTAATTTAACCCTCCCCCCTTTTCCCTTTAGTAACCATAAGTTTGTTTTCTATGTCTGTGGATCTATTTCTGTTTTGTGTATAAGTCCATTTGTATCATTTTTTTTAAGTTTCCCTATATAAGCAATATCATATATTTGTCTTTTTCTGTCTGGGTTACTTCCCTTAACGTGATAAATGCTGGGTTCATCCATGTTACTGCATTCTTTTTATGGCTGAGGAATATCCCTCTGTGTGTTTGTGTGTATGTATGTGTGTGTGTGTGCATGTATATATATATATATACCACATCTTCTTTATCCATTCCTCTGTCAATGGATGTTTAGGTTGCTTCCATGTCTTGCCTACTGTAAAAAGTGTTGCAATGAACATTGGGTACAATTATGGTTTTCTCTGAATATATGTCAAGGAGTGGGATTGCAGGATCATATGCTAGTTTTAATTTAAGTTTCTTAAAGAAACTCCACAATATTCTGTACCAAGTTGCATTCCCACCAAGAGTGTAGGAGGGTTCCATTTTCTCCACACCCTCTCCAGCACTTATTACCTGTAGACTTTTTGATGATGGGCATTCTGACCAGTGTGAGGTGATACCTCATCGTAATTTTTATTTTCATTTCTCTAATTAGTGAAGTTGAGCATCTTTTCATGTGCTTTTGGCCATATGTATGGTTTCTTTTGAGAAATGTTTATTTAGGCCTTCTGCTCACTTATTTGATTTTTTTTTTTGAGCTGTATGAGCTGTTTGTATATTTTGGAGATTAATCCCTTTTCAGTTGCATCATTAGTAAATATATTCTTCCATTCTGTAGGTTGTCTTTTCATTTATTTTAAGGTTTGCTGTGCAAAAGCTTTTAAGTTTATGGTAGGAGGAAGATGGTGGAAGAGTTAGACATGGAGATCAACTTTCTCCCCACAGATACACCAGAAATACATCTACACGTGTAACAACTCCTACAGAACACCTACTGAATGCTGTCAGAAGACCTCAGACCTCCCAAAAGGCAAGAAACTCCCCACGTACCTGGGTAGGACAAAAGAAAAAAGAAAAAACAGAGAAAAAAGAATAGGGCTGGGACCTGCACTAGTAGCAGAGAGCTGTGAAGGAGGAAAGGTTTCCAAATACCAGGAAGCCTCTTCGCGGGCAGAGACTGCGGGTGGCAGAGGGGGGAAGCTTCAGAGTCATGGAGGAGAGCACGGCAACAGGGGTGAGGAGGGCAAAGTGGAGAGATTCCCGCACAGAGAATCAGTGCCGACCGGCACTCACCAGCCCAAGAGGTTTCTGTGCTCACCCGCCCGGGCGGTTGGGGCTGGGAGCTGAGGCTAAGGGTTTGGTCGGAGCGAAGGGAGAGGACTGGGGTTGGCAGCGTGAATACAGCCTGCGGGGGTTTAGTGCACCACAGCTAACTGGGAGGGAGTCCGGGAAAAGTCTGGACCTGCCGAAGAGGCAAGAGACTTTTTCTTCCCTCTTTGCTGCCTGGTGTGCAAGGAGAGGGGATTAAGAGTGATGATTAAATGAGCTCCAAAGATGGGTGTGAACCACAGAGATGGGCATGAGACACTAAGGCTGCTGCTGCCGCCACCAAGAAGGCTGTATGCGTGCACAGGTGATTATCCACACCTCCCTTCTGGGGATACTGTGCAGCCCGCCACTGCCGGGGTCCCAGGATCCAGGGACAACTTCCCTGGGAGAAAGCACGGTGCACCTCAGGATGCTGCAATGTCCTGCTGGCCAGTGCCGCGGCAAGCTCACCCCGCATCCGCACCCCTCCCTCCCCCTGGCCTGAGTGAGCCAGAGCCCCCGAGTCAGGTGCTCCTGTAACCCCGTCCAGCCTGAGTGAAGAACATACATGCTCCAGCGACCTACACTCAGAGGCAGGGCAAAATCCACAGCTGAGCCCAGGGAGCTGTGCGAACAAAGAAGAGAAAGGGAAATCTCTCCCAGCAGCTTCAGGAGCAGCGGATTAAATCTCCACAATCAACTTGATGTACCCTGCATCTGTGGAATACATGAATAGGAAATGAATCATCCCAAATTGAAGAGGTGGACTTTGAGAGCAAGATTTATTATTTTTTTTCCCATTTTCCTCTTTTTGCTAGTGTGTATGTGTATGCTTCTGTGTGAGATTTTGTCTGTATAGCTTTGCTTTCACCATTTTTCCTAGGGTTCTATCAGTCCTTTTTTTTTTTTTTTTTTACTTTTTAAAAAAACTTTATTCTTAATAATTGTTTTTTATTTTAATAACTTTATTTTATTTGATCTTACTTTATTTTATTTTAGTTTGCCCTCTTTCTATCTTCTTTCTTTCTTCCCATCCTTCTTTCTTTCTTTCTACTTTTTCTCCCTTTTATTCTGAGCCATGTAGATGAAAGGCTCTTGGTGCTACAGCCAGAATTCATTCTGTTCCTCTGAGGTGGGAGAGCCAAATTCAGGACATTGGTCCACAAGAGACCTCCCAGCTCCACATAATATCAAATGGCGAAAATTTCCGAGAGATCTCCATCTCAAGAGCAGCACCCAGCTTCACTCAACGAACAGCAAGCTACAGTGCTGAACACACGATCCCAAACAATTAGCAAGACAGGAACACAATCCCACACATTAGCAGAGAGGCTGCATAAAATCATAATAAGGCCACAGACACCACAAAACACACCACCAGACGTGGACCTGCCCGACAGAAAGACAAGATCCAGCCTCATCCACTGAAACATGTGCAATAGTCCCCTCCACCAGGAATCCTACACAACCCACTGAACCAACTTTAGCCACTGGGGACAGACACCAAAAACAATGGGAACTACGAACCTGCAGCCTGCAAAAAGGAGACCACAAACACAGTAAGATAAGCAAAATGAGAAGACAGGAAAAAACACAGCAGATGAAAGAGAAATATAAAAATGCACAAGACATAACAAATGAAGAGGAAATAGGCAGTCTACCTGAAAAAGAATTCAGAATAATGATAGTAAAGATGATCCAAAATCTTGGAAATAGAACAGACAAAATGCAAGAAACATTTAACAAGGACCTGGAAGAACTAAAGATGAAACAAGCAATGATGAACAACACAATAAATTACTCTAGAAGAGATCAATAGCTCAATAACTGATGCAGAAGAATGGATAAGTGACCTGGAAGATAAAATAGTGGAAATAACTACTGCAGAGCAGAATAAAGAGAAAAGAATGAAAAGAACTGAGGACAGTCTCAGAGACCTCTGGGACAATATTAAACTCACCAACATTCGAATTATAGGGTACAAGAAGAAGAGAAAAAGAAAGGGACTGAGAAAATATTTGAAGAGGTTATAGTTGAAAACTTCCATAATATGGGAAAGGAAATAGTTAATCAAGTCTAGGAAGCACAGAGAGTCCCATGCAGGATAAATCCAAGGAGAAATATGCCAAGACACATATTAATCAAACTGTCAAAAATTAAATACAAAGAAAGCATATTAAAAGCAGCAAGGGAAAAACAACAAATAACACACAAGGGAATGCCCATAAGGTTAACAGCTGATGTTTCATCAGAAACTCTGCAAGCCAGAAGGGACTGGTAGGACATATTTAAAGTGATGAAGGAGTAAAACCTACAACCAAGATTACTGTACCCAGCAATGATCTCATTCAGATTTGATGCAGAAATTAAAACCTTTACAGAGAAGCAAGAGCTGAGAGAGTTCAGCACTACAAAGCCAGCTTTACAACAAATGCTAAAGGAACTTCTCTAGGCAAAAAACACAAGAGAAGGAAAAAGCTTACAATAAGTAACACAAAACAATTAAGAAAACAGGAATAGGAACATACATATTGATAATTACCTTAAATGTAAATAGATTAAATGCTCCCACCAAAAGACACAGACTGGCTGAATGGATACAAAAACAAGACACGTATATATGCTGTCTACAAGAGACCCAATTCAGACCTAGGGACACATACAAACAGAAAGTGAGGGAATGGAAAATGATATTCCATGCAAATGGAAATCAGAAGAAAGCTGGAGTAACAGTGTTCACATCAGAAAAAATAGACTTTAAAATAAAGACTATTAGAAGAGACAAAGAAGGACACTACATAATGATCAAGGGATTGACCCAAGAAGAAGATATAAGAATTGTAAATATATATGCACCCAACATAGGAGCACCTCAATACACAAGGCAAATACTAACAGCCATAGATGGGGAAATCGACAGTAACACATTCATGGTAGGGGACTTTAACACCCCACTTTCACCAATGGACCAACCATCCCAAATGACAATAAATAAGGAAATAGAAGTTTTAAATGATACATTAAACAAGATGGACTTAATTGATATTTATAGGACATTCCATCCAAAAACAACAGAATACACGTTGTTCTCAAGTGCTCATGGAACATTCTCCAGAATATGTCATATCCTGGGTCACAAATCAAGCCTTGATAAATTTAAGACAATTGAAATTTTATCAAGTCTCTTTTCTGACCACAATGCTATGAGACTAGATATCAATTACAGGAAAAGATCTGTAAAAAATACAAACACATGGAGGCTAAACAATACACTACTTAATAATGAAGTGATCACTGAAGAAATCAAAGAGGAAATCAAAAAATACCCAGAAACAAATGACAATGGAGACACGATGACCCAAAACCTATGGGATGCAACAAAAGCAGTTCTAAGAGGGAAGTTTATAGCAATACAATCCTACCTTAAGAAATAAGAAACATCTTGAATAAAAATTCTAACCTTGTACCTAAAGCAATTAGAGAAATAAGAACAAAAAAAACCCAAAGTTAGCAGAAGAAAAGAAATTATAAAGATCAGATATGAAATAAATGAAAAAGAAATGAAGGAAATGATAGCAAATATCAGTAAAACTAAAAGCTGGGTCGTTGAGAAGATAAACAAAACTGATAAACCATTTGCCAGACTAATCAAGAAAAAAACGGAGAAGACTCAAATCAATAGAATTAGAACTGAAAAAGGAGAAGTAACAAGTGACACTGCAGAAATACAAAAGATTATGAGAGATTACTACAAGCAACTCTATGCCAATAAAATGGGCAACCTGGAAGAAAAGGACAAATTCTTAGAAATGCACAACCTGCCAAGACTGAATCAGGAAGAAATAGAAAAGATGAACAGACCAATCACAAGCACTCAAATTAAAACTGTGATTAAAAATCTTCCAGCAAACAGAAGCCGAGGACCAGATGGCTTCACAGGCAAATTCTATCAGATATTTAGAGAAGAGCTAACACCTATCCTTCTCAAAGTCTTCCAAAATATAGCAGAGGGAGGAACACTCTCAACCTCATTCTACAAGGCCACCATCACCCTGACACAAAAACCAGGCAAGGATGTCACAAAGAAAGAAAACTACAGGGCTTCCCTGGTGGTGAATTGGTTGAGAGTCCGCCTGCTGTTGCAGGGGGACACGGGTTTGTGCCCCGGTCTGGGAAGATCCCACATGCCATGAATTGGCTAGGCCCGTGAGCCATGATGCTTAGCCTGCACGTCCGGAGCCTGTGCTCCACAAAAGGAGAGGCTACTACAGTGAGAGGCCCGCATACAGCAAAAAAAAAAAAAAAAAAAGAAAAAGAAAAAAAAAGAAAACTGCAGGCCAATATCACTGATGAACATAGATGGAAAATTACTCAACAAAATACTAGCAAACAGAATCCAACAGCTTTCAACAAAATTCAACACCCATTTATGATAAAAATCCCCCAGAAAGTAGGCATAGAGGGAAAATTCCTGAACATAATAAAGGCCATATATGACAAACCCACAGCCAACATCATCATCAATGGTGAAAAACTGAAAGCATTTCCATTAAGATCAGGAATAAGACAAGGCTGCCCACTCTCACCACTCTTATTCAACATAGTTTTGGAAGTTTTACCCCCAGCAATCAGAAAAGAAAAGGAAATAAAAGGAATCCAAATCAGAAAAGAAGAATTAAAGCTGTTACTCTTTGAAGATGACATGATATTATATATAGAGAATCCTAAAGATGCTACCAGAAAATTACTAGAGCTAATCAATGAATTTGATAAAGTAGCAGGTTACAAAATTAATTCACAGAAATCTCTGGCATTCCTATACACTAATGATGAAAAATCGGAAATGGAAATCAAGAAAACACTCCCATTTACCATTGCAACAAAAAGAATAAAATATCTAGGAATAAACCTACCTAAGGAGACAAAAGATGTGTATGCAGAAAATTATAAGACACCGATGAAATAAATTAAAAATGATACAATTAGATGGAGAGATATACCATGTTCTTGGATTGGAAAAATCAACATTGTGAAAATGACTCTACTACCCAAAGCAATCTACAGATTCAATGCAATCCCTATCAAACTACCACTGGCATTTTTCACAGAACTAGAGCAAAAGCTTTCACAACTTCTATGGAAACACAAAAAAAACCCGAATAGCCAAAGCAATCATGAGAACGAAAAACGGAGCTGGAGGAATCAGGCTCCCTGACTTCAGGCTATACTACAAAGCTACAGTAATCAAGACAGTATGGTACTTGCACAAAAACAGAAATATAGATCAATGGAACAGGATAGAAAGCCCAGAGATAAACCCACACACATATGGTCACCTTATCTTTGATAAAGGAGGCAAGAATATACAGTGGAGAAAAGACAGCCTCTTCAATAAGTGGTGCTGGGAAAACTGGACAGGTACATGTAATAGTATGAGATTAGAACAATCCCTAACACCATACAGCAAAATAAGCTCAAAATGGATTAAACATCTAAATGTAAGGCCAGAAACTATCAAACTCTTAGAGGAAAACATAGTCAGAACACTCTATGGCATAAATCACATCAAGATCCTTTTTGACCCACCTCCTAGAGAAATGGAAATAAAAACAAAAATAAACAAATGGGACCTAAATGAAACTTAAAAGCTTTTGCACAGCAAAGGAAACCATAAACAAGACCAAAAGACAACCCTCAGAATGGGAGAAAATATTTTCAAATGAAGCAAATGACAAAGGGTTAATCTCCAAAATTTACGAACAGCTCATGCAGCTCAATAATAAAAAAAACAAAGAACCCAATCCAAATATGGGCAGATGACCTAAATAAACATTTCTCCAAAGAAGATATACAGATTGCCAACAAGCACATGACAGAATGCTCAACATCATTAATCATTAGAAATATGCAAATCAAAACTACAATGATATATCATCTCACACTGGTCAGATTGGCAATCATCAAAAAGTCTAGAAACAATAAATGCTGGAGATGGTGTGGAGAAAAGTGAACACTCTTTCACTGCTGGTGGGAATGTGAATTGGTATAGCCACTATGGAGAACAGTATGGATGTTCCTTAAAATCTACAAATAAAACTACCATATGACCCAGAAATCCCACTACTGGGCATATACCCTGAGAAAACCATAATTCAAAAAGAGTCATGTACCAAAATGTTCATTGCAGCTCTATATACAATAGCCCGGAGATGGAAACAACCTAAGTGTCCATCATCGGATGAATGGGTAAAGAAGATGTGGCACATATATGCAATGGAATATTACTCAGCCTTAAAAAGAAACGAAATTGAGTTATTTGTAGTGAGGTGGATCGACCTAGAGTCTGTCAGACAGAGTGAAGTAAGTCAGAAAGAGAAAGACAAATAGCATATGCTAACACACATATATGGAATCTAAGAAAAATAAATGTCATGAATTACCTAGGGGTAAGACGGGAATAAAGACACAGACCTACTTGAGAATGGACTTGAGCATATGGGGAGGGGGAAAGTTAAGCTGTGACAAAGTGAGAGAGTGGCATGGACATATATACACTACCAAACATAAAATAGATAGCTAGTGGGAAGCAGCCGCATAACACAGGGATATCAGCCTTGCGCTTTGTGACCACTTGGATGGGTACATAGGGAGGATGGGAGGGAGAGAGATGCAAGAGAGAGGAGATATGGGAACATATGTGTATGTATAACTGATTCACTTTGTTATAAAGCAGAAACTAACACACCATTGTAAAGAAATTATACTCCAATAAAGATGTAAGAAAAGAAAGCTTTTAAGTTTTTTAGGTCTCATTTATTTATTTTAGGTTTTATTTCCATACTCTAGGAGATGGATCCAAAAAGATACTGCTTTGATTTATGTTAAAGAGCTTTCTACCTATGTTTTTTTTTTTTTTTTTTTTTTTTTTTTTTTTTTTTTTTTTGCGGTACGCGGGCCTCTCACTGTTGTGGCTTCTCCCGTTGCGGAGCACAGGCTCCGGCCGCTCTGCGGCATGTGGGATCTTCCCGGAGCGCGGCACGAACCCGTGTCCCCTGCATCGGCAGGCGGACTCTCAACCACTGCGCCACCAGGGAAGCCCTCTACCTATGTTTTACTTTAGGAGTTTTATAGTATCCAGTCTTATATTTAGGTTTTTAATCCATTTTGAATTTATTTTTGTGTGTGATATTAGAGAATGTTCTATTTTCATTCTTTTACATGTAGCTGTCCTGTTTCCCTAGCACAACTTATGGAAGAGACTGTCTTTTCTCCATTGTATTTTCTTGCCTCCTTTGTCATAGATTAATTGATCATAGCTGTGTGGGTTTATGTCTCAGCTTTCTATCTTGTTTCATCAATCTATATGAATGATTTTATGCCAATAGCATATTGTTTCGATTTTTTAGCTTTGTATTGTAGTCTGAAGTCAGAGACCCTGATTCCTCCAGCTTTGTCTTTCTTTCTCAAGATCGTTTTGGCTATTCAGGGTCTTTTGTATTTCTGTACAAATTTAAAAGTTTTTATTCCAGTCCTGTGCAAAATGCCACTGGTAATTTGAAAATGACTATACTACCCAAGGTAATCTCTTGCTCTTTTAATAGAGAGCAGATCCTTTGCCTTTTCATTTTGCTTAACTTTCTCTGCTTTTATGAAGTAAAACAGTTACCTTTTGTGGTCTTGAAGGGGTGTTCTTACATAAGAGTGTCTTTATACAGACTGCATGTGCCCAACACCTTTGGTGGGAGAGCTGGATTTGATGTGGACTTCAGACACATGGTTCCTCAATATGTGGGGTTCAAGCTGGAGTCAGATGTAAGGTGGGATTTCCCCGCTGCTTAGTGAATGTCTCCACCCTATCAGAGGTGGGGTCTGATCCCAGGTTGCTGGAGTAGAAGCCCTGAGGTTCAGCCCAAGCTGACTCTGTTCCCTTTAAGCGTTTGTTTTCCTCTCTCCCAACATCTGGACACTTGCCTCAGAGAGGAGGAATGCTGAAGCATGTGGGGCCAGTGAAAGCTCTTATCTTGTGTCAGCCACAGAGGGATGTCTGGGCTGTATCCAATGTGCTGTCTGTGCAGGTACCAGTATTTGTTTCCCTCGCTTCACTCAGATGCAGCCTTGGATTTAAGTCCCCTTTGTCCCTTACAACCAATCACTTCTGCCAGCCTCCGTTGCCCCACCCTGTTGTGGAGCCACATTGCATGGTGTTTAGAGCCTGCATGGACTCTCAGCATTTATTGGGATGTGAGCTGTGGAGCAGTAGCCATTTTCAGAGATCTGGGGTGCTCCTGATGTACTGCTAGAGTAAGTGCCAACAACAGCTGCCACTACTCCACCCAGGCTCTGCCCCAGGAGCTGGTCACCACTGTGTCTCATGGTCGAGACTTCTCTTCAGTCATGGCGGCCCCTGGTCCAGTGCTGTGCTGTGACATGGAGCAAAGGAGCGGAGGAGTGCTTGCTTGGCTTAGGCTGGTGAGCACACTGAGACAGTCACAGGGAGCCCAGCAGCAGCTAGAGCAGGACTCTCACTGTCTTGTCTTGGGGGCAAACCAGCACATGTG
Organism: Tursiops truncatus; assembly: GCF_011762595.2. Classification (NCBI taxonomy): domain Eukaryota; kingdom Metazoa; phylum Chordata; class Mammalia; order Artiodactyla; family Delphinidae; genus Tursiops; species Tursiops truncatus. Next base: position 56,258,308 of record NC_047055.1, read on the forward strand.
TTTCTCATAGGAAGAATCCAAGCTTCCCATTGCCTTTTTTTTAGTCCTAGCAGTCCTCCAACCAGCCAAGTGTGCTCATCTCCCCAGTGTAGGACCCCAGGACTAGGGAATTCAATATGTGGTTTTCACTGCTCATTTCCCTAGGTGGGTGCTTTCTGTGTAACCTCCCTTTTCCTCTGAGTCCTGTCCTAAGGGCACAGGTCCCAACCCAACTGCTTTTATTCACTTCCTACCCAATTAGGTCTGTGTGTTTCTTACAGCCATAGTTGTACTAGAGTAATTCTCCAGTTTCCAGTTAGTTAAAAAGTTTCTAACAGTTTCTAACAGTTAAACAGTTTCTAAACTATTTCCCATGACCGCCCAGGAATGTGCCCCAGCCTTGGCCAATGCTCCCTCCAGTCCTGCTTGTTTCTTGATGCAGTTCCACACTGGGATGAAGGTTGCTGCAGCCAAAGTGGAGAGCTCAGTTGTGAGGGAAAAACGTGGCTCATACTCAGAGCAACATCTGAGTGGGGTGGTGGCAGCCTTTAATGGTGCTTATAGAGGGAGCACACCAGAAGCAGTCTGAGACCCTGACACTGGCTGGGTCACAACAGCCCACGCTCAGACCCATGCCAAGTGCCAACACTAGGTCCTTTTGGCACAACAACACTCACCTCTGTGGTGGGAGCCAGTGCTGAGAGTGGGGAGTGCACACACTTAAAAGGAAATGGAGCCAACTTAGACCTGAACTTCAGAGCTTCAACTCCAGCACCTCAGGACTCCCATCCACCCCTAATAGGGTGGTACTAACTGTTGAGCAGAGAAGAAACTCCAGCTCACACCTGGTTCTGGTCCTAGCACTTCCATATCCAGCCTTACCTCCTACCAAGGTGATAGCTGCCAGCATACCCTGGGGAATGACATGATTCATGCTCATGTCAAATCCAGCTCTCTCACCAAAGCTATTGGGTACACTCAGATTGTGTTAGGATGCTCCCACAGAAAAACACCCCTTCAAGACCATAATAGGTTACTTTTTCACCTAATTTCAGAGAGACAAAGAAAGTTAAGGAAAATGAGAAGACAGAGGAATATGTTTCAATTGAAAGAACAAGAAAAACACCTGAAATATCAACTAATAAAACAGAAATAACTAATTTGTCAGAAAAAGATTTTCCAAACATAAATAATAAGAATAGCAGAATTAGAGAAAATAATAGATAACACAGTCAGCATTTTATCAATGAACTAGAAAATATAAAAAAGAACCAGTCCAAACTGAAAACTACAATAAGTGAAATGAAAAATATCATAGAAGGAATTAACAGCAGACTAGGTGATACAGAAGAAAGCATAACTGACCTGGAAGATGCAATAATGTAAATTACCCAAGCAGAGCAGTAATAAGAAAAAAATACAATATTAATTCTTCTAATCCAAGATCATGGGATACCTTTCAATTTCTTTGAATCATTTTCAGTTTGCTTTATCAACATTTTATAGTTCTCAACATATAAGTTTTTCACCTCCTTGGTGAGGTTTATTCCCAAGTATTTCATTTTTTTGGATGGGGTTCTTAAAGGGATTGTTTGTTTACATCCCTTTTCTGATATTTCATTGTTAGTGTAAAGAAATGCAACAGATTTCTGTGTATTAATCTTGTATCCTGCTACCTTGCTGAATTCCTTTATCAGTTCTAGTAGTTTTTATGTGGAGTCTTTAGGGTTTTATATATATAGTATCATGTCATTTGCATATAAGGAAAATTTTACCTCTTCCCTTCCAGTTTGGATACCTTTTTATTTCTTTTTCTTGTCTGATTGCTGTGGCTAGGACTTCCAATATTATGTTTAATAGAAGTGATGAGAGTGTGTATCCTTGTCTTGTTCCAGATTTTAGCAGGAAGGCTTTCAGCTTTTCACCATTGAGTATTATGTGGGCTATGGATTTGTCATAAATAGGTTTTATTATGTTGAGATATGTTTCCCCTTTACACATTGTGGTAAGAGTTTTTACCATGAATGGATGTTGTATTTTAGCCAGTGCTTTTTCTGCATCTATTGAGATGATCATGTAGATTTTGTCTTTTCTTTTGTTGATATAGTATATCACATTGATTAATTTGCATATGTTGAACCATCCTTATGATGCTGGGATGAACATTTTTCACAGAACTAGAACAAATAATCCTAAAATTTATGTGGAAGCATAAAAGATGCAGAATTACCAAAGCAATCTTGAGGGGGAAAAAAAAACAAAAACAAACCTGGAGGCATAACTCTCCCGTACTACAAAGCTGCAGTAATCAAAACAGCATGGTATTGCCACAAAAACAGACATATGGATCAATGGAAAAGAATAGAGAGCCCAGAAATAAACCCACACACCTACAGTCAATTAATCTTTGACAAAGGAGGCAAGAATGTACAATGGAGAAGAAGTCTCTTCAGCAAGTGGTGTTGGGAAAGATGGACAGCTGTCTGTATATAAATGAAGTTGATCACACTGTACACAAAAATAAACTCAAAATGGCTTAAAGATTTAAATATAAGACATGACACTGTAAAACTATAAGACATGGCACTGTAAAGCTCCTAGAAGAGAGCATAGGCAAAACATTCTCTGACATAAATCATAGCAATGTTTTCTTGTCAGTCTCCTAAGGCAATAGAAATAAAAGGAACAATAAACAAATGGGACATAATCAAACTTATAAGCTTTTGCACAGCAAAAGAAACTATAAACAAAGTAAGGAAACCTGTGGACTGGAAGGTCTTCAAATGATGCAACTGACAATGGCTTAATTTCCAAAATATACAAACAGCTCATACAACTCAATAACAAAAAAAAAACAAACAATCGAATCAAAAAATGGGCCAAAGCCCTAAATAGATATGTCTCCAAAAAAGACATACAGATGGCCAATAAGGACAAGAAAATGTGCTCAACATCATTAATTATTAGAGAAATGTAAATCAAAACTATAATGAGCTATTGCCTCACACCAGTCAGAATGGCCAACATTAAAATGTCTACAAATAAATGCTGGAGAGGGTGTGAAGTAAAGGAAACCCTCCTACATTATTGGTAGGAATATAAATAGGTTCAGCCACGATGGAAATTAGTATGGAGGTTCATTCAAAAACTTAAAAATGGAGTTACCATATGATCCTGCAATCCCACTCCTGGGCATATATCTGGAGAAAAACATTGTCTGAAAGGACATATGCACCCCAATGTTCATTGCAGCACTGTTTACAATACATTGCACTGTTCATTGCAAGATATGGAAGCAACTTAAATGTCCATTGACAGAGGAATGGATAAAGATGTGGTAAATATAGATACAATAGATTATTGCTCAGCCATATGAAAGGATGAAATAATGCCATTTGCAACAACGTGGATGGACCTAGAGATTGTCATACTGAGTGAATTAAGTCAGACAAAGACAAATATAGTGTGACATTGCTTATATGCAGAATCTAAAAAATGATACAAATGAATTATTTGTAAAACAGAAAGAGACTCAGAGACTTGGAGAACAAACTTTTGGTTTCCAGGGGAGAAGATTGGGGGGAGGGATAGTTAGTGAGTTTGGGGTTGACATGTACACATTGCTATATTTACAATAGAAAACCAGCAAGGACCTACTCCATAGCACAGAGAACTCTGCTCAATATTATGTAACAACTTGAATGGGAAAATAATTTGAAAAAGAATAGATGATACATGTACATGTATAACTGAATCACTTTGTTGTACACCTGACACTAACACAACATTGTTAATCACTTGTACTCCAATATAAAATAAAAAGTAAAAAACAAATAAAAAAACTAAAATTAGAATTGCCCAGAAATCCCACTCCTGGACATATCTCCAGAGAAAACTCCAATTTGAAAAGATACATCTGAACTTCACTTGGTTTATGGCTAAATAATAGTCCACTGTATGGTTGTACCAAATTTCTCTATCCATTCATCAGTTGATGTACATTTGTGTTATTTTGCCATATTTGATATTGTTAGTAGTGTTGCTATAAACATTCAAGTACAAATATTTGTTTTAATACCTGTTTTTAATAATTTGGGATATATATACCTAGGAGTGGAATTATTGGGTCATATGTCAATGCTATGTTTAACTTTTTGAGTTACTGCCAAACTGTTTTCCACAGCAGATTCACCATTTTACATTTCCATAAGCAAAGTACACTTTTTCTAATTTCTCCATATCTTCACCAACACAACTTGCTATTTTCTTTTCTTGATTTTAATTATCATCTTCTTAGTGAATGTAAAGTGGTAACTTATTGAGATTTTTTCTTTGCATTTTCCAAATAACTAATATTGTTAAGCATTTTTTATGCACTTATAGTCCATTTGCATATCTTTTTTGGAGAAGTGTCTATTTAAGTATTTTGCCCATGTTTTAATTGGGTTATTTATGTTTTTGTGTTTTTCTCATGGGAGTATCCAGTTGTACCAGTCCTACTTGTTTATGCCATTCAAACATCTTAGTTCCTTTGACAAAAATGAATTAACCATAAAATGTGAGGTTTTATTTCTGGACTTTTAATTCTATTCCACTGTTCCATACAGCTATTCTTATTCCAATACAAAATTATTTTGATTACTTTTGTTTTATATTAATTTTAAAATTAGAAAATATTTACCCTTCTCAGACAGAGAAAATATGGCAAAGTAGAAGGACATGAGCTCACATCTTATGAAAACACCAAAATAAGAGCTAACTTCTGTACAACTATGGACAAAAGAAAACAAAAAGAAAAAACTGGATGCTACCTAAAAAGATATCATACATCCAAAGACAAAGAAGCCACAACAAGAGTTTAGGAGTGGTGCAATCACGATAAAATCAAATCCCATACCTGCCGTGTGGGTGACCCACAAACTGGAAAATAATTATGTCACAGAAGTTCTGCGAACTTCTTCTTCCACAATAGTGAATGTTCTGAGCCCCACGTCAGGCTCCCAAGCCTGGGGTGTCTGGCAACACCAATTTATGATAAAAACTCTACAGAAAGTGGACATTGAGGGAACATACCTCCACATAATAAAGGTCATTTATGACAAACGTATGGCCAACATAATTCTCAATGGGGAAAACCTGAAAGCATTTCTTCTAAGATCAAGAATAAGACAAGGATGTCCACTCTCACCACTTTTATTCAACATAGTTTTGGAAGCCCTAGCCACAGCAATCAGAGAAGAAAAATAAGTAAAAGGAATCAAAATTGGAACAGAAGAAGTAAAACTGTCACTGTTTGCAGATTACATGATAGTATACATATAAAATCCTAAAGATGCTACCAGAAAACTACTAGAGCTCTTCAATTAATTCAGTAAAGTTGCAGGGTACAAAATAAATACACAGAAATCTGTTGCACTTCTATACATGAACAATGAAAAATAAGAAAGAGAAATTAAAGAAAGCATCCCATTTACCATCACATCAAAAAGAATAAAATAAACCTACTTAAATAGGCAAAAGACCTGTACTCTGAAAACTATAAGATGCTGATGAAAGAAATTTAAAATGATACAAACAGATGGAAAGATATACCATCTTCTTGGATTGGAAGAATGAATATTTTCAAAATGACTATACTACCTAAGGGAGTCTACAGATTCAATGCAAGGCCTATCAAATGACCAGTTGCAGTTTTCACAGAAATACAACAAAAAATCTTAAATTTGTGTGGAGACAAAAAAGACCCTGAGTAGTGAAAGCAATCTTAAGAAAGAAAAACGGAGCTGGAGGAATCAGGCTCCCTGACTTCAGACTATACTACAAGGCTACAGTCTTCAAAACAATACGGTACTTGCACAAAAACAGAAACATGGATCAATGGAACAGGATAGAAATCCCAGAAAAAACTTATGCACCTCTGGTCAATTTATCTATGACAAAGGAGGCAAGAATATACAATGGAGAAAAAAACAGTCTCTTCAATAATTGGTGCTGGGAAAACTGGACAACTACATGTAAAAAACGAACTTAGAATATTCTTTAACACCATACACAAAAATAAGCTCAAAATGGATTAAAGACCTAAATGTAAGACCAGAGGCTATAAAACTCTTAGAGGAAAACATAGGCAGAACACACCTTGACATAAGTCACAGCAAGATCTTTTTTGATCCATCTCCTAGAATCATGGAAATAAAACCAAAAATAAACAAATGGGACCCATTTAAACTCAGAAGCTTTTGAACATGAAAGGAAACCTTAAACAGAATGAAAAGACACTCCACAGAATGGGAGGAAATATTTGCAAACAATGCAACAGACAAGGGATTCATGTCCAAAATTTACAAACAGCTCATGAAGCTCAATATCAAATAAACATACCAACCAAGGAATGTGTGGAAGACCTAAATAAACATTTCTCCAAAGAAGACATACAGATGGCCAAGATGCACATGAAAAAATGCTCATTTTCGGTAATTATTAGAGAAACGTATGTCAAAACTCCAATGAGATATCACCTCACACCAGTCAGAATTGCCATCATAAAGAAGTCCACAAACAATAAGTGCTGGAGAGGGTGTGGAGAAAAGGGAACCCTCCTACACTGTTGGTGGGAATATAAATTGGTACTGCCACTATGGAAAACAGTATAGAGGTTCATTAAGAAACTAAGAATAGAGCTACCATATGATCCAGCAATCTCATTCCTGGTCATTTATCTAGAGAAAGCCATGGTTCAAAAGGATACATGCACCCTAATATTCATTGCAGTGCTGTTTACAATATCCATGACATGGAAGCAACCTAAATTTCCATCGACAGATGAATAGATAAAGATGTTGTACACATATACAATGGAATATTATTCAGCCATAAAAGGGAATGAAATAATGACATTTGCAGCAACATGGATGGACCTGGAGATTATCATAGTAAATGAAGTAATTCAGACAGAGAAAGACAAATATCATATGATATCACTTATATGCAGAATCTATAAAAATTATACAGTGAACTTATTTACAAAGCAGGAACAGACTCACAGACTTAGAGAACAAACTTTTGGTTACCAGGGGAGAAGGGTGGGGGGTGTGATAGATTGGGAGTCTGGCATTGACATATACACACTGCTATATTTAAAATAGATAGCCAACAAGGACCTACTGTATAACACAGGGAACTCTGTTTAATATTTTGTGTTAACCTAAATGGGAAAAGAACTTGAAAAAGAATAGATACTTCTATAAGTATAAGTGAGTCACTTTGCTGTACACCTGAAACTAATGCAACACTGTTAATCAAATATACTCCAATATAAAATAAAAATTAAAAAAGAAAATATTAAGCCTTCTTCATTTGTGTTTGTCTCCAAATTGTTTTGGTTGTTCTGGGTCCCTTCAATGTCTATATGAATTTTCTGGTCAGCTTTTAAGGTCTTCAAAGAAACCAGCTCTAATATTTTATAGGGATTTCACCAAATCTGTAGATCTGTTTGAGAAGTATTGTCCTGAAAACAATATCGTCTTTAATACATGAAAGTGGGATGTATATTTGCTTATGTTATTTAGCTCTTTAATTTCTTTCAACAAAGTTTTGTAATTTTCAGAGTCTAAGTTTTGCACTTATTTTGTTAAATGTATTTCAAAATATTTTCAATATTTTTGATGTTTTAAGTGAAATGTTTTCCTTAATTTCATTTTTGCACTGTTTATTGATAGTGTGCAGAAATACAATTGTTATTGTATATTGATCTTGTATCCTGCAAATTTGCTGAACTCATAGTGTGTATGTGTGGAATTCTTAAGAATCAGAGTTTGGGAGATAGGGATTCCCATTTTTTTGGCCACATCTACTTTGAGTAGTCTCTGTTACACTGAGCTGTGGTGTAAGAAGACAAGGAGTAAGTCATGGTTCAAGTGCCACAGATTCTTGCTGTTCTTCTCAATATTTTCTTGAGTAAATGTTTCTTCATTTTCCATATGCCCTTAGGACAATCTTCAAAGACTTTAATGCCACCCTGTACCACACAGACATAGCACTTGCCCTCTTTCCCACTCATTTTGCGATGAATGCTCCTTAGAAAGTCTCTTTGCAAATTTCTTTTCCACCACTTATGGATGTTTCTATGAATAACAAAATTTAATGCACATAGTTGAAGCCTTCCCATCTATGAAAAATAGGATAAATTAATTTTTGTCTCTATGAAACAGTGGAAATATAATAGTTAATTGAAGTGAGAAGAGAGAACACATTACGAAATTCATTTAGTTTTAACCTTGACTGGGCATGTGTCTTCTGCCCTTGGCTTATTTTTTCTGATGTATTTGCAAAGACTAAGGCTGCATTTGTTCCTGTAACCAGGCAGTGTTCTTCCCAGGAGCCTGTCCAGGGCCACAGAAAATGAAAAAAAAGCCATTGTGCTGTTTCTTGCAATACTGTGTTTTTATATATGTTATCTCATTTAATTCTTACAGAAATTCTATATGTAAATATTATTATGTCTAATGTACAAAAAACTAAGCTAGCTCAGAGAAATTAAAAAACTTAATGTGGAAAAAAATGTTTATAACATTTCGAGGGGGATCCAGGATACTATTGCAATGTTCATTGGGTCAGATAAGATTTATTCAATTATACACAAAGAAAGTACCCACAAAAATAATAAGAAAATGATAAATTGGCTGCCCTAAGCTGAAAATATTCCTCACAATAAGACATCGAAACAAAATTGCAAGTAAGTCATGTATTAGAAGACGTTAGCAATGTACATTACTGGTAGAATGCAGAAAGAATACTTCCAAATTAATAACATAAAGAAAAATCAATAAAAATGGGCAATGTCAATGAATAGGTAATTTAAAAAAAGAATGACCAATGAACATAAAAAAAATGCTCAACTTCATTAGTAATCAAATAAATGCAAATTTTAAAATGAAGATACTATTTCACATCCATATGACTGACAAAAAATCAATCAGGCAATAAAAGTTGGCAATGATGTGGAGAAACAGAAAGTGTAACATAATGAATGTGGGTTTATAAGTTGGTACAATTAATTTCAAGAGCAATTTGACAATATCTAGTAAGGTTCAGGATACAAAAATCTAATAACCTGATCAATCAATTCCAATTTAGCCTATATAAAACTGAACATCTATGCAATGAGATGTATAAAAGTGTTCATAGTAAGCCTCTTGGTGACAGAAATGAAAAGAAAAATCAATAAAAGAATGAGTGATGTGCCTATGTTTTCCTCTAAGAGGTTAATAGTGAATGGCCTTACATTTAGGTCTTTAACCCATTTTGAATCTATTTTTGTGTAAGGTGTTAGGGAGTGTTCTAATTTCACTTTTTTACATGTAGAAAACATAGGCAGAACACTCTGACATAAACTGAAGCAAGATTTTTTTGACCCACCTCCTAGAGTAATGAGAATAAAAACAAAAATAAAAAAATGAAACATAATTAGATGTAAAGGCTTTTGCACAGCAAAGGAAACCATAAAAAAGACACAAAGACAACCCTCAGAATGGGAGAAAATATTTGCAAATGAAGTAACTGACAAAGGATTAATCTCCAAAATATACAAGCAGCTCATGCAGCTCAATATCAAAAAAAAACCAAGCCAATCAAAAAGTGGGTGGAATACCTAAGTATACATTTCTGCAAAGAAGACTACAGATGGCCAACAGACACATGAAAAGATGCTCAACATCACTAATTATTAGAGAAATGCAAATAGAAACTACAATGAGATATCACCTCACACCAGTCAGAATGGCCATTATTAAAAAATCTACAAACTAAATGCTGGAGAGGGTATGCAGAAAAGGGAACCCTCTTGTGCTGTTGGTGGGAATTTAAATTGATACAACCACTATGGAGAACAATATGGAGGTTCTTTAAAAAACTAAGAATAGAACTACCATGTGACCCAGCAATCTCACTATTTGGCATATACCCTGAGAAAACCATAATTCAAAAAGACATGTACACCCAAAGTTCATTGCAGCACTATTTACAATAGCCAGGACATGAAAACAACCTAAATGACCATCAACAGAGGAACAGGTAAAGAAGATATTGTACATATATACAATGGAATATTACTCAACAATAAAAGGAACAAAATTGGGTCATTTGTAGAGACGTGGATGGGCCTAGAGACTGTCATACAGAGTGAAGTAAGTCAGAAAGAGAAAAACAAATATCTTATATTAATACATGTATGTGGAATCTGAAAAAATTGGTATAGACAATCTTATTTGCAAAGCAGAAATAGAGACACAGACATAGAGAACAAACATATGGATACCAAGGGGGAAAGGGTGGTGATGGGATGAACTGGGAGATTGGGATTGACATATATACACTATTGATACTGTGTATAAAATAGATAACTAATGAGAACCTACTCTGTGGTGATCTAAATGGGAAGGAAATCCAAAAAAGAGGGGACATATTTATACATATAGCTGATTCACTTTGCTTTACAGTAGAAACTAACACAACATTGTAAAACAACTATACTCCAATAAATATGTTTTAAAAAAGAATGAATGAGTCTAAATATACATCAATTGAAAAGTGGATGAATATCTTTTGGTATATACATCCAATAAAATCTATTCAGCAGTGAGAATGAATGAACTAGATCAAATGCATCAATATGGATAAATCTTTACCACATTAGATAAAATATACAACTTACATATTTAAGTACAGTATTATATCATGATATAAAATGTTACATCATCACAGCAATTTTTATATCACTAGTGAATGCACAGATATATAATGAGTGATTACACAAACTCACATATGTATAAATAAGTGTAAAATTCAATAATATTCAGTAGAGCCATCACCAATGAGGAGAAAGACAAATGGAATGGATGAGAGGCACACATGGCACTATAACTATGTGTATAACATTTTCTTTCTTTTTGTTTTGTTTGGTATTATTATCCTTTATTGTATTCTATAATTTTCAGGTATATAGCATTATAATTCTACATCTGTACACACTACAAAGTCATCACTGCCATAAGTCTACTTATCATCCATCACCATACAGTTGACCTCCTTCACTCATTTTGCCCACCTCAAAACATTTTCCCCTCTGGTAACAACTAATCTGATTTCTGTATAACTTTGTTTTTGTTTTATTTTGTTTCTTCATTTGTTTTTTTGTTTAGATTCCTCATATGAGTGAAATCATATGGTATTTATCTTTCTCTGACTTCTTTCACTTGGCATAATACCTGCAAGGTTCATCCATGTTGTTCACAAACAACAGGATTTCATTCTTTTTATGGCTGAGTACTATTTCATTTTAGATATAGATATAGATGTTTTAGATATAGATATATACAGCAAAGGAAACCATCAACAAAATAAAAAGGTAACCTACTGAGTAGAAGAAAATATTTGCAAATCATATATTCAATAAAGGGTTAATACGCAAAAAAATATGAAGAATTCATACAACTCAACAACTGAAAGACAAACACCTGATTAAAAAATGGGCAGAGGATATGAATAGACATTTTTCCAAAGAAGGAATACAGATGGCCAGCAGGCACATGAAAAGATGTTCAACATCACTAATTATTAGGAAAGTGCAAATCAAAACCACAATGAGAGATTACCTCACACCTATTAGCATAGCTATTATCAAAAAGACAAGAGATAACAAATGTTGGAGAGGATGTGGAGAAAATGGAACCTTTGTACACTGTTGATGGGACTGTACATTGGTGCAGCCACTATGGAAAACAGTATGGAGATTCCTCAAAAAATTAAGAATAAAACTACCATATGAACCAGCTATTCCACTTTGGGGTATTTATCCAAAGAACAAAAAAAAAACAGTAATTTGAAAACATGTATGCATCACTATGATCATTGCAGCATTTTATTTCTTTTAATAATAATTTGAAAAAATATGAGACTATTAAAATTTTGTAATTGGCTCATGGTTGTTTATAATATTGTTTTCTACATGTTCTGTATTTGAAATGCTTTATAACAAAAACCATGTTAGAAATTTTGAAAAATTTCATGTGTTAACCTGGATAAGAGACAACTGAAAATAAATATTATAGCTCCTTCAAATCTTAGAAAATTGTCATATAGAATACTGACGAGTCTCATTCTGTGTTGATCTCAATTGTAGAACAGAAAAATGAAAGCCTAAAATTACACAGAGAAATATGAAGATGCAAAGAAGAATTTTTAAATATATTGAGGAGTAGAGATGTGTGCTCCTTTTTTCTAATCCTTGTGCTCCTCCTACTCTTTAAGGAGAAACTTTTAGAGATGCCATAGCAGGAATTCCTGTACTGGATGGAAAGTTGTATTAAAGCTTTAAGATTATCTTCTGTGTCTCTATGATTTGATTAAAAGGAGGTAATTAATCAACCTCAAGGTGAAACGAGAGGTTGTACTGCAACTCAAAATATGGTAGCTTTTGTGATCCTTTGGCTTTGAATTTTATTCTAAATTTTATTGACTTGACAGCATACTGGTATATTTTGTGACCAGAGACTACATTAAATACATAGTTAACAAGAAGAAAATTTCAAATCATCTTGATGGGCTGAATAAAGTGGCCTAAAAAACAAATAAATATAAATAATAGATAATCACATACAAAAATAAGACATTTACAAGATGTACCTGTGGCCCAATTAAAAAAAAAAAACCTACGCCATACAAAACAAGGGGTATTTTTCTCAGCATTTGTGAAAAAGACAATGGTGAGCTCATGTCAGTCAAAGACTGAACTGAATTCAAATGGTCATTCCCTTCCTAGAATGCACTAATAGATATTCCTGTCTAAAAAATGGAATTGATAGTACCACAGTTATAGATGACACAGTAAAAAGTATGAAACTAGAGGAGAATGACCAAATAGTAAGGGTATTCACAGCACTGATACATGAAGAAAAATTAAAGGAACTACAGAACTTGAAAAAATAAATTAAAATGGAAAGACAAGCAATAGCTCTTTCCAAACATAAGAATGCTCTAATGTGGAAGAGGGATTAGTTTTAAGACTGATAGCTATTTTAGACCAATTTAAAGAAAAAAGGTTCTAAAAATGTAAAGAAATCCTAAAATGCAAAAGACAACCTTGCGATATAGTAAGCTCTTCATCACTGAGAGTGTTTAAGCAGATGCTGGATGACAGTTTTCAAGGTTGTTTTTTCAGGCCTTCATGCATCAGGTATGATTCTCCCTAAAGAGCTAGGTGAGTATCTATTAGTACCAAATTTGTATCAACACTAGTCCCAAAAGTAAAAGTACCTTTTATGAAGGTCTGGAAGATTGTGATTTATTTAAATCATAGAACCATTCCATCTTGCTTTATCAAATTGTGTTTGTTTTTTAACAAAAATCATTATTTTTTGTTTTTGGAAAAAATATTATATATAATTTAAGAAATTAAGAAAATGTATATAGGAAAATGCAAAAAACACACAGGTTTGTTGTACCATACCTAATTATGCACATCATCTGAACATCATTCCAGGCAATGAATTAGAAAGATATAAAGGTAAATGGATAGATGGATGGATGGACAGATGGATAGGTAGGTATTTAGATAGATGATGATAGATTGATGATAGATAAATAAATTAATATTAGAAAATGTTTGATAAGCATTGGACCCTAATGCATGCATTATTTTAAAAAATAAGTATTCAGTGAAAATTTATATAAGTTTAACAAGAAACTGAAGTGAAATTTAGGGAAATGCTGAAGATTTTAAAAAGTATTACTTCATCATAAGAAATTATTTCCTTGACTAATACCTCCCAGTTTCCTCCTACCCCCAGCCCCTGGTAACCACCATTGTACTCTCTGCTTCTATGAGTTAGACTATTTTAGATTTCTTATCTAAGTAGTAACATGTAGTATTTGTCCTTCTCTATCTTGCTTATTTCACTTAGCCTAAGTCCTAGAGAACTACCATATGGTATAGTACCTATAGTTTATAATACTGTATTATATACTTAAAAGTTAGCCAACAAGGTAGATAATATGTTGTGTTCTTATCACACAAAAATAGTAACAATAATAAAGAGAGTAGGAGAAAACTTTTGGAGGTGATGAATATGTTTATGGCATTGATATTGGTGGTGGTTTTAATGGATGTATATTTATCTCCAAACTCATCAATTTGTATTCATTAATTATGTATAGCTTTTTAATATCAATTATACTTCAATAAAGTGTTTTTTTTCAAAAAAGAAATTGTTCCTTGATATTTATCTCTAAATATAAGAAAATAGATTCTGAAAACAATTGTTTGCTTTTTGTGTCTTTAATTCCTCTTTTAAAGTTTACAGAGTATCAATTGGCTCTGTGCCTAAAAGATAGGCATAGTATTCTTACATGTTGTCATACCTCCCTCTCTTCTTTTCCTGACTTGAGATTTATGTTATTATTTTTACACCATCAAGATTTATGTTATTTAAGTATCTTCTGTTACTAAAATTTGTACAAGTTTATAATTGTGTGTTTTGTTCTTTATTTGATGTATCTCTTAATTCACTTGGTTTCATCATCAAGGAGTTTCTTTTTTCAAAAAGCTTTCAGAAATATTACTTCTTTAATTCTTTCATATTTTAGAATGCTTATCGCCTTTATGTTTCACCATTTTTTTCTAGGTGAAGAATTCTTGGGTCACATTTTATTCCCTTTAGGAAGAAGATGTTTCTTTGTCTTAAAGTTCAATCACTTAACCATGGGATATGTCTTACTTAGTGTGACCATTCAGTGTCATTTTTTCCTGGAAGCTTTTATAGCTCTTTCTTCATTCTCTGGAAATTCACTTTTATTATATATTTTAATAATTTTCCTAATCAATATGTTGAGTTCTTTACTTTAGAGATACCAGTTATCCACATAGGAAATTTTCTTTGTCTTTCATATCTATTTTTTTCTGCTTAGTTAGTCTTTCACAGTTGTGTTCACTGTAATTATCTTAAGCTTTTCCTCCATGTTAATATCTTGCTTTTTATCCATATCTGTTCGTTGCTATTTCTAGTTTATTAATTACCTAAAGAAGTTTTGACCCTTGACTTATTAAGTCAATAATCTCATTTTTTCTATCATATTTTAGCTCATTTTGTTTAATTCAAGTTGATCTACAGTAAAAAACATTTGTGGTGACTTGCCTTGTGTTCCTTGGCTTATGTTTTCTTTAGGTATAGTTTCTTTCTCTGTCTTTTGTATTGAAAATGTCTCACATTTTTCTTCTTTTGTTGTAATGCATTGCCATTAATATCCATGCTAAATCTTTTTAGCTTTTTCACACTGTGGAATCCCTGTAGCTTTGTCTAGACCTTTTCTTTGTTCTCCTTTAAGATGGGTAACTTTAACTCCCTTGACAATGCTTCTGAGAGTTAAATGTTTCCTCCAAGGAACAGTTGTTTCAGGCTGGTCTCTTAATGCCCTATCCACTTTTTCTGTAGTCTGCTTCCATGGAGAGAAAAAAGGACAATCTTGTGCCTGGATTCCCTTTCCCAGATTTTGTTTTGTCTGCTGTACCAAAATGAACTCTCCTAAATGTCAAATGTATTCCATTCCCTTGGTTTGTATCCTCCAATTTCAAATTTACTTCACTAATTCAATTAGCCTTAGAATCTTCACTTCTGTCAGAGAAATTCAGTTACATAACTTCCTCTGTTTTACACTTATGTTCCAGCATTTGTTTTCTCTAAGAGAGTCAAAATAAGGATACCCAATTAGTCTACTTTCCCACATTAGGTAAAATTAGTGAAAATTCTCAGGGTTTTGTGGAATCACCATTATAGTTTCTAAAGTGTAGGAGTGGGGTGGGCCTTGTCATATTCCTCTCTAACATCTGTTCTACCACATTATCACTTCTTTCTTTGGTTGCCACTTTTTGAAACTAATTACATTGGGCTGTGCCTCTTGTTTAGGTTTTGCTAGCTTTTTCTTATTAATTTTAAAATTTTATTTCTTATTGTTTTTGCTGTTTTTCTCATATTAATATTTGCTGGTTTTTATTAAATGTTCTTTTAAATAAGAATCTGAGGAAAATTAGAGCAGGAATATTCTCTTAGGCAGTTTTTTCCCTTCCATTTAAAACTGAAAATCTGAAAAAAAAAAAACAAAAACTGAAGATCTGAAGATTTGCTTTGATATGGTCCAAGTCTAGAATTATTAGGAAATGAGAAAATGACTTTGTGCCTTATGGCTGAGTGATTTTAAGAAAGTTTCACTGTAAATAAAACCTTCTGAACTGTTGTAAAATATAAAGGTGCATAATCTGTGAAAGTATGAAATTTGGTTCCCATAGAAATAGTGGATATCTAGATCACAAAAAATTATATTAAAAGAATAAGATTTTTCCAAGTGTACATGTTTCATGTGTGCAAATAATATTGGAAGTCTTATTTAAGGTCAAAAACCAAAAAATGTATAATGTTCCCTTGGAATTATTTATATTTATTTTTCATTACTATTTCATTTTGGTCTTCTCCACTATATTACCAATATCAAAGTTTTAAAATTTATTTATGTGGTATAATTTTTATCTTTTTATATACCCTAATATATCATTAATGTGAACAAATGGAAAAGATTTGCCACTTAATCATATAAATTAGAAATGAAAAAGACATACTGATCATCTGTCCAGCCTCCTCCATTTTTTCTAAATATATGTTTTGTTTTTAACTAAAAGTCATGGTTTTGCTATGAAACAAAAAACACATTGATTTGGTTTAATGCTGAAAGTTTAAATAAAAATTCAACCCTAATGGGAAAATACAAAGTCCTATTTTAAATTTATGATCTTCAGCTAATTCTATGCAGTATTACATTTTATCTTCCTAGCAATCATGTGTACATGCTATCATTTTTTTCAGTGAGAAAGTGCTGTGTATGAGTTACAAGTTATTTCAATGTCACCTAAAGCCTGACTCAGTAGAACTTCTGACAGAAAGAGAGTAAGGTCTAAGTGTGTTTGTCAGTTATGCCCAATTACAAATTGTACTTCTTGTAATTAATCTGTAGGATACATATTCCTAAGCAGTGTGTTAACAACCAAAAATATGTAGCTTTTTAACTTCTCTCTCACATTGTTTATCAATTTCTATTTTGTTTCAACATACCCAGAAAACCAGAAAGTTGTTTATATTGAAGCTTCACTGAGGTAATAAAAGTCTCTGAAATTGTGAATACATATTATTTGTAAATATAAAGTCAGAATTAAGAATCTAGATGTTCAAAGTAATATATATGTCCATCAAACACAGAAGCAAAAGCAGGCAAGAAATATTTGGTGATATATATCATTTAGGCAGTTAAAATGCAGGAAATATAGTCACCAAAGAAGAAACGGACAAGGATTGAAACAAATGATGTTAAAATAAATCTGGGAGTGGGAGGGAGGGAGACACA
Source organism: Tursiops truncatus (assembly GCF_011762595.2). Lineage (NCBI taxonomy): Eukaryota > Metazoa > Chordata > Mammalia > Artiodactyla > Delphinidae > Tursiops > Tursiops truncatus. The sequence goes on from NC_047055.1 coordinate 56,275,729, forward strand.
AGAGGGAAGATATATGGGAACATATGTTTATGTATGACTGATTCACTTTGTTATAAAGCAGAAACTAACACGCCATTGTAAAGCAATTATACCCCAATAAAGATGTTAAAAAAAATAAAATAAATCTGGGAAAATCTGGAGGTAAAGAAATAGTGGATGTAATAAAAAGTATTGCCCTGAATACTGGATGCAATCTGGTGGGAAACTGATGTGCTATGAATTTTATCTTAAAATTACCTGTGTTCTAGTATAATAATAACTTTAAAAAATTAAAGATTATGTTTTTGGCTTATAAATTGTCTTACAGTGAAAAATTTTACTCTTCATATATAAAAGATGCACAAAGAGAAGAAATTTTTTATGAATTGGTCTCCTAAATAGTAAATAAATTGCTTACTTTCATTGTTAGATAATCCTTGATGTTTCTGCATGCTGTGCACTGGAGAAGTATGTAAACATTTTAATATGATGGCAAAATCCCAGTTTTTCTTTAAAAAATTGGCAACATTATGAGTCAAAAACATGATAAAACATCATAATCTATTTCTAAATGTTTTGCATTTTAATATGGTTAAAGTTAAGGCAGTAAGTAATTTCAGAGATTTTCCCTTGAGCTACATAGTTCTTTTCACATGTAATTATTCTCTGAGTGCATTAGATAATGCTATGGTTCCCACAGCTGTATACACATCTATAAATCATTAATGAGGCAGTTAACTGAAACAAAACTATAAAAGATTTGCATTACCCGGCAGAGCCCTGCTTTAATTTACTTCTAGTTATTTACAATTAATTTTTCCTTTTGGAATAATGATTGCAAGTAATTTAGGATCCCTTTTTTCATACAGAAATTAGAAGTTGTCTGTTCATCAAAAGTTTTTTTTTTTTTCCTATGTAACAGAGACTCTTCAGTGACCACTATGGGGCCTGAGGAGATATTTTTTACTAGATTAAACCTCATCTCACTTTCCATTCCTACCCTCTATATTTGCCTCCCTCCCACCTAAAAGGGCAGGGATATTTTGGGGAGTCCAGAAATGGAAAGAAAACACTTTTGCCCAAAAATGGGATAAGGAGAATGAGCCCAGTGATAGAAATTTGGGGGAGTATATTTATTGATTATGCTTTGAAAGACTATCTTTTTCATTGTTTCTTAATTCATTAAAAGGATTCAGTGTTAAAAGTGAAAACCAAATAAAAGTTTTGAATGTATCTAAGGTAAGTATAAATGAAACATACTACTTATGTGATAAAAAAAGATGTCTATAAAAGAATTACCTTTCAAGTATAGCATAAAAATGCTTTGATGTTTATCAACTCATTTTACATTACTCTACCTGTCATACTGTAATGGTAATATTCATATGCCACACTTTCATATTTTCATTTCTCTACAGATCATCATCCCCCAAACACTAATATGCAATACTCTATCGATGCCAAAAGGATTATTCTTCCCTTACTTTACACCCAGCAATGACAGAAACATCATGGAGAATAAAAGAAGAGTGAGGAGACCTAATTATCACTGACAGAAAAATACTCAAGGAAGTTATCCAAATAGGCAAAACTCTCATTGTGGTTTTAATATAAGTTTTGAAAAAAATGATTTTCCTTTTAAAGTTTCTTCTTAATGACTATCACTATGAATGAAATCTGGTTCCCAAATTTCCACACACTTAAAGTGAACTAGTCTGTCATTTGGGCAACAATATGGTGATTCCCACTTTATTGTCCTCAGCAGCTCAGGGAATTCTCTTAGGGAATCAGATTAGTTGGGCTGCCTCATCCTGTAAATTCAAGTGTAGCATCCAAACTTTTAGAGGTTAACTGGAGGCCATCACAGATGCAAAGGATTTCCTAAGGTGGAGAGATGAACTACTTTCCTTCATGAACAAAGGCATTCAACCACCATCATGAATATCCGGGTAGTGACTTTGTCGGTTTCTTTTCTTTGGTATAACTTGCAATTCAGTTAACAGAAGAATAAACATTTGAAACAATAGTAATTTTCCTTGACTGGAAAAATATAAAAAACATCACTTTAATCGGGGCTACTCTAAAAAAATAAAAGTGAAATAAATGATCTTTGTCATTATTTCCCTCAAATTTCTCATTTTGTACCCTTCACTTGGACTCAGTAGTGACTCTGCCCTCATTATCTGCATACTTGTTTCCTTGTAAACTTTTCCCCATAATTTTTCTTTTACTAAGAGTAACAGCTAAAATTACTACACTTTTTCATGGTAATATTATTTTAACAGAGACTGATGTACTAAACCTTCTTTCCTTAACCTCATTCATCCTTAACTCATTCCTGCTCCTTGACTGCATTCCTTAATAAAGTAGTAGCCCATATGTTTTTGACTCAGGCTCTATTTCATAAAGGGCACAAGCTAAGGAAAAAATTCTACTAATATTAAGATATATTTAAAATACCAAATTATTTTAGTTTTATTTCTTATGTGGAATTAAAAGTAAAAATAATCAAATCTTTCTTAATCTGGATGAAAACTAAATTATGCTACTTGAGGACATTGTATATCCAAAAGCTCCTAACACATAATAGGTGTCCCATAAATACTTGTGAAAGTAATGGATAAATATCAACCTTTTGGATTTGGAGTTTGCCATCTATCTGTACAGTGATTCATTCATTCCACAAAAATAGGTGCCAAGTACTGTTCCAAATAGTGAGGATTTAGCAGTTCACAATAACACACAAAATTCCCGCCCTCATGAAGCTTAAATGTCTGTAACGTAAATATAAAATAAACAAAGACATATAATGTCAGGTAGTTATATGAACTAAATAAAACAATGTAAAGAAATTGAGAGGGACAATGTCCTATTTTATAAAACGTACTCAGGCAAGGCCTTTCTGATAAAGTAATATTTGAGCAGAGTCCTGAAAAAGTGAAGAGTGAGACACATACATATCTGGGGTCAGAGATTTTTAGACAGAAGGAGGAAAAACTGTGAAGGTATTGCAAGAAAGAACTGCAAGAAGACTGGTGTGCTAGAGTGAAGTGAATAGTGGTAACAACTAATGACATTAAAGAAATAAGGATCCAGTGTGTATCAGAATGTTATAGGCCATAGAAAGGACATGAGTTTTGTTCCACATGAGATGGGAAGATTTTGGATGTGTTGGAACAGAGAAGTGACATGCTCTGAGTTATGTTTTTAAAAAATTACTCTGGTTGAATATTTAAATGTATTTAAATAAAATATTTTCTGTTGGTTAAGCATGTGGACTGAGCTTAAATCCCACTTCTACTACTTATTAGTCATGTGACATTGGGAAAGTCAAACTTTATGGGCCTTAAGTTTTTTCATCTGTGAAACGAAGATATAATAGCACTTACATGATAGCTTATTATAAGGAGTTAATATAAATAAAGTACTTGGAACAGCACAATGTGAGTGCTAGCTTTTAGTCTTTCTAATTAACCACATAATGTGAACATCTTTTGAAATCAATGGACGTTCTTGCAACATTTTAATAGGTTCATATTACTTCTTTATACAGATACACCATAATTTATTTAAACTATGATTTACTCCTGGACATTTGGGTGGTTTCCAACTTTTTTTTTCTAATAGATCTTTATTGGAGTATAATTGCTTCACAATACTGTTAGTTTTTGTGTAAATCAAAGTGAATCAGCCATATGCATACATATATCCCCATATCCCCTCCCTCTTGAGCCTCCCTCCCATCCTCCCTATCCTACCCCTCTAAGTCATCTCAAAGCACTTAGATGATCTCCCTGTGCTGTGCTGCTGCTCCCCACTAGCTATTTTACTTTTGGTAGTGCAGTGTATATATGTCAATGCTACTCTCATTTCGCCCCAGCATCCCCCTCCCCCACCATATCCTCAAGTCCATTCTCTATGTCTATGTCTTTTATTCCTGCCCTGCAACTAGGTTCATCAGTACCTTTTTTTTTTTTAGATTCCATATATATATGTGTTGGCATACAGTATTTGTTTTTCTCTTTCTGACTTACTTCACTCTGTGTGACAGACTCTAGGTCCATCCACCTCACTACAAATAACTCAATTTTGTTTCTTTTGATGGCTGAGTAATATTCCATTGTATATATGTACCACATCTTCTTTATCCATTCAGCTGTCAATGGACATTTAGGTTTCTTCCATGTCCTGGCTATTGCAAATAGTGCTGCGATGAACATTGTGGTACATTTCTATTTATGAATTATGGTTTTCACAGGGTATATGCCCAGTAGTGGGATTGCTGGGTCATATGGTAGTTCTGTTTTTAGCTTTTTAAGGAACCTCCATACTGTTTTCCATAGTGGTTGTATCAATTTACATTCCCACCAACAGTACGGGAAGGTTCCCTTTTCTCCACACCCTTTCCAGCATTTATTGTTTCTAGACTTTTTGATGATGACCATTCTGACTGGTGTGAGGTGATACCTCTTTGTAGTTTTGATTTGCATTTCTCTAATGATTAGTGATTTTGAGCATCTTTTCATGTGCCTCTTGGCCATCTGTATGTCTTCTTTGGTGAAATGTCTATTTAGGTCTTCTACCCATTTTTTAATTGGATTGTTTGTTTTTTTTCATATTGAGCTCCATGAGCTGTTTGTATATTTTGGAGATTAATCTTTTGTCTGTTGTTTCATTAGCAAATATTTTCCCCCATTCTGGGCATTGTCTTTTCATCTTGTTTATGGTTTCCTTTGCTGCGCAAAAGTGTTTGAGTGTGATTAGGTCCCATTTGTTTTTTTTTTTTTTAATTTTCATTACTCTAGGAGATGGGTCAATAAAGATCTTGCTGCAATTTATGTCAAAGAGTATCTTTGCTATGATTTCCTCTAGGAGTTTTATAGTGTCTGGTCTTACACTTAGGTCTTTAATCCATTTGGGGTTTATTTTTGTGTATGGAGTTAGGTAGTGTTCTAATTTCATTATTTTACATGTAGCTGTCCAGTTTTCCAACTTTTCAATACACTTGCAGTGCATAAAATAAATTATTTTGCTCACTAACTATTATATAGCCGTACTGCCCTCCTCAATGTTCCTTAAACAAGCCACACTGTTTCCCGCCTTAGATAGGGTGATCACATAAGGTATTGTCCAAGCCAGGTTGCTAATGAAATTGAAGGAAAGTAAAAGTGAGTACTATTAATGAATATACTAAGGTAACAGATAAGCTGACAAGAGTAGGACACTTTGTCTTGCTACTTCTAAAGCATTTGCATTGTTTTTTTTCCTCCCCTTTCTGGAGTTATATAGTCCCATATATCTGTATGACTCACCACCTCATTTTCTTCAAATATATGTTAAATTTTCACCTCATTGAGGATGTCTTTCCTAACCACCTACAGACAACAGCCTAACCCTAACAAAAGCATATACTACTTTATTTTTCTTCAAACTCTATTGCTGCATAATATATTTTATTTGCTTTTTTTGTTGTCTATCTTCTCTTACTAAAATAAAAAAACATCTGTAATAGAGTCATTGCTTTATTCATTGCTATAACCCTAATAATTAGAATAGTATTTGGCACATAGCAGGGACTCAATGAACATCGGATAAACAAATAAATGAATGATTGAAGGAATAAAATTTTTCCTAACTCTTCACCAGTCCAGAAACTTAATTCATGCAACTGGATTAGGATATTTAGCATTAAAATATAACTTTAAGATAGTTTCAGTTTGGGGTAAGATGGAATAAACACACACTACCTTACTCTCCCATTGAATGCAGCTATAACAAAATGCATGGCCCAGCTATTAGAGAATGCTTAAAAGTGAATAGCAACAGGCAGTTAAGGGAAATACACCAGCATATGAAGAATCACTAACTGCCAGTGAGTTTACCATTTCTTCCTTACAGTATCCCCTGGTCCAAATTCATGCAATACATAATATATAAGTGAACACAGAGGTAAAAAAATCCAGGGTAAACTTGGCTCTAAGAATGAGAAAGTGAACTTCTGAGGCTCAAAGAGAGGAAACAAGATCACCTTTGTTTTTCTCTCCTTTTTCTCTTTTCTCTTGGGCCCCAGCCCCAGGCAATACCAAGCAGCAGCGATAGTAGCCAGCAATGGGAGCTTAACAGAGCCAAAATTCTTAAGATAAGAAATATTCTTCTACATTAGGTGGAGCTGCAGCAAGAGGGCAAAGCCAAGCACTGTTTCTTTCCCTCTCTCTCTCACTTCTCCCATTCTTGAACTATAATTTCAGAAGTGAGTGGTTTCTGGCCACATGACTATAAAGGAGAACCCCAGGGAACTGAAAATTCTTGGGAGACAGTGTAAAGGGAAAAGTTCAGAAAAGCAAACTTACAAATCTGTTTGTGAACTCCTGAGTTCACCCATGACCTGAGCATGTCAAATCTAAATTAGCATAACAAAACTTTTGAAAACTGAGCTAACATAGATCTCCACTTATGCCCTGGACTGACCACTGGGTGACAGACATGCAGGACAAATCCAAATCACACTGTAAAGCCTTTGGATAAAGAACCGACACTGAAACCACAGTCCATGAAAGGCAGATTGTAACTTGCAGCCTGAATGAAACAGATCAATTTCCTTTTAAAACAATAATATCAACTTGCTCCACAGAATTTAAACAAGACCCAGAGCAACAAAAGTATTGTTCAAAATGTCCATGATACAGTTCAAAATTACTTGGCATATGAAGAACTACAAAAATATCAGTTTCCATGGGAAAATAATGAAACACCAACAAGATAAAACAGATGTTGAAATTGTCTGATCAAGACTTTAATGCAATTATTATATAAATGCTTGAATAAGTAATCATGAACACTCTACAAACAAATGGTAAAATAGAAAATTTCAAGAAAAAAATAGAAGATATAATGAAGAACTTAATGGAAATTTTAGAATTGAAAAATACAATAACTAAAAATGACACTAGATGGACTTAATGACAGAATATATATAAGAGGAAAGAGTAAGGGTACTTGAAGATAAATAAGTCAATAGAACATATCCTATCTGAACAATACAGTAAAAATTGTGAAAATAGAAACAGAGGTTTAGAGAATCTGTGGAGCACCAACAAAAGGTTTAATGATTGTGTTATGGGATTCCTAGAAAGGGAGGAGAAAGAGTACACTGCTGAAAAGACATTTGAAGAAAAAAATGGCTGAAAAATATATTGCTTGATAAAATACATAAATCTACAGATTAAAAAAGCTAAGCAAATTACAAAGAGGATAATCTCCCCCACAAAAAAAGTCCTTGCCCAGATGGATCATAACCAAATTACTGAAAACAAAAGTCAGAGAATAATCTATATGGTAATGATGATATGAATGACAGAAAAGTTTTCACCCAAAACCAGAGACCATAAGAAAGAAGCAAAACATTTTTAAACTGAGGATGATGATGAAAGAAAATAACTGTCAACTCAAAATTCTACATCCAAGGAAAACAATCTTCAGGAATAAAAGTGAGACAAAAAGAATTTCAAAAGAAAGAAAACTAGCAGAATTTGTTGCCAGCAGACCAGCTCTAAAGAAATTACTAAAGAAATTTCTTCAGACAGAAAAAATAATGATTCCAGAAGGAAACTTGGAACATCAGGAATTAAAGAAGAACAAACAGAATGTTAAATATCTAGGTAAATATAATAGACGTTCTTCTTATCTTGACTTCTTTAAAATAGATTTTTAGTTACAAGCAAAAAATATAACACTATCTAATGGGGTTTTCAAGGTATGTAGATAATATATAAAATAACTACAACATAAGGAGAGAGTATAAAGGACACTATATGATGTAAGTCTTCTATAGTGCAATTGAAGTGGTAAAATATTGATTCAAATTAGACTACAAAAATTAAGCATATATATAATATTTATACATTTAATACTAAACAGCCACTAAAAAACTATGCAAAGAGATATAGATAAAAACACCACAGATAAGTAAAAATTCAATATTAAAGAAAGTATTCAAATAAACCAATAGGAGGAAGAAAAGAGGGAAAGGGAGCAAAGAGAAAACAAATATTAAAATGGTAAACATAAATCTAAACATATAAAGTTTCGTTAAGTTAAAATCATCTAAACAAATCAATTAAATTACCGAGATTACCAGATGAATAAATATGACCCAATTATATGCTCTCCACAATAAATGCACTTGAAATATAATATAGAAAGATTAAAATTAAAAGGGTGGGAAAAGGTATACTATACACACATTCATCAAAAAAAGATGAGGTGGTTATATTAATATCAGAAAAATTAAATTTTAAGGCATAGAAAATTATCAGGGTTAATGAGGGACATTACAAAATGATGAGTCAATTCTACAAGAAGATATAACAAACCTACATGTGTACTCACCTAAAAATAAAGCTTCAAATTACATGATTTTTTTTTACAATGCTGCAAAAGAAATTCAATGGAGAAAGTATGATCTTTTCAACAAATGCTGAAAACAGAGAACTTCGATCTAAACTCCATACTTTATATAAAAATTAATTCAAGATAGACTGTATATCTAGATGTAATGCATAAAATTAAAAAATTTTAGAATAAAACATAGGAGAAAAATTTTGTGACACAAAAATCACCGTCTCTGGAAGAAAAAGCTGATAATGTGGATTTTAAAAACCTTAAGAATTTTGCTCTGCAAAATACACAATAAAAAGGAAAAGACAAATTGCTGGCATAGGAGAAAATTTTACAAAATGTATATCCAACAGAGGAAATCTATATAGAATATATAAAGAAGTGTCAAAATTCAACAAGAAAAAAACAAGAATCCAATTAAAAATGGACAAAAAACTTGAACATTTCACCAAAGAAGTTATAAGGATGGCAAATAAGCACAGGAAAAGATGTTCAATATTATTAGCCATTGATTAAAACCATGATCAGCATGATCAGATACCTCTACACATTTATCTAAATGGTTAAAAGGAAATCGTTAATATCATTTGCCACTAAGGACACAGAATAACCAGAACACTCATTCATTATTGATGGGAATGCAAAATAGTAAAGCCTCTCTGTAAAATAGTTTGGCAGTTTCTTATAAGTTAAACATTCATGGTAATTAGTCTCTACCTTGGACTTATGTCTGAAGAAGCATAAGTTCACACACAAAAAAGCTGAATGATTATAGCAGCTTTATTCGTATTTGCCCAAAACTTGAAACAACCCAAGTGTCCTTCCATACAATGGAATACCACTTAGAAAAAAAAGGAATGAACTACTGGTATAATGAAATGGCTTGGTTGAATCTCAAAGGCATTATGCTGAGTTAAGGAAGCCATTCACCAAAAGCTACATATTGTATGATTCCAAGTATACAATGTACTTGTCAGTTTACTCCAGAGAAATAGAACCAATAAGATGTATTTGTCTGAAGTCTAAAGGACGGAGGACCAAAAGACCTAAAGATGCAGTTGCTGTTTGAAGGCTGGCAGGCTCAAGATGCAGATGTACCCATTCGAAGGAAATCAAGCAGGAAAAATCCTTCTTTATTTAGAGGAGTGTCATTCATTTTCTTCTATTCAGACCTTCAACTGATTCAATGAGGCCCACTCACATTAAGGAGGGTGATCTGTCTTATTCAGTCTACTAATTTAAATATTAATCTCATGCAAAAACACCCTCACAGAAACATCCAAAATAATGTTTGACCAAATATAGACACTCCATGGCCCAGTCAAGTTGATGCATAAAATTAACCATTACACCTCTTGTCAATTTGGCACCCATATGCATCTCCTTCGATTTCCAGAAAAGTACAATAAAAAGGTGATGATTCTGCCTAATAGGATACAGCTATCCTGTGTACCACTGAAAACTTACTAACTCCTTCCCCAGAAGAGGAGGTAAAGTCCTTGAGTGACATTTACTCTAGTTAATATTCCACAACTTAAATACAATAATGTAAAGTTAACAATATTTAAATATCATGACATAAAGTCTACACATTGTATGTTACATGATAGAGTGACAAGAGAGGGAAGAAAACAAAGATATTTGTATACACACACATACACAATTATATTCATAAGGAAATAAGGAGGAAATACTCATGATAGTTACAACCTTCATTTCTGTAACTGGTCACCTGTTCATAGCTCGTATTTACAAATACACCAGGTAGAGCGCTGATCACAATGAGAAATGATGCAATGGTGCCATATCATGATTCAGTGTTGGTCTCTGCTGCTGGCAGATTGGACATTAAGCAGTGGTCATAGACAGGCCAGCCTTAATGAATGAAAGTCCATGTTGCTGAGCCAATGCATAAATCCTATCCCTGCTAAAGTATCCTCTGGAGACTTTGTTCATGAACTCATTGGGTGATGTCATGGATGGCTAGAGAAAGAGGTTGACCAGTATCTACAGAATGGGTCATACTACCCATTTGATTATTAAAATCTTCCTCTGTTAAGGTGATCCTCTGATGATCATTCACATGATACACAAATATCTTTTTTTTTTTTTTGCCCTTTCAGAGGTATCTATCTACATAACTCTTTCTCCAATTCCCTTATCTTAACTTTTCCAATAATGTTCCCTGCCAGTCCCTGACCATCCAGCCAAACCATTGGTCACAGCTCATGAGCCAGTATAAAATTACACATCAGGACATTTCTCCTTCCAAGAAAAGTCAGCAACCAGGTGCATTGTATGGAAATTTCCCCAGAGGATTTCCCTTTACCATTATCCTTCAGGGATGATCCAGAAAGGAACCGGAGTGCTACAACTGTCCATTTATGGGGGCTGGGTGCTTGAATATCACAGAGAACGATCTGTAAACTAGACCTGGGTCTTCTCTTCCTCTTTGAACTAATCATAGGGAATTCCCCCATGAGACCATAGATATAGCTGGGAGAGATAAAGTAGTGTACAAGAGTGGGGACCATGAACATTTGGGCCAATTCTTCATGTAACTTACTTGTGCCCTAAGGGCCTGCTGGGGCCTGACTCTACATATAATTTCCACTTGATGATGGAGTGCTGCTGTTCATGGCCAAATTCATGACTTTGTAGGTCAAATAATAACCAGTACATGATGAGTAGCTCACATGGCTTGGTAAATTGCTAACTTATAATTAAATATTCAGTCTCTCCTAAGGCCCAGTAGCGGACCACGAGCTGTTTCTCAGAGGACAGTAGGGTTTTCTTAGAAAACCCTAAGGGTCTGTGTGGTGATTTACTTCTTGAGGCTTTCAAAAGGTTGCAAAGAACACCCCTATCTGCCACTGACACTTCAGACACCACTGAATCTGTTGGACCATATGGCCCAGGTGGAAGAACAGATTTATAGGCAGCCTGGACCTTTCGGACAGCTTTCTTTTGTTCTAGGCCCCACTCAATATTTGTATCTCTTCAGGTCACTCAGTCAATGTGCTGGAGTAATATACCCAAATAGGAATATGTTGCCTCCAAAATTCAAAGGGGCCCATTAGGTGCTGTGTCTCTCTTTTGGTGGTAGGAGGAGCCAGATAAAGTAACTTATCCCTCAACTTAGAAGGGACATCTTGACATACACTACACCTCTGGACTTCTAGAAATTTCACTTACATAGAAAGACACTGAAGTTTTCTCAGATTTAATTCCCACCATCCGATGCACAAATGTCTTCACTGTAAGTCTAGAGTAGTTGCTACTTCTTGATCACTGGTCCTATGAGCATAATGTTATCAGTATAATGGACCAGTGATCTTGTGGAAGGGAAAGGAGATCAAGATCCCTGCAAAATACATTAAGATGTAGATGTGGAGAGTTAAAATATTTCTTATTTATTTATTTATTATTTTTATTGAAGTATAGTTGATTCATAATATTATGTTAGTTTCAAGTGTACAGCACAGTGATTCAGTGTTTCTGCAGTCAGTTTATACTCTATTATAGGTTATTACAAGATAATGGCTATAATATCCTGTGCTATGCAGTATATCCTTGTTGCTTATATTTTTTATAAATAGTAGTTTGTATCTGTTAATCCCATATCCCTAATTTGTTCATCCTCCCTTCCCTCTTCTCCTCTTTGGTAACCACAAGTTTGTTTTCTATATTTCTGAGTCTGTTTCTGCTTTGCATATACATTCATTTGCATTATTTTTTAGATTTCACATATAACTAATATCATACACTATTTGTCACTCCTGGTCTTATATTTCACTAAGCATAATATTCTCTAGGTCTATCCATGTTGCTGCAAATGGCAGTATCTCATTCTTTTTTGTGACTGAGTAATATTACACTGTGTACATATACCATATCTTCTGAATCCAATCAACTGTTGATGGGTACTTGGGTTGCTTCCATGTATTGGCTATAGTAAACAGTGCTGCTATGAACATTGGGGAGCATATACCTTTTCAAATTAGTGTTTTATTTCCAGATATATACCCAGAATAAGAATTGCTGGATCATATGGTAGTTCTAGTTTTATTTTTTTGAGGATCCTCCATACTGTTTTGCATACCGGCTTCACCAATTTACTTTCCCTACCAACAGTGTGCAATGGTTCCATTTTCTCCACATCCTCACCAACATTTGTTATTTGCAGACATTTTGATGATAGCAATTCTGACAGGTGTGAATTGATATCTCATTGCTGTTCTGATTTGCATTTCTCTAATAATTAGTGATGTTGAGAATCTTTTCATGTGCCTGTTAGCCATCTGTATGTCTTCTTTGAAAAAAAAATGTCTATTCTGGTCTTCTGCCCACTTTGTATTTTTTTATATTGAGTTATATGAGCTGTTTGTATATTTTGAATATAAACCCCTCAATGCTCGCATCATTTGCAAATATTTTCTCCCATTCAGTAGGTTATCTTTTCATTTTGTGTATGGTTTTCTTTGCTGTGCAAAAGCTTTTAAATCTAATTAGGTTCCATTTGTTTATTTCTGCTCTAATTTCTTTTGTCTTAGGAGATGACCCAAGAAAATATTGTTATTATTTATGTCAAAATATTTTCTGCCTATGTTCTTTTATAGGAGTTTTATGATTTCAGGTCTTACATATAGGTGTTTAAACCATTTTGAGTTTATTTTGTATATGGTGTGAGGAGATGTTCTAGTCTCATTGTTTTACATGTAGCTGTCCAGTTTTCCCAGCACCACTTATGGAAGAGACCGTCTTTTCTCCATTGTATATTCTTGCTTCCTTTGTCATAGATTAATTGATCATAGGTGTGTAGGTTTATTTCTGGGCTCTCTATTCTGTTCTATTGATCTATGTATCTGTTTTCATGCCCATAGCACACTAATTTGATTACTGTAGCTTTGTAGTATAGTCTGAAGTCAGGGTGCATGATACCTTCAGTTTTGTTCTTTTTTCTCAATATTGCTTTGGCAATTCTCAGTATTTTGTGGTTCCATATGAATTTTAGAATTTTTTTTCTAGTTCTGTGAAAAATGTGATGGGTGTTTTGATAGAAATTACATTAAATCTCTAGATTATTTTGAGTAGCATGGCCATTTTAACAATACTAGTTCCTCTAATCCAAGAGCACAGGATATCTTTCCATTTATTTTTGTCATCTTCAATTTCCTTCATCAATGCTTTACAGTTTTCAGAATATAGATCTTTCACCACCTTGGTTAAATTTATTCCTAGGTATTTTATTCTTTTTGATGTGATTTCAAATAAGATTTAAAAAAATTCTATTTCTGTTATTTCAATATTAGTGTATTAAAATGTAAGAGATATCTGTATATTAATCTTGCATCCTGCTATCTTGCTGAATTCATTTATTTGTTCTAATGGTTTTTGAGTGGAGTCTTTAGGGTTCTCTATGTAAAGTATCATGTCCTCTGCAAATAGTGACTTCTTTACCTGTTCCCTTTCAATTTGGATAACGTTTATTTTTCTTGTCTGATTGCTATGCCTAAGACTTCCAATACTATGTTAAAAAAGATTGACAGGAGTGGCCATCCTTGCCTTTTTCCTGAACTTAGAGGATAGGATTTTAGCTTTTCATGGAAGACTATGATGCTAGCTGTGGATTTGTCATAAATGGTCTTTATTATGTTGAGATATGTTCCTTCTATACTCACTTTGATGAGAGTTTTTATCATAAATGGATGTTGAATTTTATCAAATGCTTTTTCTGTGTCTGTTGAGATGATCATGTGATTTTTATCCTTCTTTTTGTTAATGTGCTGTATCACATTGGTTGATTTCCAAATGTTGAACCATACTTGTGACCCTTGAATAAATCTAACTTGATCATGATGTATGATCCTTTTTGTGTACTGTTGGATTCAGTTTGCTAATATTTTGCTGAGGATTTTTGCATGTATAGTCATCAGTGATATTGGCCTGTAATTTTCTTTTTTTTGTAGTGTCCTTTTCTGGTTTTGGAATCAGGACAATGGGTGTCTTGTAGAATGAATTTGAGAGTATTCCATCCTCTTCAATTTTAAAAAATAATTTGAGATATTTATATCTCTATTAGTTTTTCTTTATATGTTTGGTAGAATTCCCTGTGAAGCCATACAGTCCTGGACTTTTGTTTGATGGCAAATTTTTTATTACAAACTCAATTTCACTTCTAGTGATAGGTTTGTTCAAATTGTCTGTTTCTTCTTGATTTAGCCTTGGAATATTTTATGTTCCTAGAAATTTGTTCATTTGTTCCAGGTTTTATAATTTGTTGGTATATAACTTCATAGTACTCATGATTTTTTGAATCTCTCTGTATCTGTTGTTATTTCTCCTCTTTCATTTCTTATTTTGTTTATGTGGGCCTTTTCTCTTTTCTTATTAGTGAGTCTGGCTATAGGTTTATCAATTTTGTTTGTCTTTTCAAAAAAACAGCTTTTGGTTTCCTTGATCTTTTCTATTATTTGGACAGTTGAAATGTTTCTGAAATAGGGCCATAAATGTGTATTTCTGAACTTGTCAGCTGAAAGCAAAGTGTTTTTGGTGGTCTTTCTTTATAGGAATGGAAAAAATGTATTTGGCAAATGAATAGCTGCATAACAGTATCGGGCAATATATTAATTTGCTCAAGCAATAAGACCACATCTGGTAAGGTAGCTGCAATTGGAGTCACCACCTGGTTAAGCTTATGATAATTCACTGTGATTCACCAAGATTCATCTATCTTCTGCACAGGCCACATAGTCCAATCAAATGGAAGTGTTGAGGGAATCATCACCTCTGCAGTTTTCAAGTCCTTGATGGTGGCACTAATGTCTGCAGTCTCTTCAGGAATGCAGTATTGCTTTTGTTTTAAATTTTCCTAGATATAGGAACTTATAATGGTTTCCACTTGGCCTTTCCCACTGTATAACAATCACTCCATATGTCAGGAAACCAATATGGGGATTCTACCAGTTGTTAAATATGTCTATTTCTTTTTGTTATTTTTTATTGAGGTATAGCTGATATAATATTTTATAAGTTTCAGGTGTGGGAATCAATTGAGACGTCATTCTTCTCTGTTTTTATGATTCAAGTTAGACTTTTTCTCACTTGACACTTCCACTATGCAGATTAAGTAACGATTTAGTTGACTTTTCATCTGTTTCACTTTTAGGAACATCAAGATCAAGTAGCCAATGTCATATATCTCTACAAGTCAGACTATTCTGATTGCTGTTTTGACTCTGATATCCAATCAAATAAACTATTATACCCCCTCCTAATCCCTTGTCCTGCAACATTAAACCCAGGATCTCAGTTCATTGGGCCCATGTTAATAAATTGGTCCTGATGCAGTTTTATGTTTTTTACATTATTGTTCACATCCTTAATACCCACTTCCACACATAGTCCCCAGATTTCCATCCATACCAATTGGAAAATCATGTAGTTCTTTTGGAGTGCAGTGTACCTCCTTATGGGTAACATTTTGTACCTCACTTTTCATAGCCTTCTTGGACTTGAATATAGTTATAGTTCCAGAAACAAAGAAGGGTTTTGTGGATGGGTTATGAGAAAAATCCTCGTTGTGTTGCAAGGCAACTAACTCAGTGGAATCAGTTACAGTTTCCTCAGGAAAAGCAGGGCTAACATCCTCAGGCATGGGGTGGAATAGCTGCTTCTACTTACAGTGAAGATTAATCAGAATTTAGGGGTTTGGTGTCTTCAGCTTCATCAGTATCTTTCCATACATCCCAACTTTAGGGATCTTATTCCTTCCTAGTCAATGCCCTCACTTTAGTAGCATAAAACTTGAGAATGGAAATTAAATTCATGTTATAATTTAGCTGCTCATAAGATGAGACTCTGGGTTTGGTTTTCAGCAATCTCAGAGCTATAGTTAGAGAATATATAGTTAGAATTTCTTCCAAGCAGACATAGAAACTTTTATGTCAGGTATGGGGCATTTGAGCTAGAAATTAGAATTCATGAGTTCAAACTTTTCTTTCCTCACTTTATCCAGCACAATTAGGAGCAGCCATCCAATCTCAATATATTCATAAATTTGTAAAAGATGTTACAAAGTGTCAAATGCATGGTCACTCTGAAAATTGTTTTTTATTAGGAGTATCCAATTGTAAGTAACTCTATTGCCACATCATGCCACAGACTACCAGTGCTCTCTTTACTACTAAAAATAGTCATTAGTGCCTTAAAATCTAATCAAATTAGAGAATTAATATCAGAAATAAAAGAATAAAATCAGAAAACTCATTTGTAACTCTATCTATCTATATCTATATACTTATGTCTATCTATCTATATCTATATATATTTAGATAGATAGATAGAAAGATAGATCTGTCGAGAGAGAGAGAGAGAGAGAGAGAGAGAGAGAGAGAGAGAGAGAGAGAGAGATTTAACTAAAGGAATTGGCTCACACAATTAGTGGAGGTGGCAAGTTCCAAATCTGCAGGGCAGGTTGGCAGGTTGCCAATTCTGGCAAGCATTGATGTTGCAGCCTTGAGTCCAAAGTCAGCCTCCAGGAAAAATTCCTTCTTTCTCAGGAGAACTTAGTCTTTTCTCTTAAAGCCTTCAATTGATTAGATGAGGTCCAATCACATTATTGGGGGTAATCTGCTTTACTTAAAGTTCACTGATTTAATATTAGTCATATCTAAAAAATACCTTCATAGCAACATCTAGACTGGTGTTTGACCAAACAGATGGGTACTAGCGTTTAACTAAATTGACACATAAAGTTAACCATCACATAGCTTTAGAAAAGAAGAAAGGTATGACTCAGAAGAAGAATGAGTTTTAATAAGTTAAAGTCACCAAAGCCTACCAATGCCTTTAAGCCTCAAGATTTAAAGGTCTTCAGGCTTCAGTGATCCAGGTCCAAACTAAGAGGTAGTTTCTTAGTGAGATGTAGGTACTCCTTGAATAACTACAGCAATTACAATGTGTTACCTCCCACATATTAGCCACAAGATGACCCAAGACATTAAAACACCACCTTAATAGGGTTTTTTTGGCAAGAGTGTAAGAGTTATTATTTTCTACAGAAATGTACAAAACTGTTCATTTATGAAATTATATGAAGTCTGAGATTTACTTCAATATGAGACAGGTGTGGGGAGGAGTGGAGTGTAGATAAAAATTGATTAGTGATGTGTTGATAATTTTTGAGGTTGAATTATAGGTACATATGCTTTTTCATTGCTATTCTCTTTACATTGGTATATGTTTGAAATTTTCCATATTTAATGGCCTCCCTCCCCCCTGCAAAGAAGAAAGTAATCTGCTTCTTACTACATGTCTTCGCTAAACCTAACCTCTCTGCCAGAAATCTCTAACATCAAGCTCCCTTTAAATCATTAACTTCTAGTTATGGTTTAAAGTTCAGGATTTTATACATATGTCACCCCCTTTAGGAAGCCTTCCCTGACATTATTCTATGCTAGGTTAAGTGTCTGTACTCTGTATTCCTAGAAGACAATATTCCTTTATATTTAGCTATTGATTTAGCATCCACCCTCCAATTCTGCCTGCTAAACTGTGAATTCCTTGAGGAGTGGGATTTATTATCTTGGTATAAAGCAAAGTGCTCGGCACATGGTAGATACTCAAAGAGTTCTGAGTAAAAGAATTGACATTCTGGGAATCTACACTGATGTAATTTTTATAATTGTATTATTATACAATTGTATTGTTATAAATGTATTGTTATATATATAATTGCTAGCTATGCCAAAGGAAATAAAAATCAAATGCCTGCCTTCAAAGAGTTTACAGCATAGTGAGGGATTACATGGATGTGAAAATATATAAATATATGTAATAGTAATGAGATAAAAGGTAGTTGAATATAATTAAGTTTTGGACGTGCTGAGTTAACAGAACTTACTGAAAACACAAAGAAATGTTCAATGTGTCATATTGTACATATGTATATATATTATGCATTTGTAGGAATCAGTATTTTATTATATCACCTAGCCTAGCTCCTGACATTAGCATGATTGGTATACAGACAAGATTGACAAGTTTTGGTGGGAAAATCTGGTTTGTAAAGAGAATATTTCAGAGCAAGAAACACAATCTCAGGAGTGTAGGTGTGAGTGGAGTACTACAGTGTAGTGAGGTTTTCTTTAGTATAATTCCTTAGCTATTCTTTGTTTTTTTTACCCTTCCTCATTTTTATTCCCTCAATCCCAAGTCAGTGTTTTGATGGTCTAGATTCGTTTTCCATTTTTATGTAAATAGCCTTCTCCCATGGCTTAACTTGGATCTAACAATTAATCTTCTGAATAGTAAGTGATATTTAGTTTCCCTGGTGTATTTTCTTGTAATGTCTGTATTTTCACCATGTAGATACATTTATTTTCCAATTAAAAATGCAAATAATTTAAAATAACAACAACCATAAAGGGCAATTTCTAACAACGTAACTTGAGATGTTTTGGAACTGAGAAATAGCTTTATCTAGCAGTGCTCCTGTCATACTATTTAGACAACTGCTTACTTTCTCAACATATGGAACACTGGAAACAAACTTCGCCTATATCACATTTTAACCTCAGGCTAAGTCAGCCGTGATTAGTAACGGATGCCAGATCTTGTAATTCTGAGTCACATTTTTAGTGTTGATGCTTTAAAAGGAAAACATCTTATAAGAGGTTTAGAAAAACTTAATTGTGAAAAGTACATTTCCTTTCCTGAATAAAGTCAATTTCATTGTGTGGTCTTAGTTAATATGTAAATTATAATTATATATATCTATAGATATCTCAAAAAATTAGTTAAAAAGCAAATAATTTTGCTGTACATATATATATATTCTATCTTGATCAATAGATACAATTCCTCACAGGAGTGTTTTCAAGATTCAGAGAATTATTTATAATCAAAAGATTCTGACTGATTATCAGATATCATGACTTAAAAAAAAATGCTTCCTGGAATTTTATCAAGTAAGTACCTTCACATGTCTATAATATTTTTGTGACCCTGGCAAACTTAGATTATATTCTTTTCAAATATTTGAAAGCTAAAAATTCTTTAGCTCCATCTCAAAGTGGCTGCAGCCAAAGGAAGCTAAGGTTCTTTACCTGTCAGAATATGAATTATTATTTATTATACGTCATTTGTGTTATATGAAGTACTTTGAAGAATAATTATGTATGATTTCAGTCCCCAGGAATCATGAGGAATGAACCTTCTCCTAAGGCTATCTTACTCATAAGGTATATCTTACTGTGTAAGGTATTTAAATACCTTAAAATATTTTTTTTTTAGAAAAACAAACATTTGGGCAATCCCATTAAAACCATGAGAAACATCACAAAATGAACTAATACAACATCATTAAGAGAAAAGTCTACCTATATTAGACTTCATATAGGTATATCAAAATAAAACTATAGAAGTATGTTATTTGATATGGTCCACTACAAATATTTTGTCAATCAGGCAATTATGTGTGAACTACAAAGGAAGACACAGCTCTAGAGAGTTAACTTGAAGTAGAAGCTTTCCTCAAAATGTTAATATAATGTTCTTATAATGTGAAAAGCATGTGAAATCATTCCTTTTATTTTAAAACAGAAGGAATGGAGAAGTAAAGCTTTCTGAAAAAATTAAGAAACTGTGTCAATAAGACTTAACTCAGTAGGATAAGTTTAATATTATTTAGATGGATGTGTGTAGTTAAATACACTCATGGATGTGTGAGCAAAATTGAACTATTTACTTAAAATTATATACACTACTTGAAAAACAGTCTTTCTTGAAATTTTCACTTTGTACAAAAGCATGTCCCTCTTTACTTGTAAAAATATGAGTGTTTATTATTGAACAGAGAGAGGCTGAAAAGAAATCTCAGAAGAAGAAATATCATCACTTTAAATTAAGAAAATTATGATATATCAAAGGCATTTTATAACATCAAGCCACATAAATCATGACTTTAGTTTTATTCTTTTTAATTGGGTGCCTGCAGGGAAAAAATTCCAGGCCCACTAATTGAGTATGAAGATAATTTACTTTAGAGATTAAACAGGTACAGAGAAAGGGTTCTCTACTGACAGATACATCAGATTCCAAGTACTAAATTACCATAGTAAAAAGACTGAAAGTAACATTGGAGAGACAAAATCCTGCTTCATCATTTCTGAGACAACTTGGAGAAAGCTAAATCAAGAATGGGGCTGCTTAATACAGAGAAAGACAGATATAGTGTAATATCACATACATCTGGAATTTGTAAAAGCTGAACTCACAGAAACAGAAAGAAGAACGGTAGTTACCAGGGGCAGGAGTGGGGTGGGAATTGGGGAGATGTTGGTCAAAAGGTAAAAATTTGCAACTAGAAAATGAATAAATTCTGAAGATCTAACACACAGCCTTGTGATTATACTCAATAATACTGTATGATATATTTCAAAATTGCTAAGAGACTAGATATAAATATTCTCACCACCAAAAGAAATGATAATTATGTGATGTGATAGAGATGATGGGTAGTGCTACAGAGGTAATCACATCACATTATATAAATGTATCAAATCAACTGGTTGTATGCCTTAAACATTATATGTCAATTACATCTCAGTTAAAAACACACAAATGTAATAAAATGGTTATAAGAGTAATAAAAAAATTGGGCTGCCTATTAAAATATAAAAACTTCAAGTCCTTTATAACTCAACTCAAAATCAAACTCAAGATTACTTCATTTTAATTCTTGATAGTTTTACTCCCAAATGAATAAGCATACCTCAGTCTCCTCAGAACAAATGAATCAGCCATGGAGTAAAGTGGTTTCACCTTAAAGTCAAATGTAACAATAGTGGCATACAAAAGTGGAGTTACAAATTCAATGAACAATTTAGAAATGACACGTCTGTAAATGACATTATCTTATAAGTTGAAATTAAGTCATTGAGAAATACCTATTGAACATCTACTTTATATTAGAAGGTAAATTAACCCACAATTATCTTTTGAAAACCAAAAATGATTAGGATATATACTGAGAAGTACACAAAAGATGTAAGTGACCTGTTCTCTGAAGGAATGTTGATCTTGATGGTGACATATGAATTTAACTAGTGAGTAAAATCTGGCTAAACTGATGTAAACAAATGTGATAGGAAGCTAAAAGGTGTGTCTTCCACTAAGACTGTACATTTAATTGTTTGAGTTTCACTTTCCTAGAACTTAATTCTGTCTTTTCTTTTCTTTGAATTATATTTTATTTATTTTTTTTATACACTAGGTTCTTATGAGTTATCCATTTTATACATATTAGTGAATATAAGTCAATCTCAATCTCCCAATTAATCACAGCACCACCACAACCCCCCCGCTGCTTTCCCCTCTTGGTGTCCATACATTTCTTCTCTACATCTGTGTCTCAATTTCTGCCCTGCAAACTGGTTCATTTGTACCACTTTTCTAGTTTCAACATATATGCACTAATATATGATATTTGTTTTTCTCTTTCTGACTTACTTCACTCTGTACGACAGTCTCTAGATTCATCCATGTATCAACAAATGACACAATTTTGATCCTTTTTATGGCTGAGTAATATTCCATTGTATATATGTACCACAACTACTTTATACATTCCTATGTCAACGGACATTTAGGTTGTACCACGACCTGGCTATTGTAAATAGTGCTGCAATGAACATTGGGATGAATGTGTCTTTTTGAATTATGGTTTACTCTGGGTATATGCCCAGTAGTGGGATTGCTGGGTCATATGGTAATTCTAATTTTATTTCTTTAAGGAACCTCCATACTGTTCTCCAATGTGGCTGTATCAATTTACATTCCCAACAACAGTACAAGAGGGTTAAATTTTCTCCAACCCCTCTCCAGCATTTGTTGTTTGTAGATTTTCTAAATGGTGTGTGGTGATACCTCATTGTAGTTTTGATTTGCATTTCTCTAATAATTAGTGATGCTGAGCAGCTTTTCATGTGCTTTTGGCCATCTGTATGTCTTATTTGGAGAAATGTCTATTTAGATCTTCTGCCCGTTTTTGGATTGGGTTGTTTGTTTTTTTGACACTGAGCTGCATGAGTTGCTTGTATGTTTTGGAGGTTAATCCTTTGTCCGTTGCTTCATTTGCAAATATTTTCTCCCATTCTGAGGGTTGTCTTTTCATCTTGTTTATGGTTTCCTTTGCTGTGAAAAAGCTTTTAAGTTTCATTAGGTCCCATTTTTTGTTTGTTTTTATTGCCATTTCTCTGGGAGGTGGGTCAAAAAGATCTTTCTGTGATTTATGTCATAGAGTGTTCTGCCTATGTTTTCCTCTAAGAGTTTGACGGTGTCTGGCCTTAAATTTAGGTCTTTGATCCATTTTGAGTTTATTTTTGTGTATGGTATTAGGGAGTGTTCTAATTTCATTCTTTTAAATGTACCTGTCCAATTTTCCCAGCACAAGTTATTGAAGAGGCTGTCTTTTCTCCACTGTATATTCTTGCCTCCTTTATCAAAGATAAGGTGACCATATGTGCATGGGTTTATCTCTGGACTTTCTATCTTGTTCCATTGATCTATATTTCTGTTTTTGTGCCAGTACCATACTGTTTTATTACTGTAGCTTTGCAGTATAGTCTGAAGTCAGGGAGTCTGATTCCTTCAGCTCCGTTTTTCTTTCTCAAGACTGCTTTGGGTATTTGGGGTCTTTTGTGTTTCCATACTGTAGGTCCTTTTCTTCTCTTGTGTTTCCCACTTAAAGAAGTTAGCATTTTTTGTAGAGCTGGTTTGCTGGTGGTGAATTCTTTTAGCTTTTGCTTGTCTTTAAACTTTTGATTTCTCCATTGAATCTGAATGGGATCCTTGCTGGGTAGAGTAATCTTGTTTGTGGTTTCTTCCCTTTCATCACTTTAAATATGTCATGCCACTTCCTTCTGGCTTGTAGAGTATCTGCTGAGAAATCAGCTGTTAACCTTATAGAAGTTCCCTTGTACGTTATTTGTCATTTTTCCCTTGCTGCTTGAAATAATTTTTCTTTGTCTTTATTTTTTGCCAATTTGATTACTATGCGTCTCGGTGTGTTTCTCCTTGGGTTTTTTCTGTATGGGACTCTCTGTGCTTCCTGGACTTGGGTGGCTTTTTCCTTGCCCTTGTTAAGGAGGTTTTCAACTATAATCTCTTCAAATATTTTCTCAGGTACTTTCTTTCTCTCTTCTCCTTCTGGGACCCCTCTAATGTGAATGTTTTTATGTTTAATGTTGTCCCAGAAGTCTCTTAGACTGTCTTTATTTCTCTTCATCCTTTTTTCTTTATTCTGTTCTGCAGCAGTGAATTCAACCATTCTGTCTTCCAGGTCACTTATCCGTACTTCTGCCTCAGTTATTCTGTTACTGATTCCTTCTAGTGTATTTCTCATTTCAGTTATTGTATTGTTCATCTCTGTTTGTTTGTTCTTTAATTCTTCTAGTTCTTTGATAAGCATTTCTTGCATCTTCTCGATATTTGCCTCCATTCTTTTTCCTTGGTGCTGGATCATCTTCATTATCATTATTCTGAATTCTTTTTCTGGAAGGTTACCTATCTCCACTTTGTTTGTTTGTTTTTCTGGGGTTTTATCTTGTTCCTTCATGTGGTACATAGCCCTCTGCTTTTTCATCTTTTCTATCTTTCTGTGAATGTGGTTTTTGTTCCACAGGCTGCAGGATTGTATTTCTTCTAGCTTCTGCTGTCTGTCCTCTGTTGGATGAGGCTATCTAAGAGGCTTGAGCAAGTTTCCTCTCTGTCTTTTCTTTGAGTCCTATTTAGTTGGCATAAGAAAACTAAGATATTAAGCAAATATAAAATTTCCTTATTGCAAAATCCTGTTTCCTTTCTTTTACACCACTCTTCATTGCTTTGGAATGATATCAGATGGTTGAGCAGGAATTTTCTAACCTCAGGTAGCTCCTTTTCCCTCCTAGGCATCAAGGTTTATAATACTTAGCTTGCTAACAGATTGCCTTTGTTGTGGTGTGTAGAAATATTAGAAGAGTAGTATGAAAAGACAGGAAAATACAGACAAGTGAAAAGCACAGATGTATAAGTATATCAAGAAAATTACTACCTAAGGATAAATATAGAATCTGTTCTTTGAAATCAAGGACTATAAAAATTTCAGAACCACATAACTCAAATTCATGAAATGACATCAAATCTCATTTTTAATATGAGGGAGTTAGTGAATCAAATTGGATTAATCCCTTTGGATTGAAGTGTGCCCTTACGACTTGCTTTAAACAATTAAATGTGATTACCTTTTGGTGGAAGATTAATAACTGGTATTCAATTTGCCATGCTTTACTGTTATTTCTGGTTTTTTTTATGGTTACCCATAAGTCTCCAGTTAATAGATACTCTGTCACTGTGGGGGCCAGAGAGGAGCACAATTCAACTGCAATGAAAATGTAAAGTGAACAAGAAAAATAAATCTTTGTTGTTTTAAGCCAACGAGACTGTAGGATTGTTCATTATTGCAACATAATAGACTGAAATTGAAGTTATGGGAATCTTCTTGAGAAAAGCTCAAAATATTTGGCACTGGCTTATTGGTTGGTCAATAGGCAGCAAATAAGTTATAATCAGAGACTAGAAAGGTTGTTACCTCTGTTATGCAGTAGCAAATCATGCAAATGTCTTCCCTGTAATAACGTGAAAAATGAATCATGTACCTTGTCAAATTGTTATTCTAGAGGAAATGGTTGGAAAACAGAATTTCAAAAGCATGTGTTGCTTGTTGTTGGCTGTATTTGCAAAGGTATTACAAAAAAGAGATAAACTCAAAAATGAACTAGTCCAATTTAAGACAGAAATGAAAGAGACTTGAAAGAATAGTCAAAGTATTTATAGTATTGGAAGAGACAGCTACTTCTCAAACCCAAATGGTAAAACCTGAAAAAGGAAATGTTCTAAGCTGAATAAAAGGTATCTTTACAATGAGAATCAAATCAATGATATGGCCTTCACTCCCATTGTAAAAATTATGTGAAGGGATTAGGGTGGCAATGAGTGAATTATTTCAATGGGAGAAATACTTCTCAGAGAAAGAAGACAAAGGTGTGATTCTCCCACCAAAGCCTGAAATCTACCCATAATTATGTTAAGAAAGATAATTAGAGAGAGGGGGAGTGGGGGAGATGCAGAAGAACATGCGAGTGAGAAAGTAAAAAGGCATACATTAGTAAGGTGGGAATTGGGTCTAAAAGATATGTTAGGATTCAAGAAACAATGGTGAGCTAAAACAAAGTTGTACATGAGAATAATTTATATAGCCACTGACTGCAAAAATAATTCAACGTAATAAAGAATAATATTGGGAATGAAAAATGCTTGATGAAACTAAATCCTAGACAATAAAAACATAGAAACTGATGGAGGAAAAACAGAGTTAGTGAGATTTAAGGAGGATTAAGATTTTTACTAACTTTATAAAATTTGTTGAGTATGCAAAATTTTAAGTTTTTTAACTAGAAAAACAGAAATAATAACTATCATATAGTGAGCAATAATTTTCTAAATACTTCACATTAATCTTTTAATTCCCACAACAACACTATTAAGTAGGTATTACTATAACCCACATTTTATAGGAAGGAAACTGAGGTTAAAATATTAATTACTTTACCCAGGTTATTATAATTGTTAAATTGTCTAAGTGGTTTCAAACTCAGGTGGAATAACTTCAGAAATAATGCTCCTAGTCACTATTTTGTACTGAGTTTTCCAATGCTAAACAAGAGATATACCAATAATAAAGTGGCAAAGAAGGTGAATTAAATGGATAGGAAAAGATATACCAAGGAGATAATTACTAACTAAAAGACATCTGCTATGGCAGCATTGTTATCAAACTGTAGCAAAAGTAGTTCCTGTCTTTGCTTGATCCACTCTACTAAGTTGAACATTCCAGTTGTTGTAGCATTGGCTGCTAATAGCTCGCACCTCTTCCTTTCTCCAGAAGTTTGTCCTTAGCCTCGTGGGTGATCCCTGGCCAGTGACTGGTTAATGTGTGGTTATAAAAGCCCAGACCCCTTGCTTCAAGAAATTGTAAACTCTGTGGTGCAATCCACGCTACAGAAATCATCATGGGAATAGACTAAAACTATACATTTCCTGAAATTGCATTTGGCCTTACTTCTTCTGCTGTCCAATCCTGCTTCCATCTCTTCTCACAGAGAACTCCTTCAGTAAACCCCTTGCACATCACAGACTCCAGTTCTAGGAAACCCAACTAACACACAAACAAATAAATGTTAAAGAAAATAAAAATATGATAAGTGGTAAAGAGGATAATTAATTCATGATAAATTGATCCATTCAAGAGGAATATGAAACAATCACAAAAATACCTCAAAATACATCCAGAAAACTTTGACAGAGTTACAAAAAAACTGTTTAAAAATCTACAAAGTTGGAAATATTTAACAAAATTTGTTTATAATTCAGAGTCAATAAAACATTGCTGAAGATATAAATGATTTGAACAAATCAATTAAGAATTTTATTTAATGGCAAAGTAGTGACACTTGGAAATAACAATTAAAGAATAGGTTTTCTTTTCATATGGAATATTTATAAAATTGGCCATGTACTAGGCAACAAATTTTTAAAATATTTTCTAAAAAAATATATTCCTGGAAAAAATAGCCAAGAAAGAAAACCTATGCACTATTTTTTTGGGGGGCAGCACCCCTCAGCATGGGGGATCTTAGTTCCCTGACCAGGGATCGAACCCAAGCCCGCTGCATTGGACATGTGGAGTCTTAACCACTGGACTGCCAGGGAAGTCCCTGGAAATTTGTGGTTTTAAGTGAATACGTACAATAAGAAAAATTATTGAAAATTACTGAGCTATGCTTTTAACCTAAGATATTGAAAAACAACAACAACAACAGTTAAAAAAGAAAACAGGTACATCATTGGCTAGTACACATTTAGAAAGTGGGCTTCCCCTATGATTATAAGATACAGGCAATGTAAGGACTGTGCATTACATGTGACATACATGACAATAAATAATAGAATCATCACAATAATATAAGCATGAGAATGGTAGAATGCATGTAAAATAGAAGGAAATAAATAAGAGCAGAACCTAATGAATTAGAAAACCAAAAAACAATAAAGATAATTAAGACAATAAAGCCTGGTTCTTTGGATGAATTATAAAATAAGGAAACATATGTCAAGATCAGTGAAGACAAAAAGAGAAATGATACAAATATTAAGAAAAATTGTTATTTTTGAATAAATGAGAAGAAATGGAAGCATTTCCAGAAAAAATCAAGAAACACTGAGTCAAGAAAAGTTTTGTGTTTTATGAAACATGGAAAAATATATTCTTAAAGGTTCTCTCATTTCAAATTTTTTTTAATTTAATAAATTGATATCTGATGATTTCTAAAACTTTCAAGATAACCCCTCTCTGCCATACTGAGCTCAAATCAGAGCAGGAGCAGCAAGAAAACACAAGAGTTCGTGTTTCCCAGAGAGAGGATATTCAACTCAGTGCTACAGGTGATAGCGTGATGAAGAAACTGAATGATTTGCAAGCATTTTCTCCATTCCATCAGTTGTCTTTTCACGTTGTCAATTATTTCTTTCATGGTGCAGAAGTTTTTAGAGTGATCTAGTCCCAGTTATTGATTTTGGTTTTTGTTCTTTTGGTGTCAAATCCAAAAAGTTATAGCTGATACTAAAGTCAAGGTGCTTTTTCTCTGTGTTTTCTCCTAGGAATTTAACTTTCAGACCATGTGTTTATGTCTTTAATCCATTTCAAATTAATTTTTGTGATCAATGTATGATAGGGATCCTATTCATTTGTCTGCATATGGTTATCTAGTCACTCAGCACCATTTATTCAAGAGAATATTCTTTCCCCACAGAGTGTTCTTGATTTCCTTGTTGACTATTAGTTGACCATATATGTTGAAGTTTATTTCTGGGCTCTCTATTCTGTTCCATTTGTCTATGTGTTTATTTTTATGCCAGTACCATACGCTTGATTAGTACAGCTTTGTAGTATAGTTTGAAGTCAACAAGTGTGAGGTCTCTGTCTTTGCTCTTCTTTCTCAGGTTTGTTTTAGCTATTTGGGGTATTTTGTGATTCCATACAAATTTTAGGATTTTTTTTCTATTTCTGTGAAAAATGACATGAGAATTTTGATAGGGATTTCATTGAATCTATAGATGGCTTTGGGTAGGATGGACATTTTAAAAACATTAATTCTTTCAATCCATAAACACAAGATATCTTTCCATTTGTTTTAGTCTTCTTCAATTTTTTTTTCATCAAAGCCTTATAGTTTTAATCTTGTCACCATTAGAAAGAAGGAAATTCTTCCATTTACAACAACATGGATGGATGCTGAGGGCATTGCTAAATGAGAGAAATCAGACCAAGATAGACTAATACTGTCTGATATCACGTATATGTGAAATTTAAAATTTTAGAACTCATAGATAAAGAATAGAATGGTGATTATCACGGGTTGGGAGTATGTCAATTAAGGAGATATTGGTCAAAGGACAAAAATTTGCAGTTAGAAGATGAATAAGTCTGGAGATCTAATGCATACTGTATTATATATTTCAAAGTTGCTATAAATCTAGATCTTAAATGTCTTTACCTGAAAAGAAAATGATAATTATGTAACATGACAGATATGTTACCTAATGTTGTGGTGATTATATTGCAATATATAAATGTATCAAATCAACACATTATACAACCTAAACACAAACAGCACTATATATAAATCATATCTCAATAAATAAAAAAGAAACTAACTGACAGTGTTGGGAAACTGATCAAAAGACACCCACAAAAGCTGGGATTTAAAGGGAGTTAAAGTGGTCCCAGGTTTTTACCACCCACAACCTCCCAGTAGCCCAGTGAGAATAAAAGCATCTCCTCAATGTGGAATTCTAACAGACTAAGAATAATTGAATATGCATTTAACAACAAAAATCACCAAAAACATTCAGGCAATAAATCCACACATTTATACCCTCAGGACTACACTTATTAGATGCAGAACATGAAATAACTATATAGTAAATATATAAATAATAAATGAAATTCCCAAAATGAGTAAACAAAAATAGTCTACACACAAAAAAAGCATATTAGGGGGAAATAATGTCTAGACATAAAAAACAAGGAATTGATAAAAAGAAACCCACTGGATGAGTTAAACAAAATATCAAATACAGTAGAAGAGGCAACTAGAAGATAGAACCAAAGAAATTATGCAGATTCCAAAAGTAGATAATAGAACTAATTTAAGGGAAGCAATATATTTTTATAGAGATATGATTGACATATAACATTATATTAGTTTTAGGTGTACAACATAATGATTTGATATATACTGCAAAATGACTATCACAATAAGTCTAGTTAACAGCCATCATCACACTTAGTTACAAATTTTTTTCTTTTGATGAAAAATTTTAAGATCTACTGTCTTAGCAACTTGCAAATATACAATACAACATTATTAACTATAGGCACCATGCTGTTGTATATTACATACCCAGGACTTATTTATTTTAGAACTGGAAGTTTGTACTTTTTGACTACCTCCACCCATTTCACCCCCCATCCCCCACACCATCCTCCACCTCTGGCAGCCACCAATTTGTTCTCTGTACCTATCAATTCTTTTGTCTCCTTTTTTAGATTCCACAGGTAAATGAGATCATATGGTACTCGCTTTCTCTTTCTGAATTATTTTACTTAGCATAATGCCCTTAAAGTCCATCCATGTTTTTGCAAGTGGCAGGATTTCCTCCTTTTATAAGGCTGAATAATATTCCTGTATGTGTGTGCACATACACAAAATGGAATATTACTTGGGAATGTATTTGCTTTATCAATTCATCAATCAACGGACACTGGAGAGGCAATACTTGGTATATATATATATATATATATATATATATATATATATATACACACACACACACACACATATATATATATATATACACACATATATACACACAAAGACGGAGACAGAGACAGAGAGAGAGAGAGAACTACTAGAAGAAATTTGAAAAGAAGTATAACAGATATGCTTACAAAGAATATGTTGCCCTTGTTCTTTGTGCCTATTTTGTCATCCACACTTTCACTGCCTTCTGTGGTTTTAATAGAGCATTTTATGGATTTCATTTTTTATTCTTTGTAAGCATATCTGTTATAGTTCTTTTCAAATTTCTTCTAGTAATTGGGAGATTGCGATTGACACATATACACTAATATGTATAAAATGGATAACTAATAAGAACCTGCTGTATAAAGAAATAAAATTAAATTAAAAACAAGAAAACAAACAAATATCATAGATATTGATACAACTATATCAAAAATCACTTTAAATGACAATGGGCTAAATATATCAGTTAAAAGATAGGAATTTTAAGAGTGGATAAAAAAACAAAAGCCAACTATACATAGTCTACTAGAAACCCACTTTAAATATAAAGTCACAGCTTGATTAAAGTAAAGGGATGGTGAAAGATACTTCATTCTGACACTAATCAAAAGAAAGTTGGAATAATGATATTAATATAAAACAGAGAAGACTTCAGAACAAAGAACGTTATCAGGGATAAAGAAGGGCATTAAATACTGAAAAAAAGGTTCAGTACTCCAAGAAGACATAATAATTCTTTTTTTTAATTAATTAATTTAATTTATTTATTTTTGGTTGCATTGGGTCTTCATTGTTGTGTGCAGGTTTTCTCTAGTTGCAGCGAGTGGGGGTTACTCTTTGTTGTGGTGCACGGGCTTCTCATTGCAGAGGCTTCTCTTGTTGCAGAGCACAGGCTCTAGGCACGCAAGCTTCAGTACTTGTAGCACACGTGCTTAGTAGTTGTGGTTCCCGGGCTCTAGAGCACAGGCTCAGTAGTTGTGGCACACTGGCTTAGTTGCTCCGCAGCATGTGGGATCTTCCCAGACCAGGGCTCAAACCCATGTCCCCTGTATTGGCAGGAAGATTCTTAAACACTGCACCACCAGAGAAGCCCCCAGACATAATAATTCTTAATGTGTATGAACCTAACAAAAAAGTGTCAAAATATGTGAGGCAAAAAATATTAGGACTACAAGGAGAAATAGATGAATCCACTATTGTAGTTGAGAACTTTAACACCCCTCTATCAGAAATGGGCTGATCCAGCAGGCAGAAATTCAGTAAAGATATAATTGAATTTAACAGTATCATCAATCAACTGGATAAAATTGACATCTATAAACTACCCAACAACAGCAGATTACACATTCTTCTCAAGCTCACATGGAACATTAACCAAGATAGAACTAATTTGGGGCCATATAACAAAACTTAACAGTTTCAAATAATAGAAATAATACAATGTCTGCTCTCAGACCACAATGGAATTAAACTAGAAATCAATAACAGAAAGATAGATGGAAAATTCCCCAATACTTGGAGATTTAAAAACACACTTCTAAATTAAACATAGGTCAAAGAAAAACTCTCAAGAGAAATTTTAAAATATTTTGAACTAAATGAAAATAAAAATACAACCTATTAAAATTTGTAAGATGTAGCAAATGCAAAATCTAGTGAAAAATTACAGTACTGAATGCATATATCAGGAAAGAAGAGAGTCTAAAATCAATAATCTAAGATTTTATTTAGGAAATTAAAAAAGAAGAGCAAATTAAATCCAAAGTAAGAAGAAGAAAAGAAATAATAAATTTGAGCAGAAATCAATAAAATTTAAAACAGTAAATCAGTAAACAAAATCAATAAATTTAAAAGCTTCTTCTTAGAAGGTGAATAAAATTGAAAAGCCTCTAGACAAGGTTAACTGAGAAAAAATAAATGTTATTAAATTAGAAATGAAAGAAGGAAAATCACTACAGAGCCAAAGAACATGAAAAAGATAATATTGGAATATTAGGAACAACTCTACACTTACAAATTTGATAACATAGATGAAATGGACCAATTTCTTGAAAGACACAACCTTCCTAAACTCACATAGAATCAAATAGAAAATTTGAATAGGCCTACGTCTATTAAAGACATGAAATCAATAATTAACAACTTTTCAAAACAGGAAACACCAGGCCCAGTTGGATTCATTGGTGAATTCAACCAAACACTTAAGGAATAAATTATACAAATTATCTACAATCTTTTTTTTAATAGAGATGCAGAGGCATACTCTTAACTTATTCTAAAAGGTCAGCATTATCTTTATATCAAAATTGAACAAAGAGGTTATAAGAAAACTAGAGACAACTATTTCTAAGGAACATAGACATAAAAGTTCTCAACCAGGTATTAGCAAATCAAATCCAACAATGTATAAAAATAATTATACACCACTATCTAGTGGGATTTATTGCAGGTATGAAAGAATGTTTCAACATTCAAAAATCAATATGATCAAACATCAATATGTTAAAGAAGAAAAATGACACAATCACGTCAATAAGTGCAAATAAAGCATTTGAAAAAATCCAACATTCATCCATAACAAAGACTTTCAGCAACCTAAGAATAGAGGAACTTCCTCAACTTGATAAATACTATCTACAAGAAAAATTATATCTAACATCATATGTAAAAGTATGGAACTCCAAACTTTCCCACTAAGATCAGGAATGAGGCAAGAATATTGTTTCTAGAGAATGGACTTGAGGACACGGGGAGTGGGAAGGGTAAGCTGAGACAAAGTGAGAGAGTGACATGGACATATATACACTACCAAATGTACAATAGGTAGCTAGTGGAAAGCAGCCGTATAGCACAGGAAGATCAGCTCCATGCTTTTCGTACATCTAGAAGGGTGGGATAGGGAGGGTAAGAGGGAGACAACAGAGGGAGGAAGTTTGGGGATATATGTATATGTATAGCTGATTCACTTTGTTATAAAGCAGAAACTAACACACCATTGTAAAGCAATTATACTCAAATAAAGATATAAATAAATAAATAAATAAATAAAAGAGTGTTACTTCTCACTACTGCTTTTCAACATTGTACTGGAAGCCCTAGCTAATTCAGTAAGACAAGAAAAAGGAAGAAAGTGTATACAAATTGGGAAGGAAGAAATAATACTGTTTTATTTTGTAGATAACATAATCATCTGTGTCAGAAATCTGAAGGAATCAACCAATAACATTCCTGGAATGAATAAGCAATTATAGATCTCCCTTGACTTACAATGGGGTTATATCTTGATAAACCCATCCTAAGTTGAAAATATTGTAAGTCAAATGTGCATTTAATACACTTAACCTGCCAAAAATCATAGCTTAGCCTAGCCTACCTTAAACATACTCAGAACACTTACAATATCCTACCTTTGGGCAAAATCATTTAACACAAAGCTTACTTTATAATAAAATGTTTAGTATCTCATGTGATTTACCAAATAGTGTATTGAAAGTTTAAAAAAAAAAGGAATGGCTATACAGATACAGAAAAGATTGTAATTGTATCAGTTGCTTACTCTCGTGATCACATTGCTGACTGTGAGCTATGGTTCATTGCCAGTGCCCAGCATCACAAGAGAGTATCATACTGCATATCACTAGATCAGGAAAAGATCAAAATTCAAAACTCAAAGTATTGTTTCTACAGAGTACATATCACTTTTGCACCATTGTAAAGTCAAAAAATTGTATGTCAAAACATCATAAAAGTCAGAGAATATCTGTATATCAAGCATGCAGGATATAAGGTTGATATACAAAAGACAATTACTTTTCTATAATGGGCAATGAACAAGTGAAATATGCAATTAAAAACATATTTACATGCACCAGTTATCTCATCACTGTTACTCTTATTATTGTTATATAAAAAATATAATTACCAAGTGAAAAATAGTCAGGTTACAAACAGTGTGTACAGTATCATTCCTCTCTTAAATGTATGTTAGCATAAATAACTGGAAGGCTCTAAATAAAACTTTAAGTGTTATCTTGTAATGGTTGGATTCTAGATGAGTTTTCATTTTCTTCTTTTTGCTTATATTTATTTTCAAAATGAATGCCTACTGTCTATAATGGAAAAGTTAAAATTATAATAAAAAGTGAAGGGAGAGGGCAGATATGGAGGAAGAAATATACAGAGTTGAGGGAAGAAAACAAAGTTTTTTGAGGTCTGTGATAATCCAGATATTTAATCAAGCTATACATTTCCCTGTATTGTCTGTTCTTTGTAACTCAGAGTAGCCATTTGCCTACTAGTTACAGGTTTTTAAGGCCTCTAATTTTTAAATCTGTAGATCTGTATTTCTTAACCAGAGGTGCACATGGGAATCAGCAGGGAAACTTTTTCAAAGTATCCTTGCCAGGTTTCCACCCTCAGAAGTTCTGATTCAGAATGTCCTGGTAGGGCCTGGGTAGGGGCCATTTGAAAAACCTCATGCTGATTGAGGATCCCATGGTGTGCAAGATGATTTACTGGGGGAGGTAAGAAAAATATTAGAACTTCTAATTTTGTTTATTTTTATTTCATTCTTAAAAACTTTACTTGTATATGTATTAATACTGTATATAATATTGCTATAGTGAGACGTATAATTTTCAAATAAATAAATTTACTTATTTGGAAAAATCACATTTACATTAGTACTGAAAATAAATTAATTATGCACATCCATCAAAATGGTTTGAGAAGACTTTCCTGGTGATGCAGTGGTTAAGAATCCACCTGCCAATGCAGGGGACATGGGTTCGAGCCCTGTTCCATGAAGATCCCACATGCCATGAAGCAACTAAGCCTGTGCACCACAACTACTGAGCCCACATGCCTAGGGCTCGTGCTCCACAAGAGAAGCCACTGCAATGAGTAGCCCGTGCACCACAACGAAGAGTAGCCCTCATTCACCACATCTAGAGAAAGCCCATGTGCAGATAGGAAGACACAGCACAGCCGAAAAAAACCAAAAGACAAAAACGGTTTGAGAGGCTCCCAGCATCTCTACCTGGGCTGATTCTATGTCAAGCCAGTCCATAAAAATTGGGAGAAGTGCTTGCTTCTTTATCATGTATTGACACCAACACAAAGAATCAGGGGAATATGACAAAACAAAAAGGAAGAATATAAACCTCCAGTAACCAACTTTAAAGAAATGGATATTTCTGAATTACCAGAGAAAGAATTTTTTAAAATCATCTTAAAGAAGCTCAATGAGTTACAAGAGGACACAGAAAGACCACTAAACAAAATCAGAAAAGTTTATTCTCATGAAAAAACAAATGAAAATTTATTCTCATGAACAAATGAGAATAACTACAAAGAGATAAAAAACATTAAAAGAAACAAAACAGAATTCTGGAACTGAAGAATAGAACTGAATGAAATAAATGAACAGAGAATTTCAAGAGAAACCTTGATCAAGCAGAAGAAAGAATTAGTGAACTTGAAGAGAGGTCATTTGAAATGATTTAGGCAGAGGAAAAACAACAATAAAAGGAATGAAAAAGAGTGAATAAAGCCCAAGGAGCTTATGAGAAACCAGCAAGGGAATCAGTGTGTGAATTATGGGAGACCCAGAAGGAGAAGAAAGGGTGAAAAGCTTATTAAAAGAAATAATGGCTGAAATCTTCCCAAATATGAGGTAAATGTACATCCAGATTCATGAAACACAAACAATTCAAATAGGGTGAACCCAAAGAAGACTGCACTGAGACATATAATAATTTGTCAAAAGTCAAATAAGAGAGTTTTCTAGATCCATCCATGTTGCTGCAAATGGCATTATTTCACTATTTTTATGGCTGAGTAATATTCCACTGTACATATGTACCACATCTCTATCCATTCATGTGTTGATGGAAATTTAGGTTGCTTCCATGTCCTGACTACTGTAAATAGTGCTGCCATGAACATGGGGTGCATGTATCTTTTCAAATTATGGTTTTCTCTGGGCATATGCTCAGTAGTGGGATTGCTGGGTCATATGGTATCTCTATTTTTAGTTTTTAAAGGAACTTCCATACTGCTCTCCATAGTGGCTGTACCACTTTACATTCCCACCAACAGTTTAGGAGCACTCCCTTTTCTCCACACCCTCTCCAGCATTTATTGTTTGTACATTTTTTGTTGATGGCCATTCTGACTGGTTTGATGTGATACCTCATTGTAGTTTTGATTTGTAGCTCTCTAATAACTAGTTTCAAAAAATAAAATATATAGGAAAAAAAATCTACCTAATGAGTAAAACACGTACTCAGAAAACTATAAGACACTAATGAAAGAAATTGAAGACAACACAAACAGATAAAAAGAGATACCATCTTCTTGAATTGGAAGAATTGATATTACTAGAATGGCCACACAACCCAATGCAATCTACAGATTCAATGCAATTCCTATCAAAATACCAATGGCATTTTCTACACAACAAGAACAAAAAAAAATTAAATTTATATGAAAACAGAAAAGACCCCAAATAGCCAAAACAATCTTGAGAAAAGAAGAGAGCTGGAGGAATCATGCTTCCTGACTTCAGACTATACTACAAAGCTAAAGTAATCTAAACAGTGTGGTGCTTGGCATAAAAACAGACACATAGATCAGTTGAGTCCCTGTTTTCATTTCTTTTGTGTGCATATATATATATATATATATATATATATATATGTATATATATATACATATATATATACACAAACACATACATGTAAGTATGTATATATATATATATATATATATATATATATATATATATATATATGTGGAATTCCTGGTTTATACTGTAATTTTGTATTTAAATTTCGGACAAACCTGTAAACTGTTATCTACAGCACTTGTGCCATTTGACTTTCTCACGTGCAGTGTACAAGGATAAAATTACTCTATATCTGTACCAAAAATATTGTTATTTTTCCTTTTTTTAATTGGGGTATAGTTGCTTCACAATGTTGTGTTCATTTCTGCTGTACAAAAAAATGAATCAGCTATATGAATACATATATCCCCTCCCAGTTAGATCACCCTCCTACCCCCCCATTCCACCCTTCTAGGTCACCACAGAGCACTGAGCTGAGTTCTCTGTGCTTTACAGCATGTTCCAACTAACTATCTATTTTACGCATGGTAGTGTACATATGTCAACCCCAATCTCCCAATACATCCCACCCTCATCCCTGCCCCGGGACCACACATCCATTCTCTACATCTGTGTCTCTATTTCTGCTGTGGAAATAAAACAACTAGACCAATTTTTTCAGATTCCACATATATGCGTTAATATATGATATTTGTTTTTCTCTTTCTGACGTACTTCACTCTATATGACAGAATCTAGGTCCATCCATATCTCTACAAATGACCCAAATTCGTTCCTTTTTATGGTTGAGTAATATTCCATTGTATATACGAACAACATCTTCTTTATCTATTCATCTGTTGATAGATATTTAGGTTACTTCCAGGTCCTGTTTATTGTAAATTGTGCTGCCATGGACATTGGAGTGCATGTGTATTTTTTGAATTATGACTTTCTCTGGGTATATGCTCAGTAGTGGGATTGCTGGATCATATGGTAGTTCTATTTTTAGTTTTTAAAGAAACCTACATACTGTTCTCCATAGTGGCTGTATCAATTTACATTCCCACCAATAGTGTAGGAGGGTTCCCTTCTCACTACACCCTTTCCAGCATTTATTGCTTGTAGATTTTTTGATAATGGCCATTCTGACCAGTGGGAGGAGATACCTCATTGTACTTTTGATTTACATTTCTCTAATAATTAGTTATGTTGAGAATCTTTTCAGGTGCTTTTTGGTCATCTGTATGTCTTCTTTAGAGAATTGACTATTTAGCTCTTCTGCCCATTTTTTGATTAGGTTGTTTGTTTTTTTTGATATTGAGCTATA
The DNA here is from genome assembly GCF_011762595.2 of Tursiops truncatus. Lineage (NCBI taxonomy): Eukaryota > Metazoa > Chordata > Mammalia > Artiodactyla > Delphinidae > Tursiops > Tursiops truncatus. The sequence goes on from NC_047055.1 coordinate 56,314,010, forward strand.
TGAGCTGTTTGTAGATGTTGAAGATTAGTCCTTTGACAGTTGCTTCTTTCACAAGTATCTTCTTCCATTCTGAGGGTTGCCTTTTTGCCTCGTTTATGGTTTTCTCTGCTGTACAAAAGCTTTTAAGTTTAACTAGGTACCATTTGTTTATTTTTGTTTTTATTTTCTTTAGAAGGTGGGTCAAAAAACATCTTGCTGCAATTTATGTCAAAGAGTGTTCTTCCTATGTTTTCCTCAAGGAGTTTTATATTGTCCTATCTTACATTAAGGTCTTTAATCCATTCTGAGTTTATTTTTGTATATAGTGATAGTGAGTGTTCTAATTACATTCTTGTATATGTAGCTGTCTAGTTTTCCCAACACCAATTATTGAAGAGACTGTTTTTTCTCCATTGTATATTCTTGCCTCCTTTGTCAGAGATTAGGTGACCAAAGGTGCCTGGATTTATCTCTGGACTTTCTATCTTGTTTCATTGATCTATATTTCTGTTTTTGTACGAGTACCATACTGTTTTGATTATTGTAGCTTTGTAGCAGAGTCTGAAGTCAGGGAGCCTGATTCCTTCAGCTTAGTTTTGTTTCTCAAGATTGCTTTGTCTTTTGTGTTTCCATACAACTTGCAAATTTTTTTTTTAATTCTGTGAGAAATGCCATTTGCTCATTTGATAGAAATTGCACTGCCTCTGTAGCTTGCTTTCAGTAGTATATTCATTTTCACAACACTCATTCTTCCAATCCAAGAACATAGTATATCTCTCAATCTGTTTCTTTCATCTTTGATTTCTTTCATCAGTATATTAGAGTTTTCTGAGTACAGGTCTATTACCTCCTTAGGTAGGCTTATTCCTAGGTATTTTATTCTTCTTGTTGTGATGGTAAATGGGATTGTTTCCATAATTTCTCTTTCTAATCTTTTGTTGTTAGTGTATACGAATGCAACAGATTTCTGTGTATTAATTTTGTATCCTACAACTCTGCCAAATTCATTGATGAGCTCTATTAGTTTTCTGCCAGCGTCTTTAGGATGTTCTCTGTAGAGTATCATGCCATCTGCAAACAGTGACAGGTTTACTTCTTCTTTTCCAATTTGGATTTCTTTTATTTCTTTTTCTTCTCTGATTGCTATGGCTAGGACTTCCAAAACTATGTTGAATAAGAGTGGTGAGAGTTGACATCCTTGTCTCGTTTCTGATCTTAGAGAAAATGCTTTCAGGTTTTCACCATTGAGAATTATGTTTGCTGTTGTTTTATCATATACTAACTTTATTATGTTGAGGTAGCTTCCCTCTAGGCCCAAATTCTGTAGAGATTTTATCATAAAAAGGTATTGAATTTTCTCAAAAGCTTTTTCTGTACCTATTGAGATTATCATACGGTTTTTATTCAATTTGTTAATATGGTGTGTCACATTGTTTGATTTGCATATATTCAGGAATCCTTGCATTTCTACAATAGATCCTAGTTGATCATGGTGTATGTTCCTTTTAATGTGGTTTTGGATTTGTTTGCTAGTATTTTGTTGAGTATTTTTGCATCTATATTAATCAGTGATGTCAACCTGTAATTTTCTTTTTTTTGTGATATCCTTGTCTGGTTTTGGTATCGAGGTGATGGTGACCACATAGAATGAGTTTGGGAGTGATCCTCCCTCTGCTATATTTTGGAAGAGTTTGAGAAGGATAGGTGTTAGCTCTTCTCTAAATATTTGATAGAATTCTCTGTGAAGCCAAATGGTCCTGGGATTTGTTTGTTGGAAGATTTCTTTTTAACATCTTTATGGGGGTATAATTGCTTTACAATGGTGTGTTAGTTTCTGCTTTATAACAAAGTGAATCAGTTATACATATACATATGTTCCCATATCTCTTCCCTCTTGCATCTCCCTCCCTCCCACCCTCCCTATCCCACCCCTCCAGGTGGTCACAAAGCACCGAGCTGATCTCCCTGTGATATGCAGCTGCTTCCCACTAGCTTTCTACCTTAGGTTTGGTAGTGGATATATGTAAATGCCTCTCTCTCACTTTGTCACAGCTCACCCTTCCTCCTCCCCATATCCTCAAGTCCGTTCTCCAGTAGGTCTGTGTCTTTATTCCTGTCTTACCCCTAGGTTCTTCATGGCATTTCTATTTCTTAAATTCCATATATATGTGTTAGCATACGGTATTTGTCTTTCTCTTTCTGACTTACTTCACTCTGTATGACAGACTCTAGGTCTATCCACCTCATTACAAATAGCTCAATTTCGCTTCTTTTTATGGCTGAGTAATATTCCATTGAATATATGTGCCACATCTTCTTTATCCATTCATCCGATGATGGGCACTTAGGTTGTTTCCATCTCTGGGCTATTGTAAATAGAGCTGCAATGAACATTTTGGTACATGACTCTTTTTGAATTTTTGGTTTCTTAGGGTATATGCCCAGTAGTGAGATTGCTGGGTCATATGGTAGTTCTATTTGTAGTTTTTTAAGGAACCTCCATACTGTTCTCCATAGTGGCTGAACCAATTCACATTCCCACCAGCACTGCAGGAGTGTTCTCTTTTCTCCACACCCTCTTCAGCATTTATTGTTTCTAGATTTTTTGATGATGGCCATTCTGACCGGTGTGAGATGATATCTCATTGTTGTTTTGATTTGCATTTTTCTAATGATTAATGATGTTGAGCATTCTTTCATGTGTTTGTTGGCAGTCTGTATATCTTCTTTGGAGAAATGTCTATTTAGGTCTTCTGCCCATTTTTGGATTGGGTTGTTTATTTTTTTTTTTGTTATTGAGCTGCATGAGCTGCTTGTAAATTTTGGAGGTTAATCCTTTGTCAGTTGCTTCATTTGCAACTATTTTCTCCCATCCTGAGGGTTGTCTTTTGGTCTTGTTTAGGGTTCCCTTTGCTGTACAAATGCTTTGAAGTTTCATTAGGTCTCATTTGTTTAATTTTGTTTTTATTTGCATTTCTCTTGGAGGTGGGTCAAAATAGATCTTGCTGTGATTTATGTCATAGAGTGTTCTTCCTATGTTTTCCTATAAGAGTTTGATAATTTCTGGCCTTACATTTAGGTCTTTAAAAAAATTTGAGCTTATTTTTGTGTATGGTGTTAGGGATGATCTAATCTCATACTTTTACATGGACCTGTCCAGCTTTACCAGCACCAATTACTGAAGAGGCTCTCCTTTCTCCACTGTACATTCCTTCCTCCTTTATCAAAGATAAGGTCACCATATGTGTGTGGGTTTATCTCCGGGCTTTCTCTCCTCTTCCACTGATCTATCTTTCTGTTTCTGTGCCAGTACCATACTGCCTTGATTACTGTAGCTTTGTAGTATAGTCTGAAGTCAGGGAGCCTGATTCCTCCAGCTCAGTTTTTCATTCTCAAGATTGCTTTGGCTATTCAGGGTCTTTTGTGTTTCCATACAAATTGTGAATTTTTTGTTCTAGTTCTGTGAAAAATGCCAGTGGTAGTTTGATAGGGATTGCATTGAATGTGTAGATTGCTTTGGGTAGTAGAGTCATTTTCACAATGTTGATTCTTCCAATCCAAGAACATGGTATATCTCTCCATCTATTTGTATCATATTTAATTTCTTTCATCAGTGTCTTATAATTTTCTGCATACAGGTCTTTTGTCTCCTTAAGTAGGTTTATTCCTAGATATTTTATTCTTTTTTTGCAATGGTAATTGGGAGTGTTTTCTTGATTTCACTTCCAGATTTTTCATCACTGGTGTATAGGAAGGCCAGAGATTTCTGTGCATTAATTTTGTATCCTGCAACTTTACCAAATTCATTGATTAGCTCTGTAGTTTTCTGGTAACATCTTTAGGATTCTCTATGTATAGTAACATGTCATCTGCAAACAGTGACATCTTTACTTCTTTTCCAATTTGGATTCCCTTTATTTCATTTTCTTCTCTGATTGCTGTGGGTAAAACTTCCAAATCTATGTTGAATAAGAGTGTTGAGAGTGGGCAACCTTGTCTTGTTCCTGATTTTAGTAGAAATGCTTTCAGTTTTTCACCATTGAGGATGATGTTGGCTGTTGGTTTGTCGTATATGGAAAGTTCCTTCTATGCCTACTTTCTGCAGGGTTTTTATCATAAATCGGTGTTGAATTTTGTCAAAAGCTTCCTCTGCATCTATTGAGATGATCATATGGTTTTTGCTCCTTCAGTTTGTTAATATGGTTTATCACATTGATTGATTTGCGTATATTGAAGAATACTTGCATTCCGGGAAGAAACCCCACTTGATCACGGAGTATGATCCTTTTAATGTGCTGTTGGATTCTGTTTTCTAGTATTTTGTTGAGGATTTTTGCATCTATGTTCATCAGTGATATTGGCCTGTAGTTTTCTTTCTTTGTGACATCTTTGTCTGGTTTTGGTATCAAGGTGATGGTGACCTTGTAGAATGAATTTGGGAGTGTTCCTCCCTCTGCTATATTTTGTAAGAGTTTGAGAAGGATAGGTGCTAGCTCTTCTCTAAATGTTTGATAGAATTCGCCTGTGAAGCCATCTGGTCCTGGGCTTGTGTTTGTTGGAAGATTTTTAATCACAGTTTCCATTTCAGTGCTTGTGATTGGTCTGTCATATTTTCTATTTCTTCCTGATTCAGTCTTGGCAGGTTGTGCATTTCTAAGAATTTGTCCATTTCTTTCAGGTTGTCCATTTTATTGGCATAGAGTTGCTTGTAGTAATCTCTCATGATCTTTTGTATTTCTGCAGTGTCAGTTGGTACTTCTCCTTTTTCATTTATAATTCTATTGATTTGAGTCTTCGCCCTTTTTTTCTTGATGAGTCTGGCTAGTGGTTTATCTATTTTGTTTATCTTCTCAAAGAACCAGCTTTTAGTTTTACTGATCTTTGCTATTGTTTCCTTCATTTCTTTTTCATTTATTTCTGATCTGATTTTGATGATTTCTTTCCTTCTGCTAAATTTGAGGTTTTTTGTTCTTTCTCAAATTGCTTTAGGTGCAAGGTTATGTTGTTTAATCGCGATGTTTCCTGTTTCTTAAGATGGGCTTGTATTGCTATAAACTTCCCTCTTAGAAGTGCTTTTGCTTCATCCCATAGGTTTTGGGTAGTCGTGTCTCCATTGTCATTTGTTTCTAGGTTTCTTTTGATTTCCTGTTTGATTTCTTCAGTGATCACTTCGTTTTAAGTAGTGTAGTGTTTAGCCTCCATGTGTTTGTATTTTTTACAGATGTTTTCCTGTAATTGATATCTAGTCTCATGGCATTGTGGTCAGAAAAGATACTTGATACAATTTCAATTTTCTTAAATTTACCAAGGCTTGATTTGTGACCCAAGATATGACCTATCCTGAAGAATGTTCCATGAGAACTTGAGAAGAATATGTATTCTGTTGTTTTTGGATGGAGTGTACTATAAATATCAATTAAGTCCATCTTGTTTAATGTATTATTTAAAGCTTGTGTTTCCTTATTAATTTTCATTTTGGATGATCTGTCCGTTGGTGAAAGTGGGGTGTTAAACTCCCACTATTAATATGTTTCTGTCAATTTCCCCTTTTATGGCTGTTAGCATTTGCCTTATGTATTGAGGTTCTCCTATTTTAGGTGCATAAATATTTACAATTGTCATATCTTCTTCTTGGTTCAATTCCTCGATCATTATGTAGTTTCCTTCTTTGTGTCTTCTAATAGTCTTTATTTTAAAGTCTATTTTGTCTGATGTGAGAATTGCTATTCCAGCTTTCTTTTGGTTTCCATTTGCATGGGGTAATTTTTTCCATCCCCTTACTTTCAGTCAGTATGTGTCTCTAGGTCTGAAGTAGGTCTCTTGTATACAGCATATATAAGGGTCTTGGTTTTGTATCCATTCAGCCAATCTGTGTCTATTTGTGGGAGCATTTAGTCCATTTACATTTAAGGTAATTATCAATATTTATGCTCCTATTCCAATTTTCTTAATTGTTTTTGGTTCGTTATTGTAGGTCTTTTCCTTCTCTTCTGTTTCTTGCCTAGAGAAGTTTCTTTAGCATTTGTTGTAAAGCTGGTTTGGTGGTGCTGATCTCTATCAGTTTTTGCTTATCTGTAAAGGTTTTAATTTCTCCATCAAATCTGAATAAGATTCTTGCTGGGTAGAGTAATCTTGGTTGCAGGTATTCCTCCATCATTTTCAATATGTCCTGCCACTCCCTTCCGGCTTGCAGAGTTTCTGCTGAGAGATCAGCTGTTAACCTTATGGGGATTCACTTGTGTGTTATTTGTTGTTTTTCCCTTGTGCTTTTAATATGCTTTCTTTGTATTTAACTTTTGACAGTTTGATTAATATGTGTCTTGGCGTATTTCTTGGAATTATCCTGTATGGGGCTCTCTGTGCTTCCTGGACTTGATTAACTATTTCCATTCCCATATTAGGGAAGTTTTCAACTATCATCTCTTCAAATATTTTCTCACTCCCTTTCTTTTTCTCTTCTTCTTCTGGAACACCTATAATTCGAATGTTGGTGCATTTAATGTTGTCCCAGATGTCTCTGAGACTGTCCTCAGTTCTTTTCATTCTTTTTTCTTTATTCTACTCTGCAGTAGTTATTTCCACTATTTTATCTTCCAGGTCACTTATCCGTTCTTCTGCCTCAGTTATTCTGCTATTGATCTCATCTTGAGTATTTTTCATTTCATTTATTGTGTTGTTCATCATTGTTTGTTTCATCTTTAGTTCTTCTAGGTCCTTGTTAAACGTTTCTTGAATTTTGTCTATTGTATTTCCAAGATTTTGTATCATGTTTACTATCATTATTCTGAATTCTTTTTCTGGTAGACTGCTTATTTCCTCTTCATTTGTTAGGTCTGGTGGGTTTTTATCTTGCTCCTTCATCTGCCATGTGTTTTTCTGTCTTCTCATTTTGCTTATCTTACTGTGTTTGGGTTCTCCTGTTTGCAGGCTGTAGGTTCGTAGTTCCCATTGTTTTTGGTGTCTGTCCCCAGTGGCTAAGGTTGGTTCAGTGGGTTGTGTAGGCTTCCTGGTTGGGGGGACTAGTGCCTGTGTTCTGGTGGATGAGGCTGGATCTCGTCTCTCTGCTGGGCAGGTCCACGTCTGGTGGTGTGTTTTGGGCTGTCTGTGGACTTATTATGATTTTAGGCAGCCTCTCTGCTAATGGATGGTGTTGTGTTCCTGTTTTGCTAGTTGTTTGGCATACGTTGTCCAGCACTGTAGCTTGCTGGTCGTTGAGTGAAGCTGGGTGCTGGTGTTGAGATGGAGATCTCTGGGAGATTTTCGCCATTTGATATTATGTGGAGCTGGGAGGTCTCTTGTTGACCAGTGTCCTGAATTTGGCTCTGCCACCTCAGAGGCACAGCCCTGACTTCTGGCTGCAGCACCAAGAGCCTTTCATCCACACGTCTCAGAATAAAAGGGAGAAAAAGTAGAGTGAAAGAATTAGTAGAAGTAGGAAGAAAGAAAGATAGAAAGAAAGAAATTAAGAAAGAGAGAAAGGAAGGAAGGAAGGAAAGAAGAAAGAAAGAAGGAAGGAAAGAAAGAAAGGAGGGAGGGAGGGAGGGAGAGATGGTGGGAGGAAGGAAGGAAGGAAAGAAGGAGGGAGGGAAGGAAAAAAGAAAGAAAGAAAGAAGATAAAGTAAAATGAAATAAAGTAAAATATAATAAAGTTATTAAATTAAAAATACTTATTAAGAAAAAACATTAAAAAAAATAATGGACGGATAGAACCCTAGAACAAATGGTGAAAGCAAATGTATACAGACAATATCTCACACAGAAGCATACACATACACACTCACAAATGCGGAAAAGGGGAAAAATCATAAATCTTGCTCTCGAAGTCCACCTCCTCAATTTGGGATAATTCACTGTCTAAAGGAGGGAAGGAAGGAAAGAAAGAGAGAAAGAAAGAAAGGAAAAAGAAAGAAAGAAAGAAGATATAGTAAAATGAAATAAAGTTATTCAAATTAACTATTAAGAAAAAAATTATAAAAAAGAAAAAAATGGACGGATAGAACCCTAGGACAAATGGTGGAAGCAAAGCTATACAGACAAAGTTTTCCACAGAAGCATACACATACACACTCACAAAAAGAGGAAAAGGGGAAAAAAATCATAAATCTTGCTCTCAAAGTCCACCTCCTCAATTTGGGATGATTTGTTGTCTATTCAGGTATTCCACAGATGCAGGGTACATCAAGTTGATTGTGGAGTTTTAATCCGCTGCTTCTGAGGCTGCTGGGAGAGATTTCCGTTTCTCTTCTTTGTTCTCACAGCTCAAAGGGGCTCAGCTTTGGATTTGGCCCTGCCTCTGCGTGTAGGTCGCTGGAGGGTGTCTGTTTTTCGCTCAGACAGGACGGGTTTAAAGGAGCCGCTGATTCGGGGTCTCTACTTCACTCAGGCTGGTGGGAGGGAGGGGCACTGCGTGCGGTGCGAGCCTGCGGTGGCAGAGGCCGGCGTGACGTTGCACCAGCCTGAGGCTCGCCATGTGTTCTCCCGGGGAAGTTGTCCCTGGATCCCGGGAACCTGGCAGTGGCAGGCTGCACAGGCTCCCCGGAAGAGGGGAGTGGATAGTGTCCTGTGCTTGCACAGAGGCCCCATGGTGGTGGCATCAGCAGCCTCAGCATCTCCCACCCATCTCTGGTGTCTGCGCTTTTAGCCGCAGCTCACGCCCATCTCTGGAGTTCCTTTAAGCAGCGCTCTCAAAACTCTCTCCTCGCGCACCAGGCAACAAAGAGGGAAGAAAAAGTTCCTTGCCTCTTTGGCAGCTCCAGACCTTTTCCCGGACTCCCTCCCGGCTAGCCGTAGTGCACTAACCCCTTCAGGCTGTGTTCACACTGCCAACCCCAGTCCTCTCCCTGCGCTCAGACCAAAGCCCGAGCCTCAGCTCGCAGCCCCGCCCGCCCCGGCGGGTGAGCAGACAAGCCTCTCAGGCTGGTGAATGCCGGTCAGCACCAATCCTCTGTGTGGGAATCTCCCCACTTTGCCCTCTGCACCCCTGTTGCTGTGCTCTCCTCGCGGCTCCCCCCCTCCTCCACGTGCAGTCTCTGCCCGCAAAGGGGCTTCCTAGTGTGTGGAAACCTTTCCTCCTTCACAGCTCCTTCTCACAGGTGCAGGTCCCATCCCTATTCTTTTGTCTCTGTTTTTTTCTTTTTTTCTTTTGCCCTACCCAGGTACGTGGAGAGTTTCTTGCCTTTTGGGAGGTCTGAGGTCTTCTGCCAGCATTCAGTATGTGTTCTGTAGGAGTTGTTTCATGTGTAGATGTATTTCTGATGTATCTGTTGGGAGGAAGGTGATCTCCGCATCTTACTCTTCCACCATCTTCCCCTCGTCCCTTGTTGGAAGATTTTTAATCACAGTCTCAATTTCAGTGATTGTGATTGGTCTGTTCATATTTTCTCTTTCTTCCTGGTTCATTCTTAGAAGGTTGTACCTTTCTAAGTATTTGTCCATTTCTTTCAGGTTGTCCATTTTATTGGCATATATTTATAGTTGCTTGCAGTAGTCTCTTATGTCCCTTTGTATTTCTGTGATATCAATTGTAACTTCTCCTGTTTCATTTCTAAACTTAGTGATTTGAGCCCTCTCCCTTTTTTTCTTATGAGTCTGGCTAAAAGTTTATCATTTTTGCTTATTTTCTCAAAGAATCAGGTTTTAATTTCATTGATCTTTGCTGTTGTTTCCTTTGTCTCTATTTTATTTATTTCTGCTCTGATCTTTATGATTTCTTTCCTTCTACTTACTTTGTCCTTTGTTTGTTCTTCTTTGTCTAATTGCTTTAGGTGTGAGGTTAGGTTGTTTATTTCAGGTTTTTCTTGTTTCTTGACATAGAATTGTATTGCTATGAACTTCCCTCTTAGAAGTGCTTTTGCTGTGTCCCATAGCTTTTGGATTATCGTGTTTTTGTTGTCATTTGTCTCTAGGTATTTTTTTTTATTTCCTCTTTGATTTCTTCAGTGATCCACTGTTTTTTTAGTAATATATTGTTAGGCTCCAGGTGTTTGTGTTTTTTATACTTTTTTCCTTTAATTGATTTCTAATCTCATAGTGCTGTGGTTGGAGGAGAAACCTGATATGATTTCAATTTTCTTAAGTTTACTGAGGCTTGATTTGTGACCCAAGATGTGATCTATCCTGGAGAATGTTCTGTGTGCCCTTCAGAAGAAAGTGTGTTCTGCTGCTTTTGGATGGAATGTCCTATAAGTATCAATTAAGTCTATCTGGTCTAATGTGTCATTTAATGCTTGTGTTTCCTTATTAATTTTCTATCTGAATGATCTATCCATTTGTGTAAGTGGGATGTTAAGTTCCCTGACTATTATTGTGTTACTTTCAATTTCCCCTTTTGTGACTCATAGCATTTGCCTTATATATTGAGTTGCTCCTACTTTGGATACATCTATATTTATAATTGTTATATCTTCTTCTTGGATTGATCCCTTAATCATTATGTAGTGTCCTTCATTGTCTCTTATAACATTCTTTTTTTAAAGTCTATTTTGTCTGATATGAGAATTGCTACTCTAGCTTTCTTTTGATTTCCATTTGCATGGAATATCATTTTCCATCCCCTCACTTTCAGTCTGTATGTGTCCCTAGGTCTGAAGTGGGTCTTTTGTAGACAGTATATCTGTCTACAGATTGGGATTGTTTTTGTATCCATTCAGCCAGTCTATGTCTTTTGGTTGAATCATTTAATCCTTTTACATTTAAGGCAATTATTGATATGTGTGTTCCTAATTCCATTTTCTTAATTGTTTTTTTTTGTTTTTGTAGGTCTTTTTCCTTCTCTTCCTTTTTTTTCTATTCTCTTGTGTTTCATGCCTAGAAAACTATTTTAGCAATTGTCATAAAGATGGTTTGTTGGTGCTGAATTTTGCCTGTCTGTAAAGGTTTTGAATTTTCAGTCTAATCTGAATGACAGCCTTGCTGGGTAGAGTATTCTTGGTTGTAGATTTTTCCCTTTCATCACTTGTAATGTATCCTGCTACACCCTTCTGACCTGCAGACTTTCTGCTGAAAAATCAGTTGATAACCTTATGGGGATTCCCTTGTATGTTATATGTTGCTTTTCCCTTGCTGCTTGTAATATTTTTCCTTTGTCTTTAATTTTTGTTAGTTTTGTTAATATGTCTCAGTGTGTTCCTCTCTGGCTTTATCCTGTATGGGATTCTGTGATTCCTGGAACTTTGGTGACTATTTCCTTTGCCATGTTAGGGAGCTTTTCAACTATAATCTCTTTAAGTATTTTCTCAGGCCTTTTCTCTTTCTTCCTCTTCTGGGATGCCTATAGTTTGAATGTTGGTGCATTGAATGTTGCCCCAGATGTCTCTGAGACTTTCCTCATTTCTTTTTATTCTTTTTTCTTTATTCTGTTCTGTGGAAGTGATTTCCACCATTCTGTCTTCCAGATCACTTATCCATTCTTCTGCCTCAGTTATTCTGCTATTGATTCCTTCTGGTGTATTTTTCATTTCAGTTATTGTGTTGTCCATCTCTATTTGCTCTTTGGTTCTTCTAGGTCTTTTTAAATCATTTCTCATATCTTCTCAATCTGAGCCTCCATTTCTTTTCTGAGATCTTGGATCATCTTTACTATCTTTACTCTGAATTCTTTTTCAGGTAGATTGCATATCTCTTCTTCATTAATTTTTGTTGTTGGTTTTTATCTTGTTCCTTCATCTTCAGCATATGTCTTTGTTCCCTCATTTTGTCAGTCTTACCATGTTTTTGTCTCCTTTTCTCAGGCTACAGGATCCTAGTTCCTCTTGCTTCTGTGTCCGCCCCTTGGTGGGTACAGTTGGTCCAGTGGCTTGTGTCATTATCCCCTCGATAGGGGTTTGATTGGTGTTGTGTTGACCATGGTCTGCCCTAGATATTGATCACGGCCTCCCCTTGGCTCTGTGGTTGTCACTGCCCTGTGAGGGGCAGTGTCTGCTTCCTAGTTGTTGGAGTAGAGGCCCCCAGATCTATTTCTTAGCTGATATTCTGATCTGTGGTGCAAGGTAGGTGGGATTGGAGCACTCCCAATGGGAAAGAAGTCACCTAGTATTCCTCCTCTGGAGCTGTTCACCTGTGAATGTGTTCTGTTGTGTCCACTTTTATCCGTTGTGCTGGCTCACAAAGTACACTATAGTTGGCACTGCTCTTGTTCCTGCCTTAACTGTGGGTATGCCTGTAATTGTCTCTGGTGACTCTCAGGCATTGCTTTCAGCAGGCCACTGGCGCAGATACACTAAGATCAGGTCCCAGGACTGCAGTAGTTGTGCACCTGTACCCACTGTGGGGTCTCTGGAGGCAGCTCAGATTCTGGCCTGACCCATGCCCTGCATTTGCATGCCTTCAAAGCCCACAGGTGCCAAAGCCAGAACCATCCCAGCTGCAGGAGCACTTGTTGTCACTTCAGATGTTTCCTAGGTGTTGAATTTAGGATGCTGTCAATGGAGGTGTGACTCTGCATTCCATGTTGCCATGAGGAGAGATTTCTGGTCTTCTTCCTTAGCCACACACCCCCTGTGGCTCAGCTGTGCTTTCAGATCCTCTACTGGGAGGATTTCCTAGTGGGGGAACTATCCATGCCCTCTTGGGACAGCATGGGCTGGTCCTGGCACCTGCTGATGGATTTCTTAGTGGAAGGGCACTATCCACATTCTGCTCGGACAGCCAGGCAGGTTCCAGCATGCACTGATCGATTTCCTAGTTATGGAAGCTCTCAGTGCCCTCCTGGGACAGTGTGGGCAGGTCCTGGCACTGGCTGGTGGAATCTTAGTGGCTAGAGCTATCCATGCCCATCCAGGTCAGCAGGGACAGGTTCTGTGGCCTGTTGGTAGAATTCTTATTGGGGTAAGCTGTCTGAGCCCTCTGGGTCAGTGCTGAACTTTCTTAATTGGAAAATTTTTGATTACTGATTCAATGTCTTTACTTGTTATGGTACTTTTGAGAATTTTCTGTTTTTTCTTCAGTCATTTAGGAATGTTTCTATTTTATATGATTTGTCTAATATGTTGACATAATTGTTTATAGTATAGCCTTTTGACCATTTTTTATTTCTTTAATGGTGGCAGAAATGTACATACTTACATTTATGAATTTAGTTGTTTGCATCTTCTCTCTCTTTATTGTCAGTCTAGCTAAAGGTTTGATTTTGTTGATGATTCCAAAGTAACAACTTTGAAATAAAAGAAACTTGGTTTCTTTTATTCCCTTTATTTTTTTTCAATTCTCTACTTTATTTATCTCTACTTCAAGCTTTATTATTTCCTTCTTTCTGCTAACTTCGGGTTTAGTTCATCTTTTTCTAGTTCCTTTAGTTGTAAAGCAGTCTTATTCATGAATATGAGTTCATTTTTTCTTTATAATTAGCCATTTACAGCTATAAATTTTACTCTAAGTACTATCTTCACTTCATTCCATATGTTTCAATACATTGTGTTTTTATTTTCAGTCATCTCTATGTATTTTCAAGTTTTTGTTGTGATTTCTTCTTTGATCCATTGATTTTAACAGAGTTTTGACCAGAGACATATTATGGCCACAGGAATTCGTTTCTGCAAAAATCTCCCAGTCAATAATGTGTTAAAGTGTGTATTGTTTAATTTCCACATATTTGTGAATTTTCCAGTTTTCCTTCTGTTATCGATATCTAGCTTAATTCCATTGTGGTTTGAGAAGGCACTTTGTATGATATCATTGTTGTAAAATTTATTGGAACACATTTTTTTTCCAATCACATGGTCTATTCTGGAGAATGTTCCATGTGCATTTGAGAAGAAGGTGTATTATTCTGTCATTGGGTGAATCTTGTATCTGCAATTATAATGAACTCATTTAGTAGCTCTAATAGTTTTTCCCCTGCGGATTTCATACATTTTTCTATATATAAGATCAATATAAAAAATTTGTTGTATTTCCACACACTAGCAATAAACAATCTGAAAATTAAATTGGAAATCAATTACATTTAAATAACATCAAAAGGAATAAAATATTTAAGAATAAATTTAACTTAAGAAGTTCAAGTCTTGTGTACCTAAACTATAAAACATTGTGGAAAGAAATTAAAGATGTAAATATATGGAAAGACATCCCATGTTTCTGGATCAAAAGACTTGAGGTTGTTAAGATGACAATACTTACCAATTAATTTACAAATTCAAAGTAGTTCCTATCAAAATTCCAAAAGCTGTTTTTTTTTTGTGCAGAAATGGAAAAATTTATTTTAATAATCATACAGAAATGCAAGTTTCCCTGAATAGCCAAAACAATCTTGAAAAGAAAAATCAAGTGTGATGATTCACATTTCCTGGTTTCAAAATTTACTGAAAACCTACAGTATTCAAAAAAGTAGGCTTCTGGCATAAAAACTGACATATAGACAAATATAACAGACTAGAGAGCATAGAAGTAAACCAACACTACTATTGATAACCAAAACTGTGAGATACAACTTCACACCCACTAGTATGGTTATAATTTTAAAAAGGAGATAACAATTGTTAGCAAAGATGTGAAGAAATTGGAACCTTCATACATTGCTGATGAGACTATAAAATGAGGCAGCCATTGTAGAAAGCAGTTTGGAGGTTCCTCAAATAGTTTAACACAGAGTTACCATATGATGCAGCAACTTCACTCCTATACACATAACCAAAAACTTATAATGTGTTCAAAATAAAAAGTTGTACACAAATGTTTTTGCTGCATTATTTATAAATGGCCACAAAGAGGAAACATTACAAATGTCCATTAACAGGCAAATGAATAAATAAAATATATATACATACAATAAAATATAGTTAAGTAATAAAAAAGTATAAGGATTCTCTATGTATAGTATCATGTCATCTGCAAACAGTGACAGTTTTACTTCTTCTTTTCTGATTTGGATTCCTTTTATTTCTTTTTCTTCTCTGATTGCTGTGGCTAAAACTTCCAAAACTATGTTGAATAATAGTGATGAGGTTGCAGATGTCACCAAAATGGCGATATAGGAGACCCCAGCAATCTCCCTGCAAAGATCAATAATTAGACAGGAATCCATGAACAAAAACATCTCTGGGGGAGCACTAGAGTCTACTCATGAAACTTCAGAAACACAGTGGGAATAAAAACAACCTGAGAATAAATTCACAAGAAGAGAAGGAATACAGCTTCATTTGGCCTGCATAATCTCATCACCCAAGCTGTCATTACTCAGTGCCAAGAGAGAACTTCCCAGCTATAAAGAGTTTCTTTCACCAGGAAAGGAACATCAGAGTGAGGGGCCACCTTCTCCAGCTGGTCAGGGAACCACAAGAAGGTTCTGTCTCAGTTTCACCCCACTGTGATCAGCAAAGCTGAGATGTATAGAGACAGCTAGGAACAAGGAAGAAAAGCAGGGGTTTCCAGTAGCAGCCACAAAGCAGGAACAATTATGGTTCACAGTGACCTGCTCTGCAGATAAATCCAGCAGCTTTTAGTACTTAAGAAACCAAGAGCCAGCAGATTTCAACAACTTTCACCCCACCTGTTTGTTGATGCCAGTTGCCTGGGTCCCTAGCTTCTCTTACCCATCCCCATCTCTGCTGGAGCCTGGAAACCACACTAACAGCCAGGCCAGCCCTCTGCAGCTATGCAAATGCAAGACACCAATCTAGAGCTCTCTGGCTGACCCCTATTGCCATGCACATGCTTGGGGGTAGCCCCTCCAAGAATACATCTGCATGCTGCTGGTCTGATGCCCATAACTTTCCTCCACTGAGGGGAGACTGTGCAGCCACAATCAGAGTATGCCAACAGCCAGGGCTCCACAGTTGCTTATGGGTCCAGATCAGCAGGCTCTGTCTTATGTCACTGGCCTACACCATTGTGCGTACCAGCATCTAGTGCCTCCAGCTGTGCAAATACACACATCTGCCATGACCCCCATCACTGGCCTCGACTGCCATGAACGCAGGGAAAAACCCAGCAGCCATGGTACTTCACACCCACAGCTGACAGCGAGCCCATAGTTGAACCACAACCATGCTGTCTGCCTTGCCACCCACACTATGTGTGTGTGTCTGCAACTTACTCCTTCCACCATACACACACCTGAAACTGGCCCCCACAGGGGAGTGTGTGCACACCACCAGCTCCAGCCACCACCACTGCCACCCTGGTTCCTAGCTATTGGTTATGGAGGCACTGTTGAGAATCCCAACAGATCATACAGTTACTGCGGACTCATCATAGTGCTCATAAAGGACCACAGTTCTTGATGCTGTGGACCTCAGTGGCCTAAGTCAAAGGGACATCACACACTCCCAGACCTGCTGCTGCCACACTGTCTTACACTTGACACTCTGCACTATTAGACAGAGGATCACAGCACACAGCACACTGTCTTTACCTGTGGTAAAATCTTCCTTTACTAAAGTCTGTCCCTAAACTCTGGAAGAGATTACTGTTTCTTCAGATGCACAGAAACCTGTGCAAAGCTTATGAATCATGAAGAATCAGGGAAACATGATTTCAACAAAGTAATAGAGTAATCCTCCTGTAACTGGCCCCAAAGAAATGGAGATCCAGGAAATGCCCAGCAAAGAATTCAAAATAATGTTCCGAAGAAACTCAGAGAGTTATAAGAGAACACCGATAAACAATATAAATATATCAAGAAACTGACCACAATCACAGAAGAAAAAGAAATAAAAGAAATCCAAATTGGAAAAGAAGAAGTAAAATAGTCACTGTTTACAGCAGGCATGATATTCTATGTAGAAAATCTTGAATATGTTACCAGAAAGTTACTAGAGCTAATCAACGAATTTAGTAAAGTCACAGGATGCAAATTTAATACACAGAAATCTCTTGCATTCTTATACACTAACACTAAGAATCAGAAAGAGAAATTAAGGAAACACTCCCATTTACCATTACAACAAAAATAATAAAATACCTAGGAATAAACCTACCTAAGGAGGCAAAAACCTGTATCCAGAAAACTATAAGATACTGATGAAAGAAAGCAAAGAGGACACAAACAGATGGAGACATATACCATGTTCTTGGATTGGAAGAATCAATATTGGGAAAATGACTATACAACCCAAAGCAATCAACAGATTCAATGCAATCCTTATCAAATTACCAATGCCATTTTTCAAAGAACATGAACAAAAAATTTTACAATTTGTATGGAAACACAAAAGACCTCGAAGAACAAAAGCAATCTTTAGAAAAAAAGAAAAGAGCTTGAGGAATCAGGCTCCAGACAGTATGGTACTGGCACAAAAACAGAAATATAGATCAATGGAAAAAGATAGAAAGCCCAGAGATAAACCCACACACCTATGGTCACCTAATACAAGACAAAGGAAACCAGAATATACAATGGATAAGACAGCCTCTTCAATAAGTGGTGCTGGAAAAACTGGAGAACTGTGTATAAAAGAATGAAGTTAGAACACTCCATAACACCATACACAAAAATAAACTCAAAATGGATTATAGACCTAAGTGTAAGGCCAGACAATATAAAACTCTTAGAGGAAAACATAGGTAGAACACCCTTTGAAATAAATCACAGCAAGATCTTTTTTGACCCATCTCCTAGAGTAATTAAAATAAAAATAAACAAATGGGACTTAATCAAACTCAAAAGCTTTTGCACAGCAAAGGAAACCATAAACAAGACAAAAAGACAACCCTCAGAATGGGAGAAAATATTTTCAAAAGAAACAAAAGACAAAGAATTAATCTCCAAAATATACAAACAGCTCATGCAGCTCAATGTCAAAAAAAAAGCAACCCAATGAAAAAATGGGCAGAATACCTAAATAAACATTTCTCCAAAGAAGACATACAGATGGCCAAGAAACACATGAAAAAACATTAAACATCACTGATTATTAGAGAAATGCAAATCAAAACAATAAGGTATCACCTCGCACTGGTCAGAATGGCCGTCATTACAAAATCTACAAACAATAAATGCTGGAGAGGGTGTGGAGAAAAGGGAACCTGTTAATATAGCCACTATGGAGAACAGTATGGAGGTTCCTTAAAAAACTAAGAATAGAACTACCATGCGACCCAGCAATCCCACTACTGGGTATATAGTTAAAGAAAACCATAATTCAAAAAGACACAGGCACTCCAATGATCATTGCAGCACTATTTACAATATCCAGGATATGGAAACAACCTAAATGTCCATCAACAGAGGAATGGACAAAGAAGATGTAGTACATATATACAATGGAATATTACACAGTCATAAAAAAGAATGAAATTGTGTCATTTGTAGAGACATAGAACTAGAGACTGTCATACAGAGTGAAGTAAGTCAGAAAGAGAAAACAAAATATTGTATATTAACTCATATATATGGAATCTGAAAAAATTGGTATAGATGTCTTATTTACAAAGCAGAAGTAGAGACACAGAGAACAAACATATGTATAACAAGAAGGAAGGGGGGTGGAATGAATTGGGAGATTGGTATTGACATATAAACACTATTGATACTATGTATAAAATCGATAACTAATGAGAACCTACTGTATAGCACAGAGAACTCTACTTAATGCTCTGTGGTGACCTAAACAGGAAGGAAATACAAAAAAGAGGGGATAAATATATGCTTATAGCTGAGTCACTTTGCTGTACAGTAGAAACTAACACAACATTGTAAAGCAGCTATACTCCAATAAATTAAAAAAAAACAATACAAGAACAAAATGAGAACTTAACAAAGAAATAGAAAACAAAGCAAGAGAATCATACAGAAATTTTGGAGCTTAAGAATAACATGATTGAACTGAAAATTTTAATAGAGAGCTCAACAGCAGACTTGACCAAGCAGAAGAAAGATTTAGTGATCTGTAAGGCAGATCCATTGTAGTTTTTCAATCAGAGGAACAAAAAAAGAAAAGAATGGAAAGGAATAAAGAAAGCCTACAGCACTTATGGGAAATCATTTTATATATATATATATATATATATATGTAGGCAGCATTGGAGTGCCAGAAGGAGAAGAGAGGGAGAAAGAGATAGAATGCATATTTAAAGAAATAATGGCTGAGAATTTCCCAAAAGTCAGGAAAGATTTGTACATCCAAGTTCATGAAGCTAATAGTTCACTCCAAAATTTCAATCCAAAATAATCTTTTCCAAGACACATTATAAGAAATCTGCTTAAAATCATAATAAAAAGATAATTTTAAAAGCAGCAGTAGAAAAAAAATACTCTCATACAATGGGACCCCCACAAGACTATCAACAGATTTCTCAGCTGAGATTTTACAGGCCAGGAGTGAATGGGATATAAGTCTTGAAAAAAAGAAACCTCCAACCAAGTATACTTTTCTCAGCAAAGTTGTCCTGTAGAAATGACGGTGAGTTAAAATTTTCCCAGACAAAACCTGAGGGAGTTCATCACCACTACTTCTGCTTCACAAGAAATGCTGAAAGAAGTTCTTTAGGCTGAAACAAAAGGTTTCTAATTAGTAACATGAAAACATAAGCAAATATATAAGACACTGGTAAAGGTAAACATATTGTAACATTTAGAAATGAAAGAAGAGATATTACAACTGATCATGCTTTATGATATTATAATGTGTTATTGAATTCAGTTTACTAGTATTTGGGGGAGGGGGATTTTTGCATCTATATTCATCAGGGATATTGGCCTGTAATGTTCTTTTATGTCATGCTCTTATGGCCTTGGTTTGAGAATAATGCTGGCCTCATAAAGTTAGGTTGGAAATGTTTCATCCTTTTTAATATTTTGGAAGAGTTTGTGAAGGATTGGTGTAAATTTTCCTTAATTTTTGGTATAATACACACATGAAGCCAACTAATCCTGGACTTCTCTTTGGTGGGAGGTTTATTATTACTGCTTCAAACTCCTTACTCATTATTGAACATTTCAGATTTCTATTTCTTCATAATTCAATCTTGATAGGTTGTATGTTTCTAGGAAGTTATTCTTTTCTTCTAAGTTATCCATTTTTGGGGCATATAACTGATGATAGTAGTCTTAATGATTCCTGTTTGGTCTTGGGCTGAATCAATGTTTCACAACCTCCTTCATGGGTCCCAAAGCTCCCATAAAGGCACTTTTGTCCATGGATGGCTGCAAAATTTTTGTTATTGTCAGAGGATATGAGTAGGGAACTTACTATGTTGCCATCTTGCTCAAAATTATATTATTTTGCACAACCTGAGGATCTAATAATATGAGCTTAAACTATTATACCTCTGAAGTATGGAATGCAATGTAGTCATTTAAAAATATTCTGTATTGTAGAAAATGATGTGATGTTATGTGAATTAAATAGGTTCCAAAATTAAATGTACAGGGAGACTTCTGATTTCTGGTCTGGCATGTAAAGAGCTTAGAATTTGTCACTATCATCATCACAATAAGCAAAAACGTGAACTGAAAATCAACACCTTTTCTTATATCCATCAGAGAATTGAGGTTGGAGGGTGAACAACTGCTAGGAAAACTGGAGAGACGGATGCTGAGAATCACAGCTTACCAGTAGCAGAAGTCTTCCCCTAGAGCCAGTAGAAGTTGGAACATTAAACTCTAACGGATGAATTGCTAGAGGCTCAGGGAGTACAAGCTTAAGATTTAAAAACTTGGTGTGACTAGTCTTAGTGCAGCCCCCAAAACTTTGGAAGTTTTATCTCTAGGAGCCCCAACAAGTTGATGCAGGGGACACAGGTTCGTGCCCGGGTCCGGGAAGATCCCACATGCTGTGGAGCGGCTGGGCTCGTGAGCCATGGCTGCTGAGCCTACGTGTCTGGAGCCTGTGCTCCACAACGGGAGAGGCCACAACAATGAGAGGCCTGCCTACCGCAAAAAATAAAAATAAAAATAAAATAATTATGATAAATATGCTAAGAACTCTAATAGAAAATGGACAATGTGGGAGAACACATGGGTAATGTAAGAAGACAGATGCAAATAATAAGAAAAAAAATGATATGTTATAAATCAAAAACACTGTAAAAAGAAGTGAAGAATGTTTTCAATGGGCTCATCAGTGGAGTAGACATGGCCAAGGAAAGAATCAGTGAGCTTGAAGATGTGCCCATAGAAACTTCCAAAACTGAAATGAAAAGAAATGATCTAACAGATATAAAATAGCCATTTATTTCAAAATAATAATAGCAACCATGTATTTGGTGATTATAATTTATGGATAAAAAAATGAATAACAAAAATATTATAATAGATGGGAGGGAGGAATTGGGAATAATCTGTTACAAGGTACTTACACTACCTATGAAGAGGTATAGTGTTATTTGAAAGTTGACCTAGATTAGTTGTAAGTGTATAAAGCAAACTCTAGGGCATCCACTTAGAAGTTATTAAAATAAGCTTATTTGAAGTGCTAAGTAAGAAGATAAAAATGAAATCATCGAAAATGCTCAATTAGGGCTTACCTGGTAGCGCAGTTGTTGAGAGTCCGCCTGCCGATGCAGGGGACACGGGTTTGTGCCCCGGTCTGGGAAGATCCCACATGCCGTGGAGTGGCTAGGCCCGTGGGCCATGGCTGCTGAGCCTGTGCATCCGGAGCCTGTGCTCCACAACGGGAGAGGCCACAACAGTGAGAGGCCCGCGTACCGCAAAAAAAAAAAAAAAAAAAAAAAAAAAAAAAGTTCAATTAAAGCAAAAGAAACCGGAACACAAAATGAGTGTCAAATAACAAGGGAAATGGATTGAACACATTTAAAAATGTAGTAGATTAAACCAACTATATTAATAATTACTTTAAATGTGAATGGTCTAAATATGCCAATTAAAAGACAAATTGTTAAAGTGAATATCATGACACAACTATATTTTGTATTAAAAAGTATGTACAATATGATTCCAATTATTATCATTATTTTTTTGCTGTATGCGGGCCTCTCACTGTTGTGGCCTTTCGTGTTGCAGAGCACAGGCTCCGGATGCGCAGGCTCAGCGGCCATGGCTCACGGGCCCAGCCGCTGCGCGGCATGTGGGATCCTCCTGGACCGGGGCACGAACCTGTGTCCCCTGCATCGGCAGATGGACTCTCAACCACTGCGCCACCAGGGAAGCCCTGATTCCAATTTTTTAAAAGCTTTACATACCTTTCCCTACTTTATCTTGATAATAAATGGAAGCAAGATGAAAAGATCAAAAGTTATTGGTGATTGTATATCAGTGGTAAAATTCTAGGCTAAAATTTTTAATTTTCCTTTTACATGTTTTGGAAATTACTTATAATGAGATATTATTTCCCTAATGAGAAAAAATAAATTTTATGAAAGTAACAATGCAATTGGGAATGTTTGTGCATTTTATAAATTTGTGTCTAACTTTTATGGACAAAGTTACCTATGAATGTCAGGACTCAAGTCGAATAATAAAACATGGCTGGCCCTAGTTCTAGATTTTCTTAGCAGAAAGCTTATTAATACCTAGTTTAAGTTTTAAAAATAAACATGTAGCTTTGTGTCCACCTAGAGAGGTGGGATAGGGAAGGTGGGAGGAAGATGCAAGAGGGAGGAGATATGGGGATGTATGTATATGTATAGCTGATTCACTTCGTTTTACAGCAGAAACTAACACACCATTGTAAAGCAATTATACTCCAATAAAGATGTTAAAATAAATAAATACCTATAATAACATTCCATAATCATTGTAGCACCGTTAGGAAATGAGAAAAAGAAAAAATTAACTCTATATATAATACCCTTTCCAACCTTAGAGTGTAGCACTTACAGATTTACAGATGTCTGTCTGTGTGTATGTGCATGTGTGTGTGTTTCTGTGTGACTATGACACCCATAGATTCTATTTTCTCTTGATACAAAAAATCTACTGTGAGCAATATTGCATATTTATTTTCATATAGTTATGGCAAGGATTTAATAGAAAAATTATGAAAGAGAATTACTAAGTCAGAGTGTATGCACATTTATAAAGCTTTAAAAACATATTGATAAATTATCCTCCAAAATGTTAACAATAAACATGATCTACTACAATGTTTGAATGATTTTTTTCACACATCTTCATTAACCCTAGAGATAATTATTATTTCATTTTGTTAATATTATATGTAAAAGAGGATTTCTCATTTCAATTTGCATTTTATTATAAGTGATGTTGGGCATGTTTCACATTTGAATATTCTAATAATTTGATGAATCTGTCCATTTTTTATTTAACTTTTCTTATTTATCATCAATAACTTTATATATTAAAGTTATAAACCCCTTCTCAGTATGTTTTGCAAATATATTACCTGTTATTTTTCTTTAACTTTTGTTTTATATTATGTTTAATATACAAGTATAGTTTATTGCCAAGAGTCAAATCCATAAGTCTTCTCCTTTATGGTTTCTGCCTCAAGAGTTATGCTTAGAGAGCCCTGCTTCACAACACAATATAGATATTAATCTGTATTAGTTTAATTACTTTTATGGTTTCTTTAAAAAATGAGACTTTTAAAGTTAGCAGTCATTACACTTGCAAATTTTATGTAGGCACATTTAAATACATCTCATAATGAAGCAAATGACTATGATTCTTAAAGAGAATGTTGACTAGTATAATTTTTTAAATATTCTACAACTACAAGCATAATATTCTGCATAGATACAGATATACATGTATATCTGTATATATGTAGGCAAATCAACTTTTTTTTTCCTCTCCTTTATAAGCATCTATATTGTCAGTATAAGGATATGTGCACATACATGTTAATGACATGTTGATGCTTTAGCTGTAATTTTTCACTTGTCATCATGGTTATATCCTAAAACATTCTATCGTGACTGTTTTTCAAAACATTGCTGGATTTACACATTCGGCATGGCATCAATCCACTTACATACATTTGAGGACTGTTAATTTAAAATCATAGTAACACTTTTATATGTATTGTTATATTCCATACAGTCAAAATAGACCATGTAATTGGAAAGTGTACTCTTGTTAGCTGCCGTACATCTTCTATACCAATTGTCAACTAAAATTTCCTGTAGTAACTATTTTAGATAAATTGTAGATCCAATAAGCCTGTCCTGATGATGCTGCTGCTGATGACTTTTAGCAATTTAGTTAGAGAAAACTAATATTAAATAGATGCTTGTGGCTTTTAATCTGTACATAACTGGAGCATTTTAATTTTCAAACTGGGATCACTTAGTACTGGATAAAAGTAATATGCTTTGTCTTCAGCTTTTCACTGGAGATTGTTATCCTGCAAAGAAACTGCTCTTTTTTAGAAAAATAAATCTAAATTCATTCAACAGCAATCCATTGCTGCAACTTGTCATTAGGTATTGTGAGACAGGCCATGTTACAAATGAATATTTTAAACATTAAATTGCATAATAAGTAATTCTGTGAAGATGGCTATTGGAGTTATGCTTTTATGGCATGAAAGTTGCTGCAGTGCCTTAGGGTCTCTACAGATGATCTCTCTGGACTACAGTCACAGATATACAGTTTACTCTTTTCTGTATTAGTCCCTGGGGCCTCCCTCAGATATAGGGTACATTCACCATGAAAGAAAATCCCACTGAAAAACAAATACTATTATGGAGCTCTTTGACATCCTTGAAATGGAAATATTATTCATCATGTAGGGATGTTTTCTGGCAGCCTGATTCACATGGGAGTTACACAAAGGTAACATTTGTGTTCTTATTAATTAATTTGAATGTCATATTTAGGAACCAGTGGTTGCTCACTGATAATCCTAATTTGCTCATATTGAATGTGTGAAAAACTCAGCAAAACAAAATATTAGTTACAAACCATTTAATTAGGTAAGGCTGAGAAATTTGTGCTTTATATCCTGGCCTGTCAATCTTTATCAGTAGCAAGCTAATAAGACCTTTATAGACTTCTCCTATAAATCCTAATAATTCTCTAAATGTCATTTGCCAGTAGTTTGATGTTTAAAATTCTTCTTAGAAGGGTAAATTAGAAGTCAATGACATACCACCCAGCTAATATCAGTGTAGTTTAGAGAAATGTAAAGCAAGGTTTGAGGGAAAATACTAAAATTAAAGTTGTGGGAAGTTAAAGAAAATGCAGGCAGTTGGCTCTTGAAGTTCTTTATGAAATGCCTACCATTAAACTTTATTTTTAATCCTTAGGTTATACCAGTGAAAATTCACTGGGAGTTTAGTCATAAGAGAAAACAGTACTTCTCCTTCAATCAGCACTGTGAGAATTGATAAACTTATACCCAGAGGCTTCATGCTAACAGTTCACGGAAGGTTAATGATACAGATGGGCCTGAACTGACATTCTAGGTGTGTTGAAAAGTTTGCTGCACTGTGACAGAACATCAGATGTCATTCCATCAACATTTTCTTTTACTATTTGAGCATAACAGGAACATTGACAACTTGGAATTCAGAAAAGATGGTTTATAATCTCTATTTATTTTACTGTGGAATTCTAAGAGCTAGTCTTAACAAGAAAAGATAAACAAAGCCTTCCATTGGGCATCTTGTGCTATGGTATTAAAAGAAATGTTAAAAATGAAAAAAAAATCTTGGCCTAAGTCAGAAATCTTTTAAAAACTCCAGCATCCCCTAAGACAGGAATGACTGGTAACATTTGATAATCTCCTCTCCTCAATATTTTCCTTTAAATATAACTCCATTTCCTTGGAGTATGAAGGAAAATTTCTTCCTTTCAATCCCTCCATTTACATCCTTTGTTTCTTAATTTTGGCTGCAACTGAGAACTGTGACTTTAGGAGGTAAATGAATAACTATTTTTCTGAGTTCTAGAAAAATCTGTTTTGAGCAGAAGGATCCACAATTGGAGTTTATTGTGGATTTTTAGCACTCAATAACAGCTTCAACTGGAAAGCACATCATGGTGGTTAAAACATTCAATCATGGGCTTCCCTGGTGGAGCAGTGGTTGAGAGTCTGCTTGCTAACTCAGGGGACATGGGTTCGAGCCCTGGTCTGGGAGGATCCCACATGCTGCAGAGCAACTAGGTCTGTGAGCCACAACTACTGAGCCTGCGTGTCTGGAGCCTGTGCTCCGCAACAGGAGAGGCCGCGATAGTGAGAGGCCCATACACTGTGATGAAGAGTGGCCCCCACTTGCTACAACTGGAGAAAGCCCTCGCACAGAAATGAAGACCCAACGCAGCCCAAAAATAAAATAAATAAATAAAACATTCAATCATTTCTTCACAGGTAATACAACACACATTAAAAGAATGAGTACTGTGTGCCAGGTGCTGTGCTAATTGCTCAATAAAAGCATTATCTCATTCATTCAGCATACTTTTATTGAGTGTTCTGAGAGCTGTTGTAGATATTGGGATAATTATAGAGTACAGATGATCTCTAGTCTAGTGAGGAGATGAATACAATACAAATAATCAGTATACTGTCACCCGCTAGTAACGGCATTAAAAGCTACCATTATGTTAAGTGTTAGGCACTGTTCAAATTATTTAAATAATTTTAAGCCTCATACCAATCCTGTGAAGTGCGTACTGTTACCTACATTTCAGACAAATTAAAACTCAGAATAATTAAATATTTTGTCTAATGTCACAGAGATAGCTTCAGGTCTCAAACTTATTTGTCTGGTTCCAAAGCCTGTGTACATTAACAGGGAAAAGTGTAAAGGGTTATGAAGTCAATAAAAAATGGGTTTTGTGAAGAATTTACAGAGAGGAAAATAATTGTGCTGAGTTTCAAAGGTTGAGGTAGGAGCTCACCAGATGGAGAAGAGATACTGGCAAGGCTAAATTTTGTATTGAAAATTGACAACACACATAATAAAGTTGAATGTAAAAATGCATGCTAATAATTGTATTTTTCATAGAGTGATATTAAATAGCAACTAAAAAACACCATGTCAGGATTAGAGAGAGGCTGTGGTAGAAAGGAAAACCCTTTATATGTACATTTAATGGCACTTCTTCCCTGCTTTTTGAACAAGGTCATACATTTTCATTTTTCATTGGACCTCACAAATTATGTAGCTGGCCTTAGGTGCTAATCATTTTAGGCAGAAAGAACATGAGATACAAGGAAATGGAGGCATTAAATCTTTCATCTTGCTTAGGTTGTGGGTGAATGTTTGGTATGTGAGGGAATGTAGTAGGAATTAGGGTGGAAAAAGTAAGACTGCCTTGTATGTCATCCCCAATTAAGGAGAAGGCATTGAAAGCTTATGACTAATAATAACATGACCCAAATAAAATCCTGGAAAGATCTCTCTAGTAGGTGGGTTTATGATGAAATGAGTGAGAAAGACTAGAATCTGAAAGACCAGATAGGCTCTGAAATTCTCTGGGTAGGAGAAAATAGGGGTTTGAACTAATACAGTGGCAATTTGGAAGAAAATTATTTTGAAAGATATTTCTAAGACAGAACTGACCAGATTTGCTGGTTGATTCAATGTTGGTAATAAAGAAAAGGAAGGATTCAAGAATGTCTCTGAGGTTTCTAACTTGAGAGATGCAGGGATGGTTACACCTTAACTAAGAAAAGGATTATACCAAAAGGAGCATGTGTGTGTAATGTGCAAATGGAGAAGTACAGCAGACACTTGGAAATATGAGTCCAGAAATGTTTGTGTTCCAGTAAGACTATATGTTGTGACTTCGGCAAAAATTTTGAATTATCTGTCTCTGATTTCTGGCCATTCATCTTCTTCACAAGTAGTTTCTAATTCCAAAATAAGAGAATCAGCCTGAGAAGCTAAAACCATAGCATGTATTCCTTTAGGATATGATCTAAAGTTTTATTCTTACTAACATTAAATCAGCTTGAGTATACATCCCTGAGACCCATGTCATTCATGCCATACTTAGAGAAAAGTTCTGAAAAGCATCAGGGATGTATAATGACGGGATATATGGAAATAAAGGAACTAATATTTCCTTAGAAACATATTGAATAGTTAACATTAAATGAAATGATTTATGAAAAGACAACTTGTCAAATGCCTACACAAATATCTGTTATGGTTTTAGTCATGTAAGATAAAACTTGTCACCCTCACCATTGAGGATAGAGAGTAAAACATATTTTCTCTTCTCACAGTTGCAAATATCATAAGAAATAAGGAAGGGTGATTTAATCTGGGAAGATGTTTGAGCCTTGAAGCACTGGAAGCTTTTAGGAGCTTCAGAAACCCTCAAGCCCTATGGACTATGGAGTGAGTATCTTGTATTTGGGGCTATCTCTAATTTTGGGGAAATAGTGGATCACAGAGAAGGGAAAATCAAGGGATAAAGAGAGGTGAGGACACTTTAGGCTTATTTTTTCTTAGCGTATGAAGATACTAAAAAAGGAAGGATTTTAGGGAACAGAGGTAGAGTTTTTCTGGAAATAAATTGTATCTTTTCTCTGATCACCTAGTTAATGGTGCTTGTCCTTCAGGTTGCAAGTCAGATGTCATTTTCTCTGCGAAGTCTTCCTTGACCTCCAGGTCTTAGTTAAATGTTCCCCCTGTGTGCTCCCCCAGAAACATTTATTCCCACCCAATATCACACAAAACAGTTCAATTATTTGTAAGGACTGTGAGGTTCCTGCAGACAGGGTCCATTGCTACCTTATCCATCACCACATCCCAACATACAGCATAGAGCTCCATAAGTATTTGTATGAAAGACTGAATAGATGCATGGAAGAAATGAGTGAATATATGGTCTATTTTGGAGGAAACTGAGTCTTTGCATAAATGGGCATATTAAACATTTAGAGACCCACACCAGGAGATTCTGAATGTGACAGGAGATTTCAACCAGCCAAAAGGTAGGTAGGGGAGAATGGACATTGTTAGAACCAGTCACAGAGACAGTAAAAGTTATAGTTGCCTGCTGGACATAGAAGGAAGAGTCAAGCAAACTGAAATGCTGGCTTCCATGTATGTTAACCCATAAGAAAAAATAATTACGATCCTGAATCATAAAGAAAATATAAATTAGGCCTTAGAACATGTGGAAGTGAGACATATATGGTATATATGTGATTGCTTTTTCCTCTATTAGTCCTCCCGCCAATATTTTAATGTTTAAAATAATGATTTTAGTAAATCAAAACAGTAGAGTTTGGCATAAAAAGAGCCACATATATCAATGGAACAGAATAGAGAGCACATAAATAAATACACACTTATATGGTCAATTAATATATAACAAAGGTGATAGGAATATACAATGAGGAAAGGATAGGTTTTTTAATAAAGGGTGTTGGGAAAATTAGACAACCACATACAAAGAATGAAACTGGACCACTGTCTTACACCATACACAAGACTCAACTCAAAATGGATTAAAGACTTGACCGTAAGACTTTAAACCATAAGATTCCTAGAAGAAAACATATGATGAAAGCTCCTTGACGTTTGTCTTGGTAATGATTTTTTGGATTTGACACCAACAGCAAAAATAAAAAAGGTGAGACTACATCAAGCTAAAAAGCTTCTTTATAGCAAAGGAAACCATCAAAAAATGAAAAGCAACCTATGGAAAGGGAGAAAATATTTGCAAATCACATATCTGATAAGGGATTAATATCCAAAATACATAAAGAACTCATATAACTAAGCAAAAAAACAACAAAAAAACAAACTATTTGATTAAAAAATGGTCAGAGGAACTGAATAGACAGTTTTCCAAAGAAGATATCCTCATGGCTAACAGGTACATGAAAAGATGCTCAGCATCACTAATCATCAGAGAAATGCAAAACAAAACCACAATGAGATATCTACCTCATACCTGTTAGGACATCTATTATCAAAAAGATAAGAAATAGTACAGTGGAGAAAGGACAGCCTCTTCAAGAAGTGGTGCTGGGAAAACTGGACAGGTACATGTAAAAGTATTAGATTAGATCACTCCCTAGCACCATACACAAAAATGAGCTCAAAATGGATTAAAGACCTAAATGTAAGGCCAGAAACTATCAAACTCTTAGAGGAAAACATAGGCAGAACACTCTATGACATAAATCACAGCAAGATCCTTTCTGACCCACCTCGTAGAGAAATGGAAATAAAAAGAAAAATAAACAAATGGGACCTAATGAAACTTCAAAGCTTTTGCACAGCAAAGGAAACCATAAACAAGACCAAAAGGCAACCCTCAGAATGGGAGAAAATATTTGCAAATGAAGCAACTGGCAAAGGATTAATTTCCAAAATTTACAAGCAGCTCATGCAGCTCAATAACAAAAAAACAAACAACCCAATCCAAAAATGGGCAGAAGATCTAAATAGACATTTCTCCAAAGAAGATATACAGACTGCCAACAAACACATGAAAGAATGCTCAACATCATTAATCATTAGAGAAATGCAAATCAAAACTACAATGAGATATCATCTCACACCGGTCAGAATGGCCATCATCAAAAAATCTAGAAACAATAAATGCTGGAGAGGGTGTGGAGAAAAGGGAACACTCTCGCACTGTTGGTGGGAATGTGAATTGGTTCAGCCACTATGGAGAACAGTATGGAGGTTCCTTAAAAAACTACAAATAGAACTACCATATGACCCAGCAATCCCACTACTGGGCATATACCCTAAGAAAACCAAAATTCAAAAAGAGTCATGTACCAAAATGTTCATTGCAGCTCTATTTACAATAGCCCGGAGATGGAAACAACCTAAGTGCCCATCATCGGATGAATGGATAAAGAAGATGTGGCACATATATACAATGGAATATTACTCAGCCATAAAAAGAAACGAAATTGAGCTATTTGTAATGAGGTGGATAGACCTAGAGTCTGTCATACAGAGTGAAGTAAGTCAGAAAGAGAAAGACAAATACCATATGCTAACACATATATATGGAATTTAAGAAAAAACAATGTCATGAAGAACCTAGGGGTAAGATAGGAATAAAGACACAGACCTACTGGAGAACGGACTTGAGGATATGTGGAGGAGGAAGGGTGAGCTGTGACAGGGCGAGAGAGAGGCATGGACATATATACACTACAAATGTAAGGTAGATAGCTAGTGGGAAGCAGCCGCATGGCACAGGGATATCGGCTCAGTGCTTTGTGACTGCCTGGAGGGGTGGGATAGGGAGTGTGGGAGGGAGGGAGACGCAAGAGGGAAGAGATATGGGAACATAAGTATATGTATAACTGATTCACTTTGTTATAAAGCAGAAACTAACACACCATTGTAAAGCAATTATACCCCAATAAAGATGTTAAAAAGAAAAGATAAGAAATAAGTGTTGGAGACAATATGATAAAAAGGGAACTCCTGTGCATTTTTGGTGGGAATGTATAATGGTGCAGCCACTATGGAAACCAGTATGAAGTTTCCTCAAAAAATTAAAATTAGAACTACCATATGATTCAGCAATTCCACATCTGGGTATTTATCTGAGGGAAACAAAAGCACCATCTTCAAAACATACCTGTACCTCCATGTTTATTGCAGTATTATTTACAATAGACAAGACATGGAAACAACCTAAGTCTTCATCAACGAATTAATGGAAAAAGAAAATGTGATATATGTATATAATTCAGCCATAGAAAAGAAGGAAATCTTGCCTTCTGGATGGACAACTTGGATGGACCTTGACAGCATTATGTTAAGTGATAAAAGTCAAACAGAGAAATACAAATACTGTATTATCTCACTTATACGTGGAATCTGGAAAACTTGAACTGGTAGATACAGAGAATATATTGGTGGTTGACAGAGGTGGGGGATGGCAGGTAGATGAAATGTGGGTAGGATATCAAAATATCAAAACTTCCAGATATAAGATGAATAATTCCTGGGGATGCAATGTACAACATAGTGACTATAAAAAGTAATAATTTTAGCTGTTGGGAAAATTTATTTATGGACCACAGCTTGTTCCCTGTCAAAGTCTAATTGTGTGATATTACTGTTAGGCAACCCTTGATTTCCACCTAGAATGTGTTCAATAGTTTCATTGGTGACTGGGTTGTTCCTAATGAAAAATACATTTTCCCTATCAATCTTGTCATTTACAATGTTTACCTTCTAAAACCAACAAAAAATACAATTAAACCAATTGGATAGCTGATCTGTAGATAGAACAATAAGTCATTTAAAACTCCCAGTTACCTATCAAATCTAGCAGTCTTGTCCATGGGAAAAAATCAGCCTTATGTTGAGTTCTGTATTAGACCTAAAGTATATAGAAACCAGTGTATCTTTAGCAGCAGGGTATGGAATTATTTATTTCCCATTTCAGGTTACTGAGTGATGGAAGCAAGGAGTTTCATGGTCTGTGAATGTTTTAGAGGCCCTGACTTTGGGGTTAGCCTGGACACAGAAGTACAGGTGGTAGGGGATGGGCAAGGGTTCATTGGGAGCTTGTCTTCTCAGGTGGTACAACAGTCTACATCTACAAGTAGCAAAAAGAGTGAAACCTTCGATGGTAGGAAAGGAGATGAAGGAAAGCTGGAGCTGTTTTCATGCACTGTTATGCTACTTAGAATTCAAGGGTTGCTTGTATTAGTAAAGGTGAAAGAATTAGGTTAATTGAGTCTTCAGCTGAAATGTCTTATTTCAAATAAAACTCAGTTTATAGCTTATGATTTTTTGATGTTTGTAGAACCTTAAATCCAAATATTAAATCTTACCAAGAACATATTCTTCATATTGACTGACCCACAGGATACCTGATATTTTCACAGTTAACTAAGATTTTAAACATCTATGGAAATTAATAGTGAGTGTGTCATCCTTAATTACAACAAATACTGCTTACAAATTAAAAATATGTAGAGGAAAATATGAAAGTATTATTTTATGGCTTGTAACTGTTTCTCTTCCTGTACCATTAATTCAATCCATCCATTTAATCCATTTTACACTACTCTCAGATTAATCTCTCAAATGGGTTCCTACTATGTGCTTATTGCTACCTATTCAAGGTGCTCTGTAATTTAGTCCCATCTTAACTACCAAACCTTATCTCCCACTATGTTTGGACAAGATTCTGTGCTTCCTTTTAGTGGATTCCTCACTGTTTCATGAATAGTACATACTGCTCCAATTTTTTTCTTTTTTTTTTTTTTTTGATAAGGATATATTTATTTTAAACCATTGCATAAGATTCAGCTTAAGAATCATAAATGCCCCTTGCATTGTACATGACTGGTTTTAAATTTTTTTATTTTATTTATTTTTTTATACAGCAGGTTCTTATTAGTTATCCATTTTATACATATTAGTGTACATATGTCAATCCACTACAGTTTCTTACTCTCTGGCTTAGCAGGTGCTGATCTCTTATCTTCACCCACCCCCAGTCCTACTTGTTCTTTAATGCTCTATTCAAGTTTCATAATGACTGCCCATTATCCTTGCATATAACATGTTCTTTCTCCTTTAGCCTTTGTACCATGCATATTGACATTTAATTATTTAGCATTTATAGTGATTTCTAATTATTTATAATGTAAACCCTTTAACTCAATTGGAAGTTGCTTTAACTCTATTGGAGTTTTTTGTTACATAAAAATTATATTTTCAATGTTTGGCATTGAATGGCACCTAAATACTTTCTTTTAATTTTCATTCTCCCCTTTGACTTATTAAGATAGATTTTTTTTGGTGCGTTCATGTTGCTTTGGAATTTCAAAGATCTTCATTCACATTCTGCTAATCTCAGATGCCATGGCAATCCAAGAGTCAAGCTCTAATGTATTTTTTTATTTTTTATTTTTATTTATTTATTTATTTATTTATTTATTTATTTATTGTTTGCAGTACGTGGGCCTCTCACTGTTGTGGCCCCTCCCATTGCGGAGCACAGGCTCCGGACGCGCAGGCTCTAGACGCGCAGGCTCAGCGGCCGTGGCTCACGGGCCTAGCCGCTCCGGCATGTGGGATCTTCCCAGACCGGGGCACGAACCCGTGTGCCCTGCATCAGCAGGCGGACTCTCAACTACTGCGCAACCAGGGGAGCCCCCACTATTTTTAAGCATACATTTTACCCAAAGTGTTTTAACTCGTTTTATTAAAAAAAATCATCCAAAGGTAAAGAAATATTTTCTCCATCGTAATATAAAGAATTATCATGACACAGCCTGAAAAGTTCATTAGTTCAGTTCAAGTTCATCTGTGCTTATTGTAGTGCATACTGGTCACCATGGCTCTCTGATTAAAGTAAGTGAGAGAAGTTGTCGATAGATTTATTTTAAAGATTTTAATAAATATGCCTGATATACCAGACAGTCTTACCATTGCTAAATCAGTACATTTGCCTTTCTGGAATTTCTGCCTCCTGTACTTCTAATGTATCAGGGCTTAAAACAGGGTCCCAGGTCTGTATTCCCAATTCTATTATTATTTAGTTTAAAACTAGAAACTTTAGAGAAGTATTGCAATATACTTAGATAAAGTATAAAAAGGGGAAATCTTACATGGCTAGTGGAGGCCGAGAAAGGGGACTTTTTATTTAAACCTTTAAAGAGTTGAGATTCAGAATTATCATCAACATTTAGGCATTTTATATTTGAAATGACTACCACCCTACCCAATGATAATCAACTATCTTTATACTTGACTTTCTTT
This sequence comes from Tursiops truncatus, assembly GCF_011762595.2. Lineage (NCBI taxonomy): Eukaryota > Metazoa > Chordata > Mammalia > Artiodactyla > Delphinidae > Tursiops > Tursiops truncatus. Next base: position 56,348,519 of record NC_047055.1, read on the forward strand.
TTGTATCTAATAATTTAGCTGCTCATATACTTCAAGGGAGAATTGAATCAGGTGAAATTTTTTAAATGCCCAAATTCGATTTCAATAATTCACTGACAAAGAAAAGAAGACATGTTTTGTGTGTATGTACCGTGTGTGTGCACACATGCACACACATGAATGCAAAGAGGAATGAAACTGTGCTTATTCATTTTCTAATACCTATAATATCTGATGGACTTCTATCATTTTAAATAAGGAGTGACTAGCTATGTGTGTAATTGGGGGTGGCTTTCCTTCATCAAGTTCAAGTTGAAGTGGCAAAATTTTGGTTCAATATCAGTTTTGACCTTTCTAATACTGACAGCTGGCTAACAAATAGGAGCTCTGTGGCATTATAATTGTTCAAATAATTGTAATTGTGTGCCTACCCTTGAGATGTCAGGCAATTGATGGCTTTTGAAGACGCTTCCACTAATTTCCTAATCTAACATTCTATTATAAGTTATTCTTTCTTTTTTTTCTTTCTTTTTTTTTGGCCATGCCCCGCAGCATGTGGGATCTTAGTTCCCCAACCACGGATCAAACCCTCATCCCCTGTGTTGGAAGCGTGGAGTCTTAACCACTGGACTGCCAGGGAAGTCCCTGTAAGTTATTTTTGCAATGCTATTCACAGAGACACTTTTTCCTGAGTAAGAAGGCACAATGTTGGTGTTTGTTGGTGGAGGGGGCCTTCACGACCAAATCCCTTGGGGTTAATTTATACATGTATTAGTTATCTGGGAAGAGTGACAACAGTTGGATCCCCCAAAAGGTTAGGTGCTTCTCTTATCCTAGGATTGTATTTATATATGAAGGTACTGTGAGTAGGTGTGGAGGTGAGAGCAGTTGTGTTCTCCCACCATTACTCCACAAACAGTGAACTTGAGATCAGAGTCCCTTAAGTTTGTATGAGACTGATCCAGCTCCTCTAGCCATAGTCTCAGGATGAATGTAATCTGTATGTTTTCCAAAGAAAGTGCAAGGGCAATGATGTAAAAGTGATCCTCCCAACCCTAGAAGACAGTCTATACCTGAGAAAGAATTGACATAGAGTGAAACCACTGCCCTGCAATGAAGGAATTCCTATCCTATACCCAGCTTCTTTTCTTAAGGTTCTTATGTTGTTGGAGGAGGAAGGAAGAAGTGAGGAGGAGACTGTGGAAGGGTGGTCAAGGGTTTGCTTTGAAATGGCAAGCAATCCTATCCCAGGAAACATGGTGGTGCAGGATAGGTTTCACTCCAGGTAATTATCTGGCTCTTTCTTTCCAGATGGGCTAATTAACTGGGCTCCAAATAACCAGGAGATTCCTATAGTTGCACCACTTCTCAGCAAGTCCCAGTTATCTATGCAACCCAGAATCAAATCACTCCCATCAATGTTAAGCCAGTGTGGATAAGTTATAGCAGATGTGGCTAAACCACAGATAGTATTGGGCCCCTGGACCCCTGAGAGTTGGGCAGCTAATGGCACAGACCTCCTCTGGTCATTGCATTAAGCTTTAGATAATGCAACCCTGAATATCATATGATTAACTATTTGGTACCCTGCTTATTGTGCTATGGTGGGGACAGGGTACACTACCAGAGCATACCTGTTTAACCAACAAAAATCCTTAGGAATCTTTCTCCTCTAGAGCAGAGGAAGAGCTTTAGCCTTTTCAGGACTCTTAAAAATTCCATAAACAAGGATGATGATGAGCTGATGGTGAGAGGAAATATTTGTGGAAGAAAGCAGTTTCCAAACAGAAGGCCTACAGTCTTTGGCCAGCTAGAAGCATTTTGGAATACAACACACCTTTTATAAGAAAGGGTGAGGAGTGGAAGTGGCACTGCACAGGAAAAACTGTGGGTTCCTTGGTGAACCAGAATTTGGGTGACCTCCAGGATATTAGTAGAAATGAACCAAGGAGAAGGTGGAGACAGATTAGATAAACTGTAGGGCAGGACTATGGTTTTGGCTTATCATTAGGCTATTTTTTTCCACTTGCTTTCATTTTTCATTAGCCTATAATGACTATTTGGAGGTAGAGGGAGACCTGGATTTTCTTTGGGCCCAAGTAGATACATGCCCTTCATATTTTCATTCACCACTGAAAACGGGAGAAACTCTTTTGAAATAATAGATATTCCGAAAATATTTTCCAGCTGTATTCACCACATTTTTCCTGCTTCCCAATACAACCCTTCCCCCTGGAAGCAGGTTACTAAGCACACACAGCCAGAAAAAGGCAATGTCGTGTGTGATTCAATAAGAACAATTGGAGACAATTGTTTCAACAGGTGAAATGGAATAAGATGCATGTTCATATTTGTTTAGAAATAATCAAACCAGAGGAAGCTTTGCAAACATGTTCTTAGTTCCTATATTTTGATTTGTGCTCTGACTCTACTTCAATAATTACAGTTGGCAATTTGGAAATAAACACTCAGTTCAATTGACAAAGTCAAAATGTTTTTATTTTGCTGAAGTTTAGCAAGTACAGTTTTAACAAAGAAGGTGTACTTTAACTTAATATATGGTAGAACAGAGAAACCATACATATGTTTCTAGTCTCTAACACACTACCACATTTTTTCCCTTAAAAGACAAAAAGCCAAGCTGAAGTGAGCATAGAAAAGCATCAAATATGGTCAAGTTACTTTAGTCATTAGGATTTAGCTCATATTCTTAAATTGGTCAATCAATTGCAAAAACAGAGTTTACGTCATTGCTTTTAAAATGTACACACGTTCTTTCTTTAAAAAAATGTAATATAGATTGAATAACTGCTTCGGTAAACAAAGCTTTGCTGATAAACACAATTGAATTAACTCCATGTTGAATAGTTTCAGAGATAAACTGGAATCACAAGCATCTTCATTTATGTAAAGCCAGCGAAGACCTTTCAGGACGAATAAAACTGTTGTGCCATTGCTAAATAGTAATAGTTACCTCCTTTAAAAAAAAGAAAACAAGTTAGTTTTTCTGAGGAATAATTCTAATATGTACTTTAAAATACTAAACATCTATCTTCACGAACTTAAATGATCTGATGTTACAGGCTTGATTTAATATTGGTAAAATTTAAAATTTCTTAACACTTCTATATGTTAATGTGTCAGTTTTCAAAGATCCTTCAAGTTGCATGCTACAGCTTCTTTTTTTCTTTCCACTGCACTGAAGACATCAAAGACTGAGAAGACTCTTCATAAGCTATGATGACTATTGTTATCTACATTACTTTTCCTTTTGTACAGAATGTTATGTTTGAGATCCATATGGTTTACCAAAACAAGGAAAAAGGAATGTCTGGTTATGATCTAAGGTGATGACAGCTTTGATGAAACATTTCGTTTCCTCTCCCCAGGTTAACTGTCCATGTATACTGCATGAAGGGAGACAAGTTCTGAATATCATTTTAAACACAGTGTTTAGTGAAACTGGTATCTATTTAAATATGGGTAATCAAAAGAATCCATACCATTCTAGAGTTAGAAAATATTTGATGGTGTGGGTAAAAGTTATAGTTGGAAACAATTTCCAAAAACAATTCTACCTCTTTTTGTCCAACTTTCCTCTTTTCCATAGCCATGGCTTATAGCCCCAGTCTCTATCCAGCTACCTCATAAAAATTGGCTTTTGGTGACAAAAGCGGAACAAGGAAAGAAAGTGTGGATGATCAGTACAAATCCATCACCCAGGCTTAAAAAACACTTAAAGTCTATGTTTGTATCATCTTCACATATAAAGGAAAATACATTATCATTGTTGGACTGATATACCTCATCTAAAATATTAATTCAGTCTAGTCAAAGCTTAGCACTGTCAGGAGGAAGACATACCCCTTTAATGTATAAAATCTTTAAAATATTTTTTTTTCTGTGTCAGAGGTATTGCGAGTCAGTGGAATTTTCTGGATAATACCTCAGAACCAAAAATAAAGATGTGGTAAGGTAATAGAAGAATAAAAGAATGTGGTTCTATGTTAGACCACCTGGACGTTCAGACTTCATTAGAGGGCAACCAGGCATTTTGCCTAAGAGCCCATGGAATTCACCTGAACTTTTCCAGGGAAGAAGAAAACAAAGCTTGAATTTGGGGAAACTGTGTAGTAGTCTGTCACCCCAGAGAATTGCTCAGACTCCTTTGCGGTGTCTGAGATTTTTATTCTGATAAAATTCACCAGATAGTTGCTTGTTTTCCAGTCTACCTCGTCCTCTGTATACACAGCCTAAATGTCAAAAGAAAGCTCTTCAACATCAAATAGCAGACACTCATTTTACCAGAATTGAAATTTATACAATATAGTTAAAACTTAAATCATGCAATACAAATTGAGAACATTACAAATTTGAAAACAATGGTAAAAGTAACATCCTGTAAAAAAAAAAGGTACATAAACACAGTAACAAATGGCAAAAAGCAATCACCATCTTCCTTTAGAAAAATGCAGTTTCTGAAAAATCGCCCTCTTTTGTTATGTTTAATTTTTGTCTTTGTTAAAAAAGACAAACATTTGCCCACACCCTTCATTAAATGTGCCAGTTTATAAGGCCTATCAGGAAGTGTTTCCACAGCAGTTCAAAAATCCAAAGAAAAACTAGGCCAGCAGAAGACAGTATTAATATGAATCAATTTTTCTACTTAGAATACAATAAGTTGAGATTTCAAAGTAGTTAAACTTTTTTCTCCAAATTTAGAGGATAGTAGCAAAATAGATTCTTGTGTAGCATGCTGTACAATGTTGACACAGATTCTGTTACTCTTTTACATATGCGAATACTGTGATCATATGGAAGGAGCCAATATTGACCTGCTAACTGACACTGATCCTTGGAGCAATCTCAAAGTTTGCCACATTTCAATTTCAAAATGCATTTTGCCTATAATATGAGTGATTTATCATTTAGTAGTAGCTGTCAAAGTAAACTCCTAGATAAAACAAAAACATCTGGAACCATAAACAGAGCAGAGCAGTAGCTGAATTTTAATCCAAACCTGGCATGCTCACTTCATTAGGAACAGGAAACAGCTAATTAGTAATTGAATGTTTCATGTTTTTAAAAGGTTTTGTACTTGAGTTCCAAACAGAGATGATCTAATATGCATTGTGGATGTAAACAAGATTAAAGATCAGGAAGAGCAATGAACAAAGCCTCTCCAGAGGAATGTTAGGGAGCTTGGGAACTTACAAGGAGTGACACACACTGACATTTCAGGAGAGCTGGCAGAGTTTATTGCTTTAAGATATATCAGATAAGTAAAAGGGGGATTCAATACACACAAATGTGACCATTTTAAAAATAAAATAGAAGGCCCATACAGTCCCTCGCTTAGCACAGCACTGCCTGACATGGGCATACCCCATGGCACAGGAGTCTGGTGTGTCCTCCTGCATACAGGAGATAAGCCTCTGCTGATAAGTTATCTTTAAAGGGCCACACCTGGTTGTTACAAACTCAAGTAAGTGTGAGACTTGCCTTTTGTGGTATATATCTGAAGCTTAAGAAAAAAAAAAAAAACCTAAAATCAGGCATCACAAAGAAGGCAGGTATGTAGAAAAAGGCCAGAAGAAAATGCACGAGGATTCCTTATAGTTCAACCAAAGTCAATTAACATATATCTATTTTTAAAAAGATATTTATTTTTCAGTAACTTAATTAATTTGAAAATGCTGTTCAATTTCCCCTATAGCTCAATATATCCTGTTTGACTATCAAATAATGAGACGTTTCTGGATGTTATTTTTTAAGTCACACCTCTTTGTTATTCAATTCAGGTATTTGATATTAATAAAGTTCTAAAAAAATTTTATTTGCTTCGGTCCTTCTCCATAACTGATTTCTAATTTGGCACTATTTCACTGAATTAGGTTAAAGCAACATACCTACTCTACACAGATAGATCTTCTACAGTATGTAGAGAGAACCAGAAGCCTTAGAAAAAATTCCTTCAGAACATGGAATGACTGGAATGTCACACTGATATGAATTAATGTGATATTTTAAAATGTGTAGGAAAGCTGGGCATTCCAGTAGAAATTGCATGTACTGCCACAGGGAACTGATTATTGGAGAATGGATAAAAACTCAGTTGGACTTTTGCATAGGATGAGTGATACTTCTGTCACATCAGAATTTAGTTCGAGGGCAGATGTAAAAATAACACAATGGATTAGGTTTTGCTTGGTGTAAAGAGGGCACTTTAGGAGGAGAGTTAATTTTTTTGATCACTAGACTACCATTTAGCACATTGGAATACTGCTCTATTAGATTCCTAGGAGGCATGAAAATAATGATGACAAGTATTTGCCACCAGCCTTTGGCCAGGTCTCCATTAAGTAAACAGTTAAAAATATTTGAGGCCATTTCCTGGGCAATTCAAGCCAAATGACCCATTGGGTTCTAACGACTGGAACATCTTAGGCATGTGGCCATGTCTAGACCAGAGGGTGAGCAGTGGAAAATATCCATGATGTGACTGACCCACCATATCTGCCTTTCTCCATTCTTAGGTGTATAGATTTTTCAGTCTGTTTGCTGGTTGATAGCTTAATGAAGAGGAAACAGTATTGGAGATGGAAAGAGAGCAGAAAAAAATAAAAGAGGTATTTTTAGTTGCTTAGGTATGTGTTTTTATCATTGCCTTCTTTACAGTAAGGAATATGCTAGTAGAAAGGTGTTAAATGACTTGCTCCACCATCAACAAATCAAAGGAAGAACTAAGTGTGGTAAAACCTACAAACTAGAGCTCTCCATATTTCCTTAGAGAACTGTACAGGCAACGTGTTTCTTTCAGAAAGGTGATCTCCAAAGCAATGCTAACAAATATGGATCATTTGCACAAATGAATTACCTCCTCACGTTAATGCCTGTTAAATCTCGGGTCAGCCAAATATAAAGCTATTTCATAGTAATCATAGCTTAAAGTGGGTGTGTCTGCATTTTAATTTCTGTCACAGCATTTAGAAATAGAATTTTCTATGTCTTAAAAATTCTTCCACCTACTTACCCCCTAGGATGCTCTCTGGTTTAATGTGATAATGTTTATGAAGCACTATGAACTCCATGGAAGAAAGGGGTTATAGAAGTGTAAAGTATCAAGTTCAATCATCATTATGATTATCCCCTAAACACTTGTGAAGCCCATTCTCTAACACATTTTTCCTGTACGTGCCAGGTTCTAATTAACAGGAATGAACAAATAGTAATAGATGGTTCCATATTTTAAGAATTTGAGTATGAATTTTAAAGAATTACAGCACTAGATAAGCAGGTAACTGCTACAGCACCCTATTCGTGCCTATGATCAGTTGGAGTTCCGGCATCAGTGTTCAGGCTGCACAGAAAAAACAATAAAACCGGTCAAAATTTCATTCCAACAAAGAAAATCCAAAATCTACTTAATGAACTTCACCAAAAACCACAAATTGGCTTTATAGTATTTTGCTGTGCTATATATGTTCAATATTTGAATAAATCTGTGTGTAATAAATGTATTATTTTATTACACATATCCCTTAATCATATATTTATTGATGTGGGCCTCGTTCTATTAAAAACAAAATTATACAAAGGTGAGCAAAACTGTAGATTTACAGTAATTTGAAGCTTAAGCAAATTCTCTGGGTGCGATATTAACAATATAAAAATGGTGTAAATGATATTTCCTAACTCTAAAATATGCTTATGAGCCTCTTGTGCATGTTCTACTGCTTTACAACCTGCAGTGAAATGCATGACTAGCTTAATAAGCAAGCCATTTAAAAAGTTTTTTTTTTTCCCCTTCACAGTCTAAAACATGAGTAAAGATCCACACCGTTTTCTCTGAATCAAAATCTTTGTTAATGATTGCAATTTCCTTTCAGGGTGAGATTTCCTTCCCTGACAGGATGTTATTTAAAAGTAACTTCTCACTATTTTTTGAAAACTACCAAGAAACATGTCTATAACATTTTTGAAGGCTTAAATTTAAGTTTAGAAAAATTACATTTTCTACCCAGAGCTCATATTTCCTTCCAAGTGCTGGGTCACCACTAATTCACTTATATAAACAAAGGGATTTCCTTAAAAACTACTAGGCTTCATCACAGGCATACTTTGAGCTATCAAACCTTTATTTTGGTGGGTAGCTAACTTATTCTTGAACAGATGCCAATATTTTATAAATGATTTCTCCTGCTAAGTATTAAGTTTTATGCTTTCTGTTTTCTTGAAGTTGCCTAATTAGTGATGTTTCTAATTTTCAAATGGGCATTATGTTATATGGCACTAAATAAGATCACATTTAAAAGATCATGCTTTCCTGACCTGAGTAAGAGAAAGAAAAAAAAAACATGCTGGTTAATGCTCCACTTTAGTCTTAGGTTCAATCCAAATTAAATATGCAATTATTTATATGAAGTTTACTTCAATTGTCAAACATGTTCAGAATGGGACATTCTCAAATCAAATAAGCAACAGTACTGAGGTTAGTTGGGGGTCCAGTTAGATATTAGGACAGTAATATAAATACAGTGCTTCTAATCTGTGAGTAGGAAAAGTAGAACTTTGCAAGATAGGGGCAGATAAATAAAAGTATAGCATTTGATTCGTCTTTCTCTAGAGAAAAGCATTGTTTTAGAGTCATTTTTCAGAAAGGTCTAGTGCTTATTTTTATAATGTAGCACTTATTCAAAAAAATGGAGGTTTAGTGAAAATAATAACCACTTAGCCTTATTAGCCCTAAAAAATTTCGGACTTATACTTTAATCAAAACAAAGACCACTAGAGAATGGACTTGAGGATATGGGGAGGGGGAAAGTTAAGCTGTGACAAAGCGAGGGAGTGGCAAGGACATATATACACTACCAACCGTAAAATAAATAGCTAGTGGGAAGCAGCCCGATAGCACAGGGAGGTCAGCTCGGTGCTTTGTGACCACCTAGAGGGGTGGGATAGGGAGGGTGGGAGGGAGGGAGATGTAAGAGGGAAGAGATATGGGAACATATGTATATGTATAACTAATTCACTTTGTCATAAAGCAGAAACTAACACACCACTGTAAGCAATTATACTCCAATAAAGATGTAAAAAAAATTAAAATAAAAAAGAATAATAATAAAAAAACAAAGACCAGTACAAGTCGATTTTCTTTGCAAATGGTATAATAATGGAGTATCAACCTCTCTCACTTGTATTTAACTCACTTTGTTTTTGTGAATTAATTCTTTAATATACGCTTTTCTCTTTTATTTACTCTCTAGTTCTTGTAAGAAACACCCTAGAAAGGGACATGGCTATCTTCCTATTCTCATATGAGGATAAAATATAAAAATATATTTACCACAACTGTACACAGAAGAACATATGTTTTAGAGATGGTTTTATATATCAATTATATGTCAATTATTTCACCCTTATTAAAATCTACATATACAAACACAAATGTTAACTTCATATGTATTTTATAGGGCATAGTAATAATAATATACTGTATTTATACTTGTCAAAGAGTATGGATCTAACTTATTGATGAAGAGGATTAGGCAAATATTACTATTTTACTAAAATTAAGGGAGAGAGAAATTGAATGACTTCTCAGTGTTAGTTAACTGAGTTAGCCAGTTAGTAACTGAGAAACCTTGACTACTAGACTTCTTCCCACCACTTCATTGTGCTTCCTATAGACCAGTTATAAAACAGCAACGAAAGTGCATGTGTTCAATACACAGACCTGCAAATTTTGAGCTACACTAAGAGCTCTAGAAATATGTGAACTCTACTTTCCAGCTGGGAGGAGAAAGAAAGGGAAAGGAGAATAAATAAAAACTAGTATTCATGGAATGCTATGTTAGGAGCCATACTAAGTCATTCTAAGCACTTATGTCATATGTAGAATGCCATATTCTTTCACTACTTCTTGTTGTAGATGATGTCATGGTAAAAAAGAAGTAAGCTACTTACGTGCTATGTCATTGCTGTAAAAAAATCTAGGGTCGTTATCACCTACCTTCCATAAGTACAGTTACAAAATGGATTTGTAAGGTCAAATTTACTTGAGATTTGTACAGGATGCATATTGGAAATATTTTAATGTAATAATTATTTTTTATTTTTATTATTGAGCTGTAACACAAGTCTTTCATTGGCTGTATGTAATGCAAATATTTCTTCCCAGTCTTTGACTTGTCTTTTGATTTTCTTGACATCTTTGGATGAACAGATTTTAAAATCTTTTATGAAACCCAATTAACAATTTTTCATGGTTAGTGCTTTTTATGTCCTTTCTAAAAAGACTTTGCCTAACCAAAGTTTGCAAAGATACTCTTCTAAGTTTTCTTCTAGAAGCTTTATAGTTTTAGCTTTTGTTTGTTTTCTTGCTTTTTAAGCTGGTTTTAGCTTTTTATTTATTTATTTTTTGGCTGCACCATTTGGCTTGCGGGATCTTAGTTACCTGACCAGGGATCGAACCCGCGCCCCCTACAATGGAAGCACAGAGTCTTAACCACTGGACCGCGAGTAAAATTCTTAATGTAATATTTAAAAGTAGAACTATGTTCTCCTTTTTATAACTTTTAGCTACTCCTTTTGTATGCTGAAATGTTAGAAAAACACTGTAATTTCTCAATTCAAAGTAATCATAAAATGGAATCAAAATATGGAGAAAAATGAAAATGAGAGTAATGGAAAAACATTAAATGTTAATTTGAACAACGTTAAAAATGACCACATCCAACATTTCCCATAGAAGGTTGAAATGCAGTTACCAAGAGATTGTAAGATTTGAGTTGCAGGTTTTGCCTCACTCATTTAATTTTTAATTTTTTTTAATATCTGTATTGGAGTATAATTGTTTTACAATGGTGTGTTAGTTTCTGCTTTATAACAAAGTGAATCAGTTATACATATGCATATATCCCCAGTTCTCTTCCCTCTTGCATCTCCCTCCCTCCCAGCCTCCATATCCCACCCCTCTAGGTGGTCACAAAGGACGGAGCTGATCTCCCTGGCCTCACTCATTTTAGATAGTTACTCACCAATGCTAAGATCAACATGACATTCATTTGTATTGTTTTAAAGAAAATAAGAGCACTTAAATTATGGGAGAATAGGGAAATAGAGAAGAAATGTTTACAAAAAAAATGATGCTTTCTTAAAAGCTAATAGAGGAATTGGTGAAAGCGTTATCCAAATAACCATTTGTATAACTGAGGTAAAGTAGATTCCAACTTAAGTATGTGGATTACTACTGGTGTTAATCTTCAAACATTAAACAAGTAAATCATAAACTTTGTGATTAACAGATTAAGGAATGTCAAGGAGGTCTGTAAAAAATTCTAAACAACGTTTTTCTTTAAATTCACTTTAATTTCCAAAATTGAATGTTACATGGCCATCAAAAATGAGAAAAAAGTTCCTGAGAGCAACAAATAAAACTTTCTGCTAATGGCCTACAGAAAAGAATCCTAGCCTAAAATTAGATAACTGAAAATCTGTTAAGGCCTCATTCCTATAGGTTGATGTGAGTTTAGCCACAAATAGAAAAGTTTCTTTCTACTCCTACTTCAGCTTCTCTACATAGTTTTAAATAGAAAAGAAAGATTGCATTTGTGTAATTTTTGTGAGTATTACCCCAATCTATGCAAAGTTTTAAGGCAGAAGTGATTATTAAATTATAGTGGCTTTAGTCTATTTTGGTTAATTAACTGCAAACTGGAGAAGCCTTTCCCCACCCCAGCCCTGCTGCATTGTTTTGCATGGGAGAATATTAAAGTCTAGCTAAATATCCTAGCTAGCTTACTAACTATGAGAGATTTTTACAGATTTGGATTGATAGTAATATTATCAATATGGATTGATAGTGAAAACAATGGGTAAGGGAGTTAAGATTCCTGTGTTTTAGAACCCACTACCAATAGCAAGCCAATTAACTTCTCTTGGGTTATTTTCCTACTTATAAAATAGGGGTTAATTATACCTTTCTTAAATATCACACAGGAATAATCCTGCTAGAGGATGTGTGGATTAAGAATGGGACAGGGCTTCCCTGGTGGCGCAGTGGTTGAGAGTCCGCCTGCCGATGCAGGGGACACGGGTTCGTGCCCCGGTCTGGGAAGATCCCACATGCTGCAGAGCGGCTAGGCCCGTGAGCCATGGCCGCTGAGCCTGCACATCCGGAGCCTGTGCTCCGCAATGGGAGAGGCCACAACAGTGAGAGGCCCGTGTACTGCAAAAAAAAAAAAAAAAAAAGAATGGCACAAAGACAAGTTCCTCTTTATGATGGAATATGTTACCAATGAGAGAGCTAGCAGTAAGCCTGGACTTGCAACATTTTATGTAATGGAACAAGAAAACCTAGCCAAATCTAAAAAGAAAAAATCAAAGTCTTCAAAGTGAAGGGAGACTGGGAGGAACTGGGAAGGAAGACATTTTGAATGGATTTATTATTTTGGTTTCTGGATACAGCCAGGCCTGAATCTATCCTCTGAAGTGTCAGTTAAGTCACCCAATAAATTACCTTTTAAAATTAAGCCCCCCAATAAATAAAAAAGAAAAATAATGGCAAAATCTCACTAGGTTATACAAATATTAGGTATTGTCTTTCTTTTTTCACTGTTCCAATTTTAGAATATCAATTCCTCATTCCAAGAGTGATAAGCATCTTGGCATAGAACCATCTCACATCAACATGTCAGTAATATAATAATTTTATTTTTAAGTGATGTTTCAACAGTGGCATATGATTACAGCCTTCTATGAAAATGCTGTCTGTTTTCTTAATTAAAACAGAGATGTGAAAGTGGAAAATAAAACTAAACTTTTAATTCAAGAAAGGCTTTCCTTTTGCATGTTCCTTAGGTGTATCTGGGTTGGTAAGTGGGATAGGGTGACTCTTCTGCTTAAAAAATTGTATTGCATACGTAAAGAGGATGGGGCATAAAGTGACTAAACAGTTATACAAGTTGAGTTAAACAACTCATCCTATACTATAGTCAGAAAGACCTGTTAATGAATTACCCCTGTAGACTCTAAAATGCTTAGTAGCAGAACACCCTATTGTTATTTTGTCTTGCAAGTCTCACTATCTTGCTGTCCCTACAACTACAATTTCATCTATTATGTGAGTGAGATATAGCTAGACTTGTAAGTCTTAGATCTGTAGATGAGATTTTATGTTATCATCATAATTAGCATGACAGCCTTTTAGTCACTGCAAATATTCTTTTAACAATGCGGTGGTAAGTGGTGCAAGCCACTCCATGAAAACCAGGCCCTAAAGTATCAAGTAATGTTTGTCACATCCTCCTAAGAAAGAAATAGAAGCATAATGTGTGCTATAATCTGACAGGTATTTCACAGCAAAGAGGTATGACATGGGCTGGGAGGTACAATCAGTTAAAATAAAGATCCTGTGGAGGATGAAGAAAACGAGAGACAAATACTTCCTGGAATAGAAAGGAAAAAGAATGAGGCCATATAATGAATCTTACAGGAAAAAAAAATGTTGCTGCTTTAGAGAAAGATGCTAGGATTTTTTCTGTGGGGTGTGCGCTACAGCCTTTTCACACTCTATGATGGCAGTTGCAGTAAAGTTTCTTTGGGTAGTAAAAGTCTCCCTCTCTCAAAGGACATATTTATGAGGAAAGAGGACCCACTTCCCACAATCCTTATAATTGCTGGCATGCTATGTATTTCTACTTTATAAGAGAACATTTCTACTTAACACTGGGAATATTATAGTGCCTATGTATATCTTTCAACACAAGACAAGACATTAAAGGGGAGGGAAATGAATGGTTATGAGGGTAGGGCAGGAAATAGTCTATAGAACCCCTAGAGAAAGATGTAAACCACACTCTGGTGGAAGTTAGGAGAAAAGCCTGTAGAGAAATTCTATCTGTTCTCCTTTTAGTTTTTCTTGTCATATCACATACATGGCAAGAAATCATATGTTGATTTCTCTTTTCCAGTCCTCTTACTTGCCCCTACCATCACTTTCCTTGCTATTTTATCAAATCCTGCAATGACAATCTTAGCCCAAGGGTAATTGTTTTCAATAAATATTGGTATGGCATCTTAAACTCTTTGGAAAAATGTAGTTTTAGTTATCAAGTGAGCAACAAAGAGAGAAGATAATGAGGTATCAAAGGTCAAGGAAGGATAAACACTGTTCAAATTGATTTTGAGAAAAATGGATAAGAATATACATATTCATATATATTTCATAGTATATATTTAAAATTCTATACTATAAATATATGTATATTAAATTACATTGTAAAATATGTGTTCTTATTAACATAGAGATGTTAAAATTGTGTCTGTTGCTTTTAGAGTCAAATAACACTTTAGTCACTTTGCTTTAATTCTTCAGTGGCATCTTCACCAAATGCTGCATAGATGAGATCATGGATTTTACATATCAGAACGGTAAGTTTATACTCTTTGAATAAGCTCCCACATTTTTTTCTGAACAAAAATGATTCAGAGGGAACAAATGGTTTAATACGTTTATTTTTTACATCAAATTTTGCTTAACTTTGACATGTAGGTTGGATTTCTTATCTACTTCTGGTGTGTTAGTATCAAAAAGAAGGGAAAATTATTCAAGATTCCACCATATATCTGAAAAAATATCAGATGAAAAATATATTCCAGTGTTAAACCATTTTGTGCCATTGTCAAGCATGTAGGCAAAAAAACAAATGTAAAAATGATTCAAAGATATTGACATTCCTCTTGCAAAAGCAGCTCCTAGTGTTTTTGTATTGTTTTGTTTTCTTCCCAAACAAATGCAGTGGCAGAAATGGGAATAATGCGTCATTGTGTGCCCTTGTACTTTATGATGTTATTTCCTCTGAACTTTTTAAAAAAATATTTTATTTTGTTACTAGAAAGTCAGTTCATGAAGGCTGTTATCTGTTTTCTAAAATATAGAAGTTTCATATTCTGGATTTGTTTTGTCTATTATTATTATTAAGATGATGATATCAATTTTCGAAAACTAAAGAAACATGCACTGTACCAGTAGCCCCTAACAATGAAATATAGTCATACAAAAGTTAACTAAGGTATAAACATGCAAAAGGAGAAGTCTCCCTGTGATCATAAAATGATGTTATTTTCTGTTCAGCAGTTCATGCTGCTGCTGTTCATGCTAATTAATTAAAGGAGCTGTTGCTGTAATGTGCAAACAGGGAATCTGAGAAACTGAGAGCGCTTTTAGGTCTCCAAGTGAAGTTAAGTCAATCCGGGCACGGGCAATCAAAGGTAATGAAATCACTTGTCAGTGCTAAGCTTGCAAAAACTGTGAAGTTTGACTAGGGAGTAAAAGGATTATAATTAGATTTCCAATAGGATAATAACTAAATGGCAGAATGCAGTAAAGAGAAAATATTACTTTGTTAGCTAATGGTACTGCTGTTCGGTTTTAGTTTTTATCAGCTCACTTGTTGTTGTGCTAATTTAATTTGTTTTTATCAGCAAAAATGCACTACGCAAATGGTACTTGAATGTCATTTGCAAAAATCATTGATCTGAAGGTACACTTAATGACACCTGGTATGTTTATTTTATGTGAAACGGAGATTGGTTGATAAGATGGTTGATGTTCTGTCTTGTGGGCCCCTAACTGAGTTATGGGAATCTGTGTGGGAGGATATTAGTGTATATCCTTCACTGCCAGCAATAGTGGACACCGCTATCAGAGTGGGTGTGTATTCATTTTTTAATCACCTTAAAATATACAGGAGGAGTTGCTATCATAGACTGCTAAAATATAAGGGATACAGAAACCCTTTTATCAGAAAGTGATCTATGCATGATACCTTGTCTGTCAAACATTCAAAGCATAAAAGACATAAAATAACTAAGCTGAAGAGATTTAGAATACATATAAGAATCCTAGTACATGGGCAGTTTGTGGAAATTATCATAAAACTATATATGAGGTTTTTTTTTTTTAGTTATTTTACTATTTATTTACTTATTTGGCTGCACCACGTGGCATGTGGGATCTTTGTTCCCTGACCAGGGATCAAACCTGCACCCGTTGCATTGGAAACACGGAGTCTTAACCACTGGACCTCCAGCGAAGGCTCCTATATATGACTTTATTACTTCTAATGATGGCCAAGCAACATTCTTCCAAGTCCTCTTAAGGAAATGTCACAAAACGACTAACTGAATTTCAGAGAAAAAGCACTAAGGGAATAATAGATTTCTATCCAGCAGAGCTATTGACAATAGGAAAAGACTTCACTGATGCTGGAATTGTTTGTTGTGATGAAGATGAGTTGTGGAAATGACATTGGATTGGCATGCATGAATTGAACCTCACAAACAATGCTGGGAAATAATCTTCCAAGTTAAAAAATGGGTAATTGAGGGAAGTGAAAAAGATGAAAACAGTATCAAAATATGTCACAAAAGAAAGGAATGATAACACACAAGAGCAAAATTATTAGGCAGAATGGAAAAGTAATGGTTAAGCTTGCATTTTGTTTTCCAAGCATAATACATTTTCTTTAGTTCATAGGTACATATAAAAGTAATCTTTCAATTCTGAACATCTTAAACAAAAAAGTAATATTATTGAGATTTTTTTTTGGTAATTATTTGAATTGATTGATTTGATGAATTATATTTAACTCTGATAATATTTTCTGGCACCTATTCCCCTGGAATAGAATAAATTGGTTTTGCTCATAAAATAATTTCTTTTAGATATTAAATTGTGACTCTACTCTCATATTAATAAAAGGAATTTACTCTAGTTTTTCATAAATTGATGATAGGAACTTTATCATTTACCATGCTTAAATGCTGTTCTAAGAGATGTGGGAATGTGTACTTTTTCATTTTTACCACTTTTATCAAGAATACTATTTAACATAACCTAAAAGACAGACAGTTAGTAAGAATTATTAACCCACCATACTTTACCATATATTGAAAATATTAACCACAAATTCTAGACAATTTGATTTGTAATTTGAAAAAATATATATAAAAGTTAATCCCCTTGCTTTAAAATATGTTCCATCTCAATCTTTTTAAAGGTAGAGCTAATTCTCTCCTGTTTACCCAGTAAAAACTAGGAAAGCTTATTAAAAGTATGCTCACTGAAAACAAATATTAAATGTGTCCTCTCCTAATCACAAATTAATATGCAAAAGCCATTCTTTGGAGACTCCATTAAAATAAAAAACTGAGCCAAATAGTGAATCTAGCTTTTCCTTATATCACCTAACTGACTTTCCATGGATAAGTTATCTGTTGTTTGTTGCATGGAAATGAAGCAACAACTTTAGGACAGTTCAAAAATTTATATTTATCTCAGAGTTAGAAAGTTAGTAGAAAGATGTTACTACTGTGAACTAAAAGAATTATATATATATATATATATATATATATATATATATATATATACATATATATATATATTAAACAAACAGCAATAAATTGGGAGTATAGGATTAAAGGATAATGAAGGATAATTAAAGGAAAAAAAAGATACAACCCAGTGATGGTTTACCTCTTACAGTTACAAAGCTGCCCTTACATCCCACAAAGAAAGGTTCAATCAAGCTCAATGCTCCTTAAAGACTGGGTCTATATGTGTGTGTCACAGATTCAGAAGGGATCAAATGCTTCAGACTTGTTCAACCCTACCTTAGATCTATGGTGGCAACCACAACTAGTGGGGCTTTATTTATATGTTTCACTGTGGTGTACTGATTGGATAAACACTGAGTCCCATCCAAATTGGCTTTGCTCACACAAACAGAGCCTTTAAGTTGAGGGAAGAAAGCAGGTAAGCAAAAGAGGGATAAGAAACAGCAAAAGCTTTATTGAGTGAGCTAAACATGCATGCTTTCACAAAAGTTAATGCATTAGTTAGTTCTATCCAGCTGCAGCAGAATCAGGCATTACCAGAAGATCCATGATCTCTAACACTCCTGGTTTTGCAAAGATGATGTGCAAAACTACCTGAGTCAAGATTTCTAAATTTTCTGAAGTTGCCGTACAAAATGGTGACCCACAGATGAACCCACATGGATCTTTTGGTCACATCCAGTTCTGTTGCCTTCATAGATATCTGTCATTACACCGTGAAAAGGCACTGATTAGTTAAACATCCAGCAGGCAACCTTTCTATGGTTGTCTTCTTTTTTGAAAGTTAGGAAATCGTTTTCTCATGGAGATCCTTTTCTTTTTTATTAGAGTGAGACATGAATGTGAAAATAAATGTAATCTGCATATAGAGGGCTAGAAAACTGCATTAGAAAGACACTGAAAATCTCCAGTGGTCAATTTTTATTTTTAGCTGTCTTTGCGCTCCAATGAGACTATATTGATTTTTTCCCCTATTTTCTTACTACTAAATACTTTTAAAAATATTATAAAGGATCTAAACAGTTGTGGGAATCCTGTAAATTATGTATTACAAGTCCTGCTCTTATTTTCATATTTAGTTGGTTTCAAAAAGTATCTAAAATTAGCATCAGGACTTAAATATTGATAAAAATGTTGCCTAGAATACTTTGCAAATATTGATAGGTTACGATTATTCTACCTGTGTCATTTACAAACAGTAAAGTAGTAAGATTTAAAAAGCATATTATTTTATACTTCTGAAAGGTAAATTATATTCACATTTTGCATTTTTAGAATATGCCTAACATATAAATGTACATCCTTTTAATGGATAAACATACAAGAAATTTGCTCACATTGTGTATGTAAAATTATTAGTCTCTAAGTACATAGTCTCAATAAACACTGCAAACTTTTTCCTCTATCATGAAGTAAGAAAGTTAAACTTATTTATTTATTTTCCTTATATGAAAAGTATCAACATAGGAGCTTATCCCCTTCCCACCCCCAGGGGTCACATATTAAGCAGTTACAGAAAGAAGTACACTGTTTACTGTACCTTGCATAGAAGTACTATCATGAGGATTTCCACTGTTTTCTATTTCAATATCTGGAATCCCAGTATCTGAAAGAAGTGACATTCAATATTAAGGTACATTTCTATTTTTCCTGATTCCATTTAAAGTGAAAACTCTGTTCACCACTGCTTTGGTCCTATAGATAACATGAGACTTTGCGTGGCATTTTGTTTTTGTTTTTTGTATGTCTATATGTTTTTAATGGTAGGAGGGAGAATTATAAACCATAGCTGAATTTTACAATTGGGCATATATTTCCAGGTATATAGTAAATACTTCTTTATTCATTTTACACTCTAAAGATAAAACTCAGGAAAATAATCTGTCCATAAAACCCCCTCAGACTATCAGGTAACATGCCCTGACAGTGGAATTAAAAAAAAAATAATATAATTGCATAAGTAGAAGTGCCCCATCCTTATGGTATATTTTCCACTTGTAAAATGTGATAGATGATGAGATTATCTCTATGGTAAATGCACATGAACACCAAAACACAGGCTATTATTTGTGGTCTTTATTTAGTACTGGTCCTAGGGGCCAAGAGATACATGAATTGTTTCAAAAAAAGTTGAGAAAAAGAAACAAAGAGTTGGGTTTTTTATTTTCAATTTTAAATATGAAATGTGTTATCTAAAAGTTATTCATATACATGAAGCATAGCTTAATATGGCCATTTCTATATATATACATTTGCTCAGACACCCTTGGGTAATGTGATAACAGACACCCATATATCATCCATCAAGGACTGATGTGAGAAAGAAATGATTTGACTACAAGTTACCCATCATACTGTAGAAACAGCTGCTTTTCCTTTATAACAGAGAACACTGGAGCTAGAGTGGAATTCACATATGGGTGGATTTCAAAAACGTAAAAAGAAAAATGACAAACCTCCTCAGAACTACATGTTCAGAGCCTCAAATAATTAGAGTGCAT
Source organism: Tursiops truncatus (assembly GCF_011762595.2). NCBI lineage: Eukaryota > Metazoa > Chordata > Mammalia > Artiodactyla > Delphinidae > Tursiops > Tursiops truncatus. Next base: position 56,368,399 of record NC_047055.1, read on the forward strand.
AGCATGTTGGCCCCATTGCTGGCTCCCACTGTCTAAGATGTTCCTCAGTATGAGATATTGATGTATTATTATTTATCTTCTCTCTTCTGTGTCTCAATGAGGCATGGCTGTCATGAGCTAACAATCTACCTCTTCATTTCTATCGATTGTGAGGACAATGATCCAAGACAGTCACAGTAAAAAGGGAACTGAACTTTTGGAAAGGTAAAAATACGATTGAACATTGTACAGTATTCTCTATTCATTCTTAGTATGGGACACTTGAAGCAACCCCCTTTTAGTTCATGTGTGTGTCATATTAGCTATGGAATATGTGTATTCACATGTATAATATTCTTAGGCTCATCCCTGTTATGTACACATATCAGTTAGATATACCAGCTGTTAACGTGCTCTGAAAGAAAAATTTGAATAGCCTATGAAATGAAATTACGTTGTGAGGTTTCATCATTTAAAATGGAATCAGAAAAGTTTGGAATTAAGAGATTTCATGACAGAAGCACCTCTTCTCACAGGAGCTCCAGGAATTTACTTAGAACATTCATTTTCAACCAGGCACTCTTTAAGCCCTCATCACTGATGCAATCTGCATTAAAGGAACCAGCATTCTAAAGCTCATTAAAATAAAGTACACCAAACATCAGCATATTTTAACACGAATGGACCTAAAACACTTACATTTTAAGTGCAGGGAAGTTATCAATATTACTTCTTCTGCAAAAAGCAGCAGGATTTCCTGTTCCTAGACTATTTATATCTCCCAGAATAGGGCTTATTTTGACAGATTTAATTAATGAACTAAAGCACTTGGCCTCAAATCGATTTTTTAATTACTGTATTCCTGGACAAAGCTTCTCCCTCCCTCACTCCTTCCCTCCTTCCTTTCCCTCTCCCCCTCTCCCTCCTGGCTCTCTCCCCCTCTCCCTCCCTGGCTCTCTCCCTCTCTCTGTTTTGTGTACCTTGAGTGTGAAGGTGCAATACAGACATTACCTTTCAACATCCTCAATCCACTGTCACTAGTAGTAGCTTGCTTAAGTGCTTGCTCCACTTGCTCCCTTCTCTTTGATTCAAATTCTAAGGCTTCTTGTAGTTTCCTCTTTGCTTTTTTCTCCTTCTTCAGGCGCTTTTGCATGGTAGCTAAAATATGGAAAGGAAAATAGTTTGCAAAGGCTTAGTCATTGAAATCAGTTTGCCGGTTTTGATGAACTATAAACCATAGATACAGTTTCAGAGAGATATATAAATGTATGAGTCAACATAAGATTAGATTCTTTTGATTCCGATTAACATTAGACTCAACCAAAGAGTATTCAATCACGCAACCAACTTATTTTTGCTTTCACATCTCCAGTAAGTATGCTCTATAATACACATGTATTTTTATGGTGGTGGTAGTAGTGGTGGAAGATTGTTTTCTACTTTGACTACAGGAATTTAGTGATAGCATGAAATATTTTATAAATTGATTAAGAAAAATATTCTTATTATTCATCAGGTTATTCCTATACATATTTCAAAACACAGAATATCTAAAGATATTTATTGAGTTTCAAAATATGGTATGTCTTTAAACACTCCCGAACATTCTATGAGGTCACCATCACTCTGATACCAAAACAAGACAAAGATGTCACAAAAAAGAAACAGGCCAATATCACTGATGAACATAGATGTAAAAGTCCTCAACAAAATACTAGCAAACAGGATCCAACAGCACATTAAAAGGATCATACACCATGATCAAGGGGGGTTTATTCCAGGAATGCAAGGATTCTTCAATATATAGAAATCAATCAATGTGATACTAACAAATTGAAGAATAAAAACCATATGATAATCTCAATAGATGCAGAAAAATTTTTTGACAAAATTCAGCACCCATTTATGATAAAAACTCTCCAGAAAGTGGGCATAGAGGGAAGCTACCTCAACATAATAAAAGCAATATATGACAAACCCACAGCCAACTTCCTTCTCATTGGTGAAAAACTGAAAGCACTTCCTCTAAGATCAGGAACAACACAAGGGTGCTCACTCCACCACTATTATTCAACATAGTTTTCAAAGTTTTAGCCACCGCAATCAGAGAAGGAAAAGAAATAAAAGGAATCCAAACTTGGAAAGAAGAAGTAAAACTGTCACTACTTGCAGATGGCATGATACTATGCATAGAAAATCCTGAAGATGCTACCAGAAAACTACTAGAGCAAATCAATGAATTTAGTAAAGTAGCAGGATACAAAATTAATGCGCAGAAATCTCTTGCATTCCTATACACTAACAATGAAAAATCAGAAAAAGAAATTAAGGAAACATTCCCATTTACCATTGCAATACAAATAATAGAATACATAGGAATAAATCTACCTAAGGAGTCAAAAGACCTGTATGCAGAAAACTGTACAACACTGGTGAAAGAAATCAAAGACAATACAAAAAGATGAAGAGATAGACCATGCTCTTGGATTGGAAGAATCAACACTGTGAAAATGACTGTGGTACTGAAACCAATCTACAGATTCAATGCAATCCATATCAAATTACCAATGGCATTTTCACAGAACTAGAACAAAACAATCTCACAATTTGTATGGAAACACAAAAGACCCTGAAGAGCCAATGGAACTGGAGGAATCAGGCTCCCTGACTTCAGACTATATGACAAGGCTACAATAATCAAAACAGTATGGTACTGGCACAAAAACAGAAATATAGATCAATGGAAAAGGATAGAAAGCCCAGAGGTAAACCCACAGACATATGATCACCTTATCTTTGATAAAAGAGGCAAGAATATACAATGGAAGAATGACAGCCTCTTCAATAAGTGGTGCTGAGAAAACTGGACAGCTACATGTAAAAGAATGAAATTAAAACACTTCTTAACACCATACACAAAAATAAACTCAACATGGATTAAAGACCTAAATGTAAGGCCAAACACTATCAAACTCTTTGAGGAAAACGCAGGCAGAACACTCTATGACATAAATCACAGCAAGATCCTTTCTGACCCACCTCCTAGAGTAAGAGACAAAAATAAACAAATGGGACCTCATGAAACTTAAAAGCTTTTACACAGCAAAGGAAAACAGAAATAAGATGAAAAGACAACTCAGAATGGGAGAAAATATTTGCAAATGAAGCAACTGACAATGGATTAATCTCCAAAATAAACAAGCAGCTCATGCAGCTCAATATTGAGAAAACAAACAACCCAATCAAAAATGGGTGGAAGACCTAAACAGACATTTCTCCAAAGAAGACATATAGATTGCCAACAAACACATGACAAGATGCTCAACATCACTAATCATTAGAGAAATACAAATCAAAACCACAATGAGTTATCCTCTCACATGAGTCAGAATGGCCATGATCAAAAAATCTACAAACAATAAATGCTGGAGAGGGTGTGGAGAAAAGGGAGCACTTCTGCAATGTTGGTGGGAATGTAAATTGATACAGTCACTATGGAGAACAGTATGGAGGTTTCTTAAAAAACTAAAAATAGAACTACCATGTGACCCAGCAATCCCACTCCTGGGCATATACCCTGAGAAAACCATAATTCAAAAGGACACATGTACCACAATGTTCATCGCAGCACTATTTACAATAGCCAGGAAATGGCAGCAACCTAAATGTCCGACAGATGAATGGATAAAGAAAATGTGACACATGTATACAGTGGAATATTACTCTGCCATAAAAAGGAACGAAATTGAGTTATTTGTAATGAGGTGGATTGATGTAGAGTCTGTCATACAGAGTGAGGTAAGTCAGAAAGAGAAAAACAAATACAGTATGCTAACACATATATATGGAATCTAAAAAAACAGTACTGATGAACCTAGTGGCAGGGCAGGAATAAGCCACAGATGTAGGCAACATACTTGAGGACACAGGGGGAGAAGTGGAAGCTGAGATGAAGTAAGAGAGTAGCGCTGACATATATACACTACCAAATGTAAAATGGATGGGTAGTGGGAAGCTGCTACATAGAACAAGGAGATCAGCTCACTGGTTTGTGATGACTTATAGGGATGGGGTAGGGAGGTTGGGAGGGAGTCTCAAGAGATAGGGATATGGGGATATATGTATACATATAGCTGATTCACTTTGTTGTACAGCAGAAACTAACACAACATTGTAAAGCATTTATCCACCAATAAAGATGAAAATAAAAAAGATGTATGGAAGAAAAAGAAAAAACATGGTATGTCTTTTAAAACTTACAGTGTCAAGGGTCTCTTTATTTGAGATGTTACCAGTTTTTAGGGCAAATATCTATCTCTTTAAATATATGCACATATCATCAAACTCTGTCTCTCTCCATATATTTATATTTGAATCTATCTCTACATTTTAAAGAGAATAACTTTCAGCAATGATTATGTTAAGCAATCTGTAAAGGCACAACAACATTTCTTTCATAAACAGAAAAGGTAATGAAGAGGTAAAAACAATTATAACTCAACTCTCAAGGCCTTATGTCTTAACTAGAAACTTTAACTGCCCTAATGTATGATTGTTACTATTCTCTGAAACCTTGAAATCTGTGATAATTTCTCAAACAGAATTGCTGGGCTCCAGCAATATAGTGGTTCATTGCAGGGTTCTAAGCAGACCGACCTTCACATTCTTCCTAAATTAGTTGTAAAAATTTAAGATATTGATATTAGGACAATAGAAAAATATTCAAGGAACATTAAACAAAATTATAAATTATATGACATTTAAAAAATCTTAAAATTATTCAAATACAATTAAAATATTTTGATTGCACTAAAGTGAATATGATGCTAATTTGAGTTTCAGTTGTATTTATCTCACAGTTCAATGTCTTTTCATATAAATGACCTTCAGCAACTTGAAGAGAGTTATTTACTCATCTAAATTTATGTTCATTTACGACAAAAATTCAGAGGACTAAGGTAATCACAAGATGGAAATCTTGGAATAAAGACACCGAGAATATATGGTTTCTATTATTTTTGATAAAAGACTATTAAATAAGGTTAAGCATAAAAAACTTTTACTATAATAATTATACTTAATTATCATCATTCAAATAAAGCATTTAGTAAATTATTTAAATCAAAAACATAGATTTATTCAAATTAATGTATAGCAATGTCCTTGATAAGACAAAATTTTGCTTCTAGTAAAATTATTTATTCAAAAACATTACATATGTTGATTCCCTTGAAATTTATGATTCCATATATTATAAACAATGCCACAGAATATTACATTAAAATTATATAAAAATAAACTATAATTTATTTAGGACGTACCATGTACTGAACATTTTTTCTAGGACTATATCTCATTTAAAACTTACAACAACTCAGCAAGGAAGATATTGTTATCTCCAATTTATAGATGAGGGAATTGAGTCCTTGAGAGGTCAAGGAATTTTTTCAAGATCCCAGAACTAGTAGTTCTCATAGATTGAGGGCCAAAGATTTTATAGGTAGTTGTTTCAAAGCCTGGGGACCATATAGTTGGTCAAGAACCAAGACAGATGAGCTCCAAGCTCTCCTGTAGCTCTATCATTCTTTGTTTCTAAGTGTTTAAACTGCAAAGAATATTATAACATATGTTTAATTCAAGTAACACATTCTGGCTAGGAACAAAAAGGTAGTTAGAAGGAATATATAAGTGTGAAACAATGTTTTCGTTAAAAAAAGATACTCATAGGGATTCTTACTATATATATATATATATATATATATATATATATATATAGAGAGAGAGAGAGAGAGAGAGAGAGAGAGAGAGAGAGTTTACTATATACATATATTTAGTTTTACATATGTTCTTTATATATGTATATATGTTGCTACTATTTTTTTCTATAAACCTGGGGAGACATTACTTTTCAACTACAATATCAATTTTCTCCATTTTTCTTTTCAATCATATGACTTTAGATAAAGAGTTCATCCTTTGTCCTAAAAAGTAGGTTTACTGGGTATGAGATATTTAGGCAACTAGAAAGGAATTTAAGTGATCATGCAGTCAACTATTGTAATAGATGATGATGCTGAGATTCATAGAGATGAAGCAGATAGTTTCTCTAAATCAATGAGGATAACAGAGTAGTTTCTTTTCATTATGCTAGTCATAAGATGTAAAATGTCAAAAACAGTTCTTAGCACACGGCAGACAATTGATAAGCATTAGCTAGTGATGGTAATAGTAGTAGTAGTAGTAGTAGTAGTGATGGTAGTAGTAGTAGTGACAGTAATGACAGTAGTAGTAATGATGATAGAATATTACTAGTGGTATTATTATTATATCATAATAATTGCTAAATTTATTAAATATAAATGCTTCATAGTAAATCTGATAATAGATACAGTATTACATCTACAATGTCTAAGACTTCTTAAAAGACAATAGTTATGATATCAATTATAAATACAGACCTGAAGACTCTATAAGAAGTTAGTAAATAGAAATCGGTATGAGTAGATCCCTAAAAGTTAGAAGCCAATTTTACTATATGTAGTAGATTTTCCTAAGTCAATTTGTGAATGTTATTATATTTAACATATTTGGTACTTTCGTATAAATAATTTCCCTACTAAAGAAATGTGCTTTTATGATTCCTAATCATAATAATATATATTGCATCCCAAATATCAGAAATAAACTAATTTCTCAAAACTTTAAAAAGACAATTTAGCTTCTGTTTAGTAGTATTTAATGACTTTGGCAAGATAAGAAGAGGTTTAATTCTTTTTAAATGTAATGACTGAATTTCCATTTTGAACTGAACTAGTAATTCTTAGGTCTTAAGGAAAATATACAGTAAAATTTCAATTTCTTGATGCAAATTTCAGAATATAATATGCTATATTAGAATAGTATATAGTTAGTGGATTTCACTCGACTAGAGTAATTCTTCCTAGTTTAGGGAGGCATTATCTGGGTTGTGAATTTTCTCTCCCTTTTTGTCTCTCATTCCCACTCTTTAACTCTTTTAATTGACTTTTGCTTTGTGACTATTCTACAGAAGAATAAGCGAAGAAGAGAAAGAAGCTGAAAAGCACAATAGTCACTTTTGCTGCTGTTTTGTATTTTATGGTAAGTATAAGGAAGAGGTGAAAATTATTGGTTAAAGTTTTGAATTTTCTCTGGTTTTGATACAAGCTAGTCTCATTATCCACATCTATAGATTATCAAATGCCTACCCATTGTTAGAAAGTTATTTCTATTTCTGAACAATATTTTCCATTCTCTCACTTTTGTCTCCATCCATACTTATGCTACCCTATTCAGCCCTCATCCCCACAGCCTAGATGAGGGCAATCCACTTTTACAGAGTTTCCTTGTTTGTAGTCTTACTCCAAGTCCCATCTAATCTATTCCCAACACCGGAGTGGTCTATCTGATTGAAAGCAGACCAGATCACTCCACTGCTTATCTTTTAATAATTCCCATAACCTACAGGACAAAGTCTAAGCTAATCTTTTACATGATTAAAAATGGCCTTTATGGGTGGACCTTCAAGATGGCGGAAGAGTAAGATGTGGAGATCACCTTTCTCCCAAAAAATACATAAGAAATACATGTACATGTGGAACAACTCCTACAGAACACCTACTGAATGCTAGCAGAAGACCTCAGACTTCCCAAAAGGCAAGAAACACCCCACGTACCTGGGTAGGGCAAAAGAAAAAAGAAAAAACAGAGGCAAAAGAATAAAGATGGGACCTGCACCACTGGGAGGGACCTGTGAAGGAGGAAAAGGTTCCACACACTAGGAAGCCCCTTCACTGGCGGAGAATAAGGGTGGCGGGGGGGGGGGGAGCTTCGGAGCCACAGAGGAGAGCGCAGCAACAGGGGTGTGGGGGGCAAAGCAGAGAGATTCCTGCACAGAGGATTGGTGCTGACTGGCACTCACCAGCCCGAGAGGTTTGTCTGCTTACACGCCAGGGCGGGCGGGGGCTGGGAGCTGAGGCTCGGGCTTCTGTCGGAGCACAAGGAGATGACTGGGGTTGGTGGCGTGAACACAGCCTGGAGGGGTTTAGTGCACCACAGCTAGCCGGGAGGGAGTCTAGGGAAAAGTCTGGAACTGCCTAAGAGGGAAGAGACCTTTGTTTCTGGGTGGGTGAGGAGAGGGGATTCAGAGCACTGCCTAAACAAGCTCCAGAGATGGGCCCGAGTCGCAGCTATCAGCATGGACAACAGAGATGGGCATGAAACACTAAGGCTGCTGCTGCAGCCACCAAGAAACCTGTGTGCAAGCACAGGTCACCCTCCATACCACACCTCCCGGGAGCCTGTGCATCCTGCCACTGCCAGGGTCCTGTGATCCAGGGACAACTTCCCCAGGAGAACACACGGTGTGCCTCAGGCTGTTGCAATATCACACTGGTCTCTGCCACTGTAGGCTCGCCCCACATTCCGTACCCCTCCCTCGCCCTGGCCTGAGTGAACCAGAGCTCCCTAATCAGCTGCTCCTTTAAAATCATCCTTATGGAGCAAAAAGCAGATGCCCTCAAGTGACTGACACACAGAGGCGGGGCCAAATCCAAACCTGAACCCTAGGAGATGTGTGAACAAAGAAGAAAAGGGAAATCTCTCCCAGCAGCCTCAGGAGAACCGGATTAAATCTCCACAATCAACTTGATGTACCCTGCATCAGTGGAATACCTGAATAGAGAATAAATCAACCCAAAATTTATGCAGTGGACTTTGGGAGCAATGATATATATATTGTTTTCCTTTTTCACTTTTTGTGAGTGTGTATGTGCATGCTTCTTTGTGTGATTTTGTCTGTATAACTTTGCTTTTACCATTTGTCCTAGAGATCTGTATGTCCCTTTTTTTGTTTTTCTTTTGTTTATAGTATAGTTTTTAGTGCTTTTTATCATTGGTGGATTTGCTTTTTGGTTTGGCTGCTACTTTCTTTCTTATTTTTTTCTCTTTTTTTTACTTTTTATTTTTTTAATTTTTTTATGTTACTTCTTTCTTTCTTTCTTTTTTCTTAACTTTTCTTCTGAGCCATGTGGCTGACAGGGTCTTGGTGCACTGGGCACAAAGGGACAGCCAAGATCAGGACATTGGTCCACCAGAAACCTCCTACCTCCACATAATATCAAATGGCAAAAGCGCTCCCAGAGATCTACATCTCAATGCTAAGACCCAGATCCACTCAATGACCAGCAAGCTACAGTGCTGGACACCCTATGCCAAACAACTAGCAAGACAGGAACACAACCACAAATCCACAGCCAACATCGTTCTAAATGGTGAAAAACTGAAACCATTCCCACTAAGATCAGGAACAAGAAAAGGTTGCCCACTCTCACCACTCTTATTCAACATACTTTTTGAAGTTTTAGCTACAGCAATCATAGAAGAAACAGAGATAAAAGGAATCCAAATTGGAAAATAAGTAAAACTGTCACTGTTTGCAGATGATATGATATTATACATAAAGAATCCTAAAGACGCTACCTGAAATCTACTAGAGGTAATCAGTGAATTTAGTAAAGTAGCAGGATACAAAATTAATGCACATATATCTCTTGCATTCCTATACACTAATGATGAAAAATCTGAAAGAGAAATTAAGGAAACACTCCCATTTAATACTGCAACAAAAAGAATAAAATAACTAGGAATAAAGCTACCTAAGGAGACAAAAACCTGTATGCAGAAAACTATAAGAGACTGACGCAAGAAATTAAAGATGATACAAACTGATGGAGAGATATACCATTTTCTTGTATTGGAAGAATCAACATTGTGAAAATGACTCTACTACGCAAAGCAATCTACAGATTCAATGCAATCCCTGTCAAGCTACTAATGGCATTTTTAAGAAACTAGAACAAAAAATTTCACAATTTGTATGGAAACACAAGAGACACTGAATAGCGAAAGCAATCTTGAGAAAAAAAATGGCGCTTGAGTAATCAGACTCCTTGACTTCAGACTATACTACAAAGCTACAGTAATCAAGACATTATGGTACTGGCTCAAAAACAGAAATGTAGACAAATGGAACGGGATAGAAAGCCCAGGCATAAATCCACGCACATATGGTCACCTTATTTTTGATAAAGGAGGCAGAATATACAATGCAGAAAAGAGAGCCTCTTAAATAAGTTGTCCTGGGAAAACTGGACAGCTATATGTAAAAGAATGAAATTAGAACACTCCCTAACACCGTACACAAAAAGAAACTCAAAATGATTAAAGACCTAAATGTAAGGCCAGACACTAAAACTCTTAGGGGAAAACATAGGCAGAACACTCTATGACATAAATCACAGAAAGATCCTTTTTAACCCACCCCCTAGAGAAACGGAAATAAAAACAAAAATAAACAAATGAGACCTAACAAAACTTCCAAGCTTTTTCACAGCAAAGGAAACGATAAACAAGATGAAAAGACAATGCTCAGAATGGAGAAAATTTTTGAAAAAGATGCAACTGACAAAGGATTAATCTCCAAAATTTACAAGCAGCTCATGCAGCTCAATATCAGAAAAACAAACAACCCAATCCAAAAATGGGCAGAAGACCTAAATAGACATTTCTCCAAAGATATACAGATTTCCAACAAACACATGAAAGGATGTTCAGCATCACTAATCATTAGAGAAATGCAACTCAAAACTACAATGAGGTATCACCTCACACCAATAAGAATGGCCATCATCAAAATATCTACAAAAAATAAATTCTGGAGAGGGTGTGAAGAAAAGGGAACCCTCTTGCACTGTTGGTGGGAATGTAAATTGATACAGCCACTATGGAGAACAGTATGGAAGTTTCTTAAAATACTAAAAATAGAACTACCATACCACCCAGCAATCCCAGTCCTGGGCATATACCCTGAGAAAACCATAATTTAAAAAGAATCATGTACCACTATGTTCATTGCAGCTCTATTTACAATAGCCAAGACATGGAAGCAACTTAAGTGTCCATTGACAGATGAGTGGATAAAGAAGATGTGGCATATATATACAATGGAATATTACTCTGCCATAAAAAGAAACAAAATTGAGTTATTTGTAGTGAGGCGGATGGACCTAGAGTCTGTCATACAGAGTGAAGTAAGTCAGAAAGAGAAAAACAAATACCATATGCTAACACATATATATGGAGTCTGAAAAAAAAAAAGGTTCTGAAGAACCTAGGTGCAGGACTGGAATACAGATGCAGACGTAGAGAATGGACTTGAGGACACGTAGAGGAGAGGGGGAAGGGTAATTGGGACAAAGTGAGAGAGTGGCACTGACATATATACTACCAAAAGTAAAATAGGTAGCTAGTGGGAAGCAGCTGCATAGCACAAGGAAATCAGCTTGATGTTTTGTGACCACCTAGAGGGGTGGGATAAGGAGGGTGGGAGGAAGATGCAAGAGGGAGGAGATATGGGGATATATGCATATGTATAGCTTATTCACTTTGTTATAAACATAAACTAAACACCATTGTTAAGCAATTATTCTCCAATAAAGATGTTAAAAAAAGAAAATGACCTTTATAATTTACCCTCTACTTTTGTTATGCATTATTCCCCAACATTCACTTCATAAAATTCAAAGTCATGGTATTAATACACTGTATATATTTGACCATGTTTGAGGCTTCTTGCCTCCATGCCTATGTTCATTGTTCTAGAATGATCAGATCACTCATTTACTCTCATGCTTTTCTTGCCTTACTGATTCTTCAAGACTCAGGTTCAAGTGTCAGCATCAGAAAACCTTCTTTGACCATCAATTCCCCACCAGGCTGAGCTAACTACCCCCCTCTCTATATAAACATACATGATGTACATCATTGTTCTTTCCACTTTGTCTTATAATTAGCTGGTTGGTTGTGCTAGTCCTCTGAAATGTAAATCTTTCAAGGACAGGGACTGAGTTTTATCTTCTAACACCAGAATCTAATATTGTTCTTGAAAAAGAGTAAGCATTTAATACATAAGGAATTGTTTGAATCTATCTATCTATCTATCTATCTATCTATGTATGTATGTATGTATGTATATATATATATATATATATATATATATATATATATATATATATCTCCAGGAGTATTTTGTGAAATTTTGAGATAACTAAGAATATTCATGTTTCCAAAAATGAAGTGTAGATCTTGCTCATTATGTTTAATTACAAAGAGAAATAGTCTAAACATCTTACCTTGTGGATTGCACACAGTATTTGATTCTTAGCTTGTCATTTGTTTTCAGCAGTTCCTGGCTATCCCTGAGAATATTTCTATTACTACTGAAAATATCTCCAACACAGTCTTACCTTATTCACTTATATTGAACTTGTTAAACTTACTTCTGCTTTGAAGCTCAACTGCGAGTTGTCTTTCAAGGTTTTCTCTAATTTCTCTCTCTCTATAGAGCTCCATTCGCAGTTCCTTTTTCTCTTGTTGAGTCTGCTTCTCTTGGATGTGAGCATTATCCAAAGCCACTTTCAGTAGACCCTGTCAAAATACATCAAATGACATGCAGTTCATCTTATCTGTTTTAATTTCTCAAATATGAAATAATTTATGTAGGTGCTAATGTCTTGTATTACATTTATTTTGTTTATAGAAATATTGTTGACCTGAATGTTGGTCAACAGAGTCTCCACAGAGGACAGACTATCAGCAAAAATGAATGGTCCAGGGAATCCAGGAGGCAATGCCTGCCCAGGAGTCAATTGGATCTTGTCCAGGGGTGACTTCATCATTGGAATTTGAACGGGTACCTCTTCTGCAAGAAACAAAATTAATATCAGAAGGTTCATAAACTAACAGCTCAAAATTTTCACTATGTTTCCTTTATCTCTATAAAGATTTTGTTGCTAAAGCTAAATGATGGAAAACTCATAACTGGAATTCATACCTATTTCCCAGCTGCCTCTCATTTCTCAAAATAAATGTTTCAGTAAAGAATCAGTGAAAAATGAACCAACATTTACTGCTAATTGGCATAAAATTTGGAGAAACAAATTTGACATGCTTATTAATATCTATAAATTAAATAATCAGATAACTTCCTGGTAAAACACTAATTGCTTTTTATTTTTTCCTCTTTAAATCTATCTATATCTATCATCTCCATATTTTAACACCTTTATTGAAGTATAATTTACATATAATAAAATTCATCTATTTTAATTGTATGCATCGATGAGTTTTAGTAAATTTACAGAATCGTACAACCATTACCAAAAATCTATTTTAGAACACCTCAATCACCCCCAAAATACCCCTCATGCCCATTTACAATTAATCTCCTTTCCCATTCCCAGCTCCTGGCAACCACTAATCTACTTTTTGTCTCTATGGGATTGCCTTTTCTGGATATTTACATAAATAGATTCATATCGTAAGTGATCTTTTGTGTTTGTCTTCTTTCACTTAGCATAATGTTTTTGAGGTTCATCCATGTTGTGGCATGTATCAGTGTTTTTTTCCTTTTTATTGCTGATAAGTTTTCTATTACATGGATACATGACTGTCTGTCTAATCATTCACTAGTTTGGCATCTGGGTTGTTTCCAGTGTTACCTTTTATTTTGAAGAATATTTCTTATGAAAAAAAATAACCATCTATGTGTGAAACCACAAAGTGTATATTATCTCCCCTTATATTTTTATATTAACTTCTCCCACACACTAATTACTTTCATGAGATTCCCTCTTAGCTTCATATGAAGAGACACCAATAGAATTTTTGTCTAATAAGATATTTCAGATTTGTTTTGCACAGATACATCTAATTACAAAAGGAATCTCCTCTTATTTTGAGAAGCTAACTACTTGGCTATATAATTGAATTCTGGTTGAAAATCTTTGTGAGGTGTATGAACCAGATAGCAAAGTTTCCTCTGTAATTAGGAATTGGGGCCTTTTTGATATATGTAAAGATAAACTGCTACAGAGGTAATCTTGGAATGTAGCCAAACAAACCCTGGCATTCTTAAATGGCTTCAATAGCAGTGCACAATGAGTTGATCACAGCACCTCAAACAAAATTACTCTACTCACCAGTAACTGAGCACAAGCAATGTTTGAAAATATGTATCTCTCTGGTCATAAAAATTTTCAGTGACCCCATATATTTTGAGACTCATTCAGGAAAAAATTAGGCTTGAATCTAGACCTAACCAATTTTCACATGGTTTGAAAACAAAAATCTAGCTATTGGTCTAGTCTTTGTAGGGATAGGAATATGGATTTGTCATACAGTTAGAACTCATTTTTCAATTGCAAGCAGCCTATATATTTAGTGAGCAGAGTCTTGAGCCCTATTGATTTCACAGTCATCATGGTTTGCTGTGGGATTTCTTTTGTGGGAAGCTGTGGCATACAATTGCTGGAACTTCTGTGAGATTACTTAATGGGATAGCATTATCTCTGAATAAAATACTCTTGATAGAGATCACCTTTACAATTTCTAATTTTCTAAAACCTATAGGGATAAAAATGCTAATGATTATTTTAGAGAATCAACAGTTTCACCTTATTTGAATACAAAATGTATTTGTTTATCAGTTTTAAAGAATTCAATAGTATGCAAAAAATAGCCTGCTAATTTTCTTTTAGCACAGGAAACTATAATGAACATATTCCCAGGAATTGTTTTGTAGTAAAACTTACAAATAATATTTTGATCATAAATGCAACTTGCTTGTAAAATTAACCCTAACCTCTTATAGAACATGTCTTCCTTCCTTCCTTCCTTCCTTCCTTCCTTCCTCCCTCCCTCCCTCCTTCCTTCCCTTCCTTCTTTGTCAGTAGTATTTTTGGAAGAGGCAAAGTATTCCAGAGGGAGTGAGCACATGTTCTGTGATCTATTTCAAGTACAAGGTTTGAACATTGGAAATATCTCATTAAAAATATAAGTTCTAAAATATGTCTTAGGCAGCAGCTCTAATGTCTCTAAGGGATATTTCTCAACAGCTAACGAAGCAATATTTTGCTTTATTTGTGATACTTGAAGTCTGTATTTAGCTAGTATTTTGTCTTCTGCACATGAGTGCATTAAGTGAATAGGTAGAATGACTTCATTATGATCTATCAATATTAATAATAATTGAGGAGGTTCAACATCTTTATATTTATGTTTATAAATCTTAAAGATGAATTTATGTAGCCTGGAAGATCTATTTTTACAAAATAAACCACCACAAAGTGAGAACATTGACTTCTTGCTGATTCCGAGATAATATAATGATTCTCTTGAATAAATATTTTGCATCATGGGAGACTTCTTAAAATTATGGATTTTTTGTCATGTATTACTCTACACACACATGTAACCTCAGTGATCAGGGTATTCTACAAACAAAATACCTAAAAACGAAAGCAATATGTTAGGTATGCATAAAACAAAATTGGAACTACATTAAAATCATCCAAAGTCTTGTATTTGGAGATGAATGAAATGTCATTAAATTGGCTGAAAGTAAGATTACTATTGACTATGAAGACAGGTTGTATGGTCTATGGTTTGTAATGTCGCTATATAGAAGACTGAAGTTTCAAAATAGTATTACTCTTCTTTAAAGAGATAGACACAGCTGAATTAGGTGCTGCTTGCTGCAGTGAGGATCAAATGCAAGAAGAATCATATTTCATCAGACCTAGTCAACACCAGGAAAATAAATAGAAATATAAGAGGTATGCAGGCAATGATTCATTTTGATAATCTGGCCCAAGAGAGACACATAGAGACAGCACACAGATCTAAGCTTCTACCAAAAGACAAATAGGACACAGAGGGTGGGAATTGGGATGACAGTGTAGCAGAGGTCACATCGATTTTCAGCAGCAGTTTTCACACGGATGAGATAACCCTGGACTCTGTTTGGCCCATTGTTCATATCTTACCTGTCCCACAAACAGTAAATTTCCTAGTCCTAGAAAAGGGCAATAAAGAAGAAGAATTCTACTTATGACTTCTTACGATTAAGCTTCTGTGCAAACCAAACATGCTTTTCCAGACCAAGGTCACATTGCATGTTAAGGTCCATAATAGCCGAAAACTAGTCGAAGTGTATTATGTTTGGTGTATATGAGTGGAAACTGTCAAACCATTCATCATTTTTTTTCTGATTTAAATCACATGCTACAAAAATGAATGATAAATGCATTAGAAATCTATTTCAATCTTGTAATAAGTTTTCACATCTGAATGACATCTACATTTTCCTCAGAGTTCGAATAGATGCACCGTTATGTAGGGATTTATTAGGTAGGATTGAGAAATCCTAATTGACAATGAAATAAAATATAAGCAAGTACTAGAAATATAGATTGTCAGTGAAATAAGAGCATCTCTTTGTAATCCAGGGAGAAAGGGTTTTGACGGAGCATTTTGATTTAAAAGGCTAGTGTTCAAAATGTATATATTAAAATCTTTATCAACACATATGAAGCAATGTCATAACCTAAAAGATAAAGATAGGACAACTGTTATCTAGCTGAGGGTATAAGCAACCTCTTAATTTATTGAAGCAAATTTGAGACTGCTTTTATTGAACTTGTTTGTTAAACCTGCCATACTTTGTAATAGCACTTGGAAATCCATTTAGAGAACAAGCTTTTAATTTTAAGTTCTTACCTAGGGCCCAGATGAATAGATACAAAAGTTGACAAGTGTATTTGTAGAAAAAAAAAGATAAACCATATGGTAAATGCTCAGGATGGAAAAGTCCCCCTAAAAATTAAAGTCAAGGATGCTGGAACTTTTCTGTATGACTCTAGGGCTTGTTTTCCCACCTTTACATTGGGTTAAGTCTTTCCTCTTTCCCATGGGCTTTGAGGATTTTGATACAGGAATGGAAACTGAACACAGCAGACTCACTCAGCAGTGGAAAGATACAGCCACCTACCAGGTCATCAATTTTCATTCTTTAACAAATAAATTATATTTCATTATTTGATTTAAGAGCTTTCCCCTAAATAAATCTGGCCCAGGGGACTCTCCTTTGTTGGTGTCATTAGTATTACATTCAGCACAAGCAAGACACCTGCTTCCCTCTTCCAAAATGAGGAACAATAACAACAACAAAATGACCAACTGCTGTGAAATTATGTGACCTGCATGAATATGAGGAAGTGTTCATGGTCTGAGTTGAACAATGACTCAAGTGTTGCCATCATCAAATTTGGAAAAGAAAAACTAGATCCCCAAATTGGCTAAATGCATTAAATCAGAATATCTCAGAGCCTTTAAAATGCTAATTCTAAATATTAACATATGTCACATGTTAAATTAGATAGCTGAGAGCATAGTGACAAAGAATATAAGATGTTGGAGCCTGATTGCCTATGTTTGCAACCCTGCTCTATGATTTGCTAGCCCCTGGAAAAATTCCTTAATCTTTCTGTGCCTCAAGTTACTCATCTGTAAAGTTAGGATAATAATAATACCGCTCTTATAGGGTTGTTATAAAGATTAATAAGCTAAAATTTGTAAAGTTACTCAAAGTAAATGCAATATAAATGTTTGTCAAATAAATTGTTAATTGAAAATTCCCAGGAGTGGAAGAGAACATAGTAACATATTTGACCACCTAAGCATCCACTAACACCTCATGAAAGACATGTTGGAAAGATCCTCTTCTAGGTAATAACTAGATGAGCCTGGCTTCACCCTAAATTAAGCTAATGTTACTTTCTCAGTTATAAAAGGCCTGAGGAGTCTTCCTAAGTCAAGGTCAGTAGTTCTCAACTGGGGGCAATTTTGCTGCCCAGAGGACATCTGGCAGCGGTTGGAGACATTTTTGACTGTCAAAACTGAGGAGGTAGGGGTGTGTGCTACTGGCATCTAATGGTAGAGGCCAGGGATGCCCTGCCCTCTGTCTCCATCCCCACCAAAGAATTATCTGGCCCAAACGTCAATACTGGTTGAGAACTGCTGTTTCAAAATTACATAGGAAAATCTCAATGAATGAACAGTTCACTAGATCTCCCTTTCTGTACTAAACTTCTAGAGAGTTAATATGCTTAATAAGACAATAAGATCAAATCAGTGATGTAGAACTAACACAGTACTTTACAAGGTATGTTTTAGAGTTCTTGTGCATTTAATTTCAGGTTCCTGGCTTCAGTTCTTTGCTCAAATATCACCTTATTAGTGAAACTTACACCAAACATTATTTAACACTGCAGCCTGCACCCTTATTTCCATCCCCTTAACATGAATTTTTCTATAAAATTTATCACCACTTAATATACAATATAACTTATTTATTCACTATTTTTGTTACATTTCATTTTACTACAATATACTCTCCATGAAAGTGGGGACTTTTCCTGTTTTTTATTTCCCATTGCTATCTTCTTGGCATTTAGAATAGTAACTGTCTAGGGTCTTCAACAATTGTAATGATTTTAGATATGTACCAATAATCTTAAAGCGTGAGGTAAGATTCCTGATTATCAGACTGATTCCATTTTTTTCTTTTTATTCCAAAAAGGTAAAATTATATAAATACATGAATATGTAATTTTAAGTTTTTTACAAGTATGTGGTGAAAGCAAGGAAGAAAGAGGGGATCAAGGTAAAGAGTTTCTTATCAACTCTTAGCCTTTCCAATAAAATAAATGATTACTATAGTTTACAGATATTGTGATAAACTGAAATATTACAATTTTGAAAAATAGTTGATATAGTTATTAAAGGATGACTACTGTATATTTATTTAACCTGTCTGCATATCATAGTCCTTTGAGGACTAAAGATAGTAAAAGTATAAATCTTTCTGGCCCATACACATACTTTCTTATCATCTTTGAGATGATGTATTATTGTGTCAAAGATAAAGCAAACTTGACTGATTTTTTTGAAGTACATCTGTATTTTTTAGAGCTTAGAAATAGAAAACGGCTGGGGACTTGGAATAGAAAGAAGTTTCATACAGAGACTAGAATTTCATCTAAAAACTGCAAGACAGACAAGAATTTCTAATATAAACAACCAAACAGCACCAGAGGCATGTACAAGTCCCTTCTCCAGAAAACAAGCCTGGCTACCTCTGTGAAAAAGGCTGCAGAGAGAAGAACATTAAATGAGTGAAAAGTTAGTATGTAAGAGTTTACATTAGAAATTGGCAAACAGGAGGCAGGAGTGGGCATAGAGGTAAAGTGGGAAGGAAGTTGATGTTTTAAAGAGATGTGTTTAGTAAAAATGGGGGAGAGTGCACATATTTCCATCAATCAGCTTACCCTTCCAGGGGACAATGTTTCATTGCCCTGGTTTATCTGTAAAATGGTCTCATGGTTCTAATATAACCCCACTTTTACCCTTACTAGGGGTTCAGTTATCTAGCTAACTGCAGAGGCTGTAAAGCAGATTTTTCATTTTGTTTCCCTGCTGGGAAATGTGCAATCCTTTCCATCAACCAGGGAAGAAAGCTCTCTCCTTAATCTGGCACAAATCAGGAAGAGAAATTTACTGCTTTGACCTGGCAGTTCAGTTGCTAACTTTAAAATCACTAAGTTTTTTTTTGACTTAGTTAACATATCTGAGTAGAGTGGATCAGTAGAAGGTACAAGGGAACAAGTTATTTATCAAGTACCTTAACATCAGTGGTTCTTAAACTTTATCATACATCAGAGTGTCCTGAAGGTCTTTAAAAAATCATTCCCAACTTCCAAAGTTTCTGATTCAGTAGGTCTAGGATAGGGCCTAGCAACTGGAATTCCTAAGTGCCCAGTTGATGTTTCATGTTCCTGGTGTGGGGACCACAGTTTGAGAAACCACTGAGCTATATAAAAGCAAATTTTGCTGCATTTAAAGATGATTAATATTGCTTCCTATTATAGTACCTTTTTAAAATAGTTGTCTTTGCCATTTTAAGAAATTTCAAAATGTTACCTAATTTTAAGTACGTATTTTCACAGCTTCAAAAAATTGCATAAAATTAGAGATACATCAACTAGCCTGTTCTACAGACCTAGAGATTCTGAAAACCAATTTACATTGCACTGAAAAAAAAATGTATAATGGAACCTATTTGCAACATAGAATCAGGAAACAAAACAGTAAAAAAAAAATTAGTGAGTCTATACAGGTAAAAGCAAAATACTTTTCCAAGGATGAATTTAACATAAGCAACTTGAGTACTATTTCCTTGTATCCATGAAAGATGGAAAGTGGGTATTTTGGTAGGGTTAAGATTAAAAATTAAAGATGATTTAAAATCAGAATGATACTGTCATGGAGAACTTGGCAAGAACAGTCTATATAACAGTTTATAATTTGTCACCTCCTATAAACTCTGTAATGAGGAATATGTAGATAATTATACAGGTTTGACATTTATATTTATATGCTCACTAATAACTCTGTAATTATACCTGCTTATAGTCTGTGAATATTTATATTTTTGATGTTTCCACAGTACCAATGATATAAAATTGAGAACATTCTTTTATTCATTAATTATCTCTCCTCTTCTCTTCTGTCTCTGTCTCTGTCAGACACACAAACATGCATGCACACACATTGGTGAGAATATATACTGATTTTTCTGTTTCAGCTAGGAAATAAAAAATTGAGGCACTGAGGCACCATATTTTTATAATAGAAAAAAATTAAGAGTTTTTCTAATAGTTGAGTTTTGGAATCGTAATGACTACACTATTGTAAACCTAGCCAGTTCAAAATGACACTGATCATTTAATTTAATTATTTTACAAAACTGAATTTTCTTTAAAATAAATGTTAATTATTAGAGCAAAGCATTGCAATTTTCAGTTTTCATTTTCTGTGTAATGTTGGCATTAAGACCATCAAAACTGTTGCTTCTCCTTTGGAAACCTCTGAAGTTTTATCAAAGAAGCAGGTATCTATTAATAATGCTCAATTCAACAACCTTCACCAAATGCGCAATGCTATTTTTAGATATTGTCTATTGCTATGAGCGCCTATACCATCTGGTGAACAAGATTTTTGGTAAAATGATAATAATAATAAAATAATTCATAAGGTATAACCAAGGGAACAGGGAGGGGTAAACTTCATCACTAGAACAAATTAGTGTGCCATTTTTTTTTTTTTTTTACGGTACGCAGGCCTCTCACTGCTGTGGCCTCTCCCATTGTGGAGCACAGGCTCTGGATGCGCAGGCTCAGTGGCCATGGCTCACGGGCCCAGCCGCTCCGCGGCGTGTGGGATCTTCGCGGACCGGGGAACGAACCCCTGTCCCCTGCATCGGCAGACGGACTCTCAACCACTGCGCCATCAGGGAAGCACTTCTTTTGTGTTTTAACATTGCCTCTTCCTCATCTACATTTCTAGTTAGGCTGTGGAACTTGTTTCAATTTTACTCTCTTCTATTTCAATATTCACATCTAACTTAGTGACTTTTATCAGAAACACTTACTTGAGTAAGTTGTGCCTGGTATTGTGGTGTAAATTATGAGTTCACAGATTTGTAAATTGAAGAGTGTTGTAGTGATTTCCTCTAATAATTGTATTAGAAATCTCAATCAATTGGAAAGTTTTCACAAATGTATCATTCACAGTAACTTCAATAGTTACTGAAAGGTTAATCACCAGATACACCCAGTTTCTTATTTTAACTTTTTTTTTGACTAAAATGTATGATTCTGTTGTTCTACTTAAAACACAATGAACATGACTGAATCTCTCTGTGTCTTCGAATGTTACACCTCTAAACTTCAGTGTCCCTATTTGTAGAATAGGAAGAACTACTTCAGAGTGTTTGTGGGAGTTTTAAATGAGAAAACGAACGTGGAAGCACCTAACACTGTACTTAGCATATAGTAGGCCCTTAGTAAAAATTGGCTAAATCTGAAACTATGCTAGCCTTCTAAATATGGAATGCTTAAGAAAAATGATTGAACTAAATGTACACTGACTCGCCCATGAAATTTCTTTTTCTTTAAATTTCTTATGGTAAATTGATTGAAAGATTTAGTTAATGTAGCTACCATTAATTAAGATTTTGTAGCATTGTATTTTGTTTTCCTAATAACCAGACAAAAACAAACTTGCAGTTTTGTAACTAAAATCTCTCAGATTAGTTCCAAGGTAGTTGGAAGACTTTAGATTCACATAATTTGAGTCATATTTTTTTCTCTTAAGTTTAATTGAGGCTACATTTATATTCCCGTGGAGAATTGCAAGTTTAAAATAAGTGTGCTTTCTACTAAAAAAAAAAAAAAAAAAAAAACAGGAAAAATCTATCTTAAATATTCCTGCCAAATTCAGCCTTATTTTATTAACATTGAAATTCCTTCACCTACTATCTGTTACAAATATTTATGGATCCATATGGAATGGCAGATGTTGAAGCCGAAACACTGCAGGTATTTTTCACTTTCACTAATAACCCTGGTACTTGAGGATTTTTTTCACCTTCTATCATAAGAGCTCTAGTCTGAATAAAAAATCTAAAAAGTTCACTGAATATAATATTTAGAATTATAAGACTATGTCTATGCTGAAACTGCGCCTATGCAGACAAAATAGAGTTTGATGTTTTTAATAGCCTGCAAATATATATATATATATATATATATATATATATATATATATATTTACTATATATATTCAAAGCGTGAAACAAAGCGAATAATTGTTTGGGTGATCAAGATTACTATAATACTGCACAAATTGATCAGAACTTTTCAGGTAATTTCTCAGATCTCAACTTCCAGTGACAGTTTAGGTCCCTCTGATTTTCTCCTTTTTCTTTCCTTATCTGATCCCAACCTAATACATACTCATAACACTCATAATCAATGATATATCAATGATATTTCTTTTGAGGAAAAATTATATTTTTAAGATTCACTTTGCACAAAGCCCAACAAAAACAAACAGTTAATATTAAATGCAGTTCTCTAACATTTTCTATTTCTACGAATGTTTAAAATATTATGAACTCAGACAGAGGAATCATGTAGTGAGAATAAACAGGAAAAAAAAGAAATGAAGAAATAATACCTAATATCTTGCATTATGAATGTGTTGTAATCAGACTTGAATATATTGCCCAAACTTTCTGTTCTAGATTCCAATTCTATGAAATTGTTTTCTTTTATGATTCACTTATTTGGATAAAGTGCTTTAAGGAGCAACATTATAACATTCGATTCCAATGAAATTATATTCATTTTAGTACCATATATTAGCCATTTCTGCATTTGACCTGCACATGTCTTCACATTTGCTTTGGATGGCTTTAAGGAACATGGCTCCATCCCCTGAGCAGCTGTATTCATCCAGTTCCTTCAGAGATTGTCATTTTCCTAATCTGAATTGATCACTAGGGAAAATCATTTTGCTCACTGCCTCTGGGTCCATTGTCACCTCCCAGCCATTATTCAGTTCCCACTTGGCAATTTTCCAGTATGAAAATACCATATTTTTATACAATATTGAAATCACTTCCTACTTTTGGTTACTGACAATGGATTCCATCCTACCTTCAGTTAAAACACCTGTATTAACAGATAGTGAAATGTGCTATAGTTAGCCTGTGATTGTCAAGAAAAATCTGTATTACAGTTTCTTGGGAGAATGTACTAATAACCCAAGTAACCATCGAATCTAATTTAACACTGTCTGTGAGAATATCTGATGCTTTAAGAAAAACTTTCAGAGGGTAAAGGCAACACAATATGCTATTCAAGTTTAGACATTAATGTATATTTATTGCTTACAACATCCCATGAGATACTTTCTTATCTGGATACTTATAATATGTGTTACCTTTCCCATTTGCCTAGAAAGTGGGCTCTACGGTTAGCAAAATTCTATTAACAACACCTCATAGCTTTTTAAACTTTGTAAGCCCTTCCAAACATTTAAAGTATATAGAGGCTGAATTTTCAGGTCCCAGATAATATTTATTATTTACTTTTCAATGAAATAAAACATTTTATAAAGGATAATTCTGCTATTATGTCTTTCCCTGCTTAGACTTCTTAAATAGCATATCCTATGCCATCCTCTGAAGCCAAGAAGTAAAGACACACAGTAGTAGTGTTTCCACAGATGTAAAATACCTCTAATAAAATAGAAATATAAGACAGGAACAAATTACTCAGGTCCACTATAATAAAAGACATGTCTTAAAACTGTATTACACTAATGATACTGGCATTCCCATTAGTATGTTGCATATACCCTTTCAAAGCTGTATACCCTTTTCAAATGACATGGCCTTTTTGTAATACTGTTTGTGTCCAAGCAGGTACAACGCTTGTGGGGAATGTATCTAGGGAGCCATAAAACTGTTAGAAAATATATTTCTCCATGATATCTTAGTACTTTGAAAAATTCTATCACAGGGAAAAATGTTTTGCTGTAAATATCTTAAAAACCTTATAAAGGCAATGGCTTCCCAAAGCACTTGTTTAAATAATTTTAAGAGCTAGAATAGAATAGTCTTCTTATACACTATAGCTCAAACTCTTTATAATTTCCTTGATTTTTCACAAGCCTTGTTCTTTAATTTTAAAAGATTTTAAGTGCATTGCAATATGTATGCTAATATGATAATGAATAATCTGGCTGCCAATTTGCAATATTACAATACATTTACCAAAACGAAGGCAAAAAATGCATTTTCCTTCAGCATAGCTTTTACTATTTCTGCATGAGGTATTGTTTGATGACTATAATTTAGCAAAGAAAAATGACATTTTACATACTCAATGTGCTGTGTATTTCTGTAAAGTTGAAATGAGTCAAAGTAGGGAAAAATGACCTATGCACTCTTCATGGTAGTTTACTTAGAGTTTAACTTAGAAGCAAAGGCAGTAAAGTCCTAAATTCTGGATTTGGGGAATTGAATTTTGGAATATATGTTTTTGTTTTTATGCTTTTTCATTTTTTTAAGACAATCTTATGAATTATTTAAAAATTAAGTTCTTCACTGTTACATGTTGCCTCTGTTCAGGCCTCATAGATTTCATTTCCATATTTGTGAACAGGAAATGTTAAGTGTATGTGTGTATGCATATGTGTGTGTGTATTCTTCCCTAACATTCAAGACACGTAAAAGGAGGGGAAGGAGATCAAAATGGTTCAGTAACAGTATGTGGAACTCACTTTCCTCCACAAACACATCACACATATATCTACAAGTGGAACACTTCTCAATGAAAACTAACTGGAAACTGGGAGAAGGACTCCTGTACAAGCAAGGCTGAAAGAAAGATACACACATGATAAGGTAGGAAGCGAAGAGAAGTGATCAGGTTGGAACCTGTGTCCTAGGGAGGGGATTCAGAGGGAAAGGGAGATTATGCAAGTGGATATCCTCCCTGGGGAGTGAGCAGTTCAAGTCACATACTGGGCACCCCAGTCCTGGGGTCGACACAGGAAAGATGGCTCCCTTGGCTGGTCAGAGGAAGAGTCCTGGTGAGAGCAACAGGAGGGCTGTGGGAAGCTTAAACTCTGCTTGTGAGGAGCACACACACATATGCTTGCTCACGAAACAGGGCAGAGAGGGCAGACTAAAACTACACAGGAGGCTGACTGGTTTCCTGTGACCATAGCAGCATACACCCTAGCCTGAGCCATGAGAGAGCTCTAGCCATGCTTACTTCACATTGTAGCTCCACACTGGAACAAGGGCTGCCTGACCAAGGAAAGAGTTCAGCTGTGAAACAGAGCCACACTGGAGCAAGGGATGCCTGACCAAGGAAAGAGCTCAGCTGTGAAACAGAACTGGCTAAGATCCAAAGTTGTGTCTGAGCAGGGTGAGAGCAGCCATTATTGGTACTTATATAGGGAGTACATTGGTAGCAGCCCTGACATCTGTTTGTGGCTGAACTTCCACAGCCTGAGACCTGACACATGCTGAGAGCCCACACAGACCCTGCCTACCCTGCAGTGCAGTTCCACACCAGAGCAGAGGCAGCAGAGGCCAACGGGAGAGACTTGCTGTGAGGGACAAAGGGGGCTCAGACCCAAAAAGGCATCTAGTGTGGCAGGGCAGCCATTGCTGGTGCTTACACAGGCAGTGCGTCAGAAATAGCCCTGACCTCTATCTGTGGCTTGACTGCCATAGGCCATGCACAATGAGATGCCCAGAACACACATGAACATCTCTTGCTCTTGCACTGCTCCTCTCAGGGGCAAGGGTGCCAGGGCTGGGAAGGGAGAGGGAACACACTTGAGTGCAAAAGAGTCAGCTCAGACCCGAATCTCAGGGCTTCAGATCCAGCAACTTGAGACCTGACCCTGCACCTGATAGGGCAGTGAAGCCACTTAGTAGAGGGGCAGCCCCAGCTCATGCCTGGCTCTGGCCCTAGTCCCTCCATCTCCAGCTTCACCTCTTACCAAGGTAATAGCTTCCAGGACACCCTGGGGGAAAGACATGACTGAAGTTCATGTCTAAAGCTACTGGGCACAAGCAGACAGTATAAGGACACCCCTTCAAGACCTCATCCAGGTATCTGTTTTACTTAATTTCATAAAGACAGAGAAAGTTAAGCAAAATAAGATAATAGAGGAATTGGTTTCAACTGAAAGAGCAAGAAAACAACCCTGAAAAAACAAATAATGAAACAGAAATAAACAATTTACCAGGTAAATAATCCAAGGCACTAGTAATAAGAATGCTAACTGAATTAGAGAAAAGAATAGATAAACACAGTAGGAATTTAAATAAGGAACTAGAAAATACAAAAAATAACCAGTCAGAGCTGAAAAATGCAATAACTAAAATGGAAAACACACTAGAGGGAATTAATAGCAGACTAGGTGATACACAAGAACATATAAGTGATCTGGAAGATAGAATAATGGAAATCATCCAAAGGGAACAGCAAAAAGGAAAAAAAGTTAAGGTGAGAACAGTAAAAGAAATCTTGGAATAACACCAAGCATACTAACATTCTGTTTCCCCAGAAGGAGAAGAGAGAAAGAAGGGCATTGAAAATATATTTGATAAAATTATGGCTGAAAATTTCCCATACCCAAAGAAGGAAAGAGATATCCAGCTACAGGAAGCATAGGAATTTCCAAACAAGATAAATCCAAAGAGACCCATGTCACAATTAAAATGGCAAATGTGACAGAGAGAATTCTAAAGGCAGCAAAAGAAAGGCAAAGAGTCATACACAAAGGAATTCCCATAAGGCTATCAGCTGATTTTCTGCAGAAACTTTGCAAGCCAGTAGGAAGTGGCATGATATATTTAAAGTGCTGAAAGGGAAAACCCTGCAAGCTAGAATATTTTACCCAGAAAGATGTTCATTTAGGATAGGAGAGACAAGGAACTTCTCAGACAAGCAAAAACTAAAAGAGCTCATCAATGTTAAACCTACCATAAAAGAAATGTTAAAGATGTTCCCTAAAGAAAAAAAAAAAAAAAAGAAAGAAAGAAAAGGCTATAACAAAAAGTAAAAATACATAGGAAAGTAAAAACCCCACTATAAAAAGGCAAATATATGGTAAAGGCTGAGGATCTACAATTTAAAGAAGCTAGTGTGAAAATTAAAAGTCAAAATATTGTAAAATTAACTATGAGTACAATAATCAGTAAAGGGATAAACACGAAGATGTAAAATATGACATCAAAACACAAACTGTGGGGGAGAGGAGTAAAAAACATTGATCTTTAAAAATGTGTTTGAACTTAAAGGATTATCTTCTTAAAACAGGTAGATACAGTTATAGATCAACATATATGAACCCCATGGTACTCAACATATACACAAAAACTAGAGAGAAAGGAACACTAGGATACCACTGAAGAAAATCATCGAAACACAAGAGAAGAAACAAAAAGAAAAATAAAAGAACAGAGAAGAACTAGAAAAACAATGGGAAAACAAGTAATAAAATGGCAATAAGTACATACCTATCAATAATTACTTTAAATGTCAACAGAATAAATCAAAAGACATAGCGTGGCTTATTGGATAAATAAAAGACCCATCTCTATGCTGCTTAAAAGAGACTCTCTTCAGAGCTAAAGACACACACATTGAAAGTGACATGATGAAAAAAGATATCTCATGCAAACAGAAAGACAAGAAAGCAGCGATAATGATACTGATATCAGAAAAAAATAGACTTTAAAACAAAATCTATAATAAAAGACAAAGAAGAATATTATATAATGATAAAGGGATGAACACAAGAAGAGGATATTATACCCATTAATATATATGCACCCAATACAGGAACACTTAAATATATAAAGCAAATACTAACAGATATAAAGGGAAATTTTACAATAAAACAATAATAATAGGGGATTTTAACACCCAACTTACATCAATGGACAGATCATCCAGACAGAAAATCAATAAGGCAACAGTCTTAAATGCAACAATAGACCAGTTGAACTTAATGTATATCTACAGGACGTTACATACAAAAACAGCAGAATACACATTCTTTTCAAGTGCACAAGGAACATTCTCCAGGATCGACTGCATGCTAGGCCACAAAACAAGTCTCAACAAATTTAAGAATTAGAAGTTATATGAAGCATTTTTCCGACCACAACAGTATAAAACTAAGAATCAATTACAGAAAGAAAAATGGGAAAATCAAAAACATGTGGAGGCTAAAGAACATGTTACATAAAAATACAATGGTTCAATGAAGAAATAAAAGAGGAAATCAGAAAGTACTTCAAGAATGAAATGCAAATGAATACACGAATTTTAAAAATCTATGGGACACATCAACAGCAGTTCTAACAGGGAAGTTTATAGCAATACAGGCTTACTTAAGAAACAAGAAAAATCTCAAATGAGCAACCTAACCTATCACCTAAAGGAATTAGGAAAAGAAGAACAAAGCCCAAAGTCAGCAGAAGGAAGGAAATAATAAAGATTGGAGAGGAAATAAATAAAATACTAAAGACAGGAGAGGAAATAAATAAATTAAATAAAATAGAGATAAAAATGATAGAAAAGATCAATGATGCCAAGAGCTTGTTTTTTTTTTTTTTGGAAAGATAAACGAAATTGATAAACCTTTAGCCAGGCTTATCAAGAAAAAAAAAGGGCCTAAGCAAACAAAATAAGAAATGAAAGGGGAGAAATAAAAACTGATAACACAGAGATACAAAAAATCATAACACAATACTGTGAATGATTATATGCCAAGAAATTGGACAACATACAAGAAATGGGAAAATTTCTAGAACATAAAACCTACAAAGACTGAAATAAGAAGAAAATGACAATTTGAACAGACCTATCACTAGTAGAGAAATTGAATTATTTTAAAAAAAAACAAAAAAAATCCCAGCACACAAAAATCCAGGAACAGATGGCTTCACTGGGGAATTCTACCAAGCATATAAAGAAAAGCTAGTACCTATACTTTTCAAACTACTCTAAAAAATTGAACAGGATGGAACACACCCAAATTCAATCTATGAGGCTACCATTACCCTGATATCAAAACCAGACAAAGACACTACAAAAAAATAACATTACATTCTAATATGTCTGATGACTATAGATGCAAAAATCCTTAACAAAATATTAGCAAAATAATCCAACAATATATAAAAGGGTCATACACCATGATCAAGGGGGATTTATTCCAGGGATGCAAGAATGCTTCAATACTTGTAAATCTATCAATGTAATATACCACATTAACAAAATGGAGTATAAAAATTATATGATCGGGGCTTCCCTGTTGGTGCAGTGGTTGGGAGTCCGCCTGTTGATGCAGGGGACACGGGTTCATGCTCCGGCCTGGGAGGATCCCACTTGCTGTGAAGCAGCTGTGCCTATGAGCCATGGCTGCTGAGCCTGTGCATCCAGGACCTGTGCTCCACAGCAGGAGAGGCCACAACAGTGAGAGGCCCGCGTACCACAAAAAGAAAAAAAAATTACATGATCACTACAAAAGATACAGAAAAAGCATTTGACAAAATTCAGCATCCATTCATGATAAAAATTCTCATCAAGGTTGGTATAGAGGGAATATAGCTCAGCATAATAAAGCCCAATAATGACAAATTCAGTTATCATCATACTCAGCTGTGAAAACCTGAAATCCTTTCCTCTAAAATCAAGAACAAGTCAAAGATGCCACTCTCTCTACTTCTATTTAACACAAAATTGGATATCCTAGACACTGTAGTCAGACAAGAAAAAGAAATAAAAGTCATCCAAATTGGTAAGGAGAAGGATGAAAACTGGGAATATGTAAAACTGGAGGGAAGGAGTGAAACAGTCACTATTTGCAGATGATATGATACTATATAAAGAAAACTCTAAAGTATCTACAAAGAAAGTGTTAGAACTAATAATTTAGTAAAGTTTCAGGACACAAGACTAATATCTGTTGCTTTCTAATAAAATGCTATCACAAACAGAAAGCAAGAATAAAATACAAGATCACACCAAAAAGAATAAAATACCTAGGAATAAACTTAACCAAGGTGGTGAAAGACTTATACTCTGAAAACTATAAGACAATGATAAAGGAACTTGATAATGATACAAAAAAAGGAAATATATCCTATTATCTTGGATTAGAAGTATAAATATTGTTAAGATGTACATACTACTCAAAGCAATCTACAGATTTAATACAATTTCTATCAAAATACCCATGACATTTTTCACAGAACTGAACAAATAATCCTAAAATTTATATGGCACCACAAAAGACGCTGAACATACAAAGTAATCTTAAGGAAAAAAGAGCAAAGCTGGAGGTATGATGGTCCCTGAACTCAGACAATACTACAAAGCTAAAGTAATTGAAACACCATGGTACTGGCACAAAAACAGACACACAGACCAATGGAAGGTAACTGAGAGCCCAGACATAAACCCACACACTTATTGTCAATTAATCTACAACAAAAGAGACAAGAGTATACAATACAGAAAAGACTGTCTCTTCAGTAAGTGGTGCTGGGAAAACTGGATAGCTACATGTAAAAGAATGAGATTAGAAAATTTCCTCACACCGTATACAAAAATAAACACAAAATTGATTAGAGGCCTAAACATAAGACCCAAAACACTAAAGTTCCTAGAAGAAAATACAGGCAAAACACTTTTTGACATAAACTGTAGAATTTTTTTTTTGGATTTGTCTCCTAAGACAAAAGAAATAAATGCATTTAAGTTCAAACACATTCTAAGAGGTCAATATTTTTTACCCCCCCACACACATTTTGTGTTTTTGATGTCATATTTTACATCTTCATATTTATCCCATCACTGTTTATTGTTGTTATAGTTGCTTTTATAATTTTGTGTCTATTAATCTACATACTGGCCTATTTAAGTGGGTGATCTTCAATCCTTACTTTATACTTATCTTTTCTAGTGGGATGTTCCCTTTACTATAGATTCTTACTTCATTTCCCTTTACAGATGACCCTTCAACATTTCTTTTAGGGTAGGTTTAGTATTGTTGAACTCTTTTAGCTTTTGCTTGGCTGAGAAGTTTTTATCTCTCCTTCTATTGTTTTTAATTGAAATACAGTTGATTTACAATATTGTGTTAGTTTCAGGTGTAAAGCAAAGTGATTCAGTTATACATAAATATGTGTATATATCTATATCTATATTCTTTTTTAAAATTCTTTTACATTACAGGTTATTACAAGATATTGACTATAGTTCCCTGTGCTATACAGTAAATCCTTGTTGTTTATGTTCCTCCTATTCTAAATGATAATCTTTCTGGATAGAGAATCCTAGGTTGCAGGGATTTCCCATTCAGCACTCTGAATATTTCATGACACTCCCTTCTGGCCTGCAAAGTTTCTGTAGAGGAATCAGCTGATAGCCTTATATGGATTTCTTTGTAAATGACTCTATTTTTCTCTTGCTGCCTTTAGAATTCTTTATATTTAACTTTTGCCATTTAATTATGATATGTCTTGTTGTGAGTCTGTTTGAGTTCTTCTTGTTTGGGACCCTCAGCTTTTGTACCTGGATACTGTTTCATTCTTCAAGCTTGGGAAATTGTCAGCCATAATTTTATCAAATACAGTTTCAAACCCTGTCTTTCTTTTCTCATTCTGGCACCCTTATCATTTGAGTGTTGGTATGCTTAATGTTATCTTAGAGATCTCTTAAACTGTTTTCACTTTTTCAATTAGTTTTACTTTTTGCTGCTGTTATTGGGTGATTTCCATTATTCTCTTCTAGATCACTTATGTGTTCTTCTGAATAATTTAGTCGGCTATTCAATCTTTCTAGTGTGTTTTTTATTTTACTATTGAATTCTTCATTCATAATTAGAATTTTTTAATATTTCCTTGTTCCTTGTTAAAATTATGTGTATTTAGATCCATTATTTTCTCTAATGCAGTTAACAGTTTTATTACCAATAGTTTTAATTCTTTATCTGGTAAATTGTTTATTTCTTTCTCATTATTTATTTTTTCAGGGGTTTTCTATTGCTCTTACAATTGAGAATAGTTCCATTGCCTTTTCATTTTGTTTAACTTTCTCTGCCTCTGTGAATTTGGGTGAAACAGTTATCTATTGCAGTCTTGAATGGGTGTTCTTATGTGCTAGTGTCCCTATGCAGACTCTGTGTACCCAGTGACTATGGTGAGAGGGCTAGATTTGATGTGGACTACAGTCACATATTTCCTCAGGATGTGATGGCAGTTATCATCCTGGTAAGGTGTGGGGCTGGAGATAGATGGGCTAGATCCAGAGATCCAGCAATTCCACTCTTGGGCATACATCTAGAGAAAATGAAAACACTAATTTGAAAAGAAACATGCACCACAATCTTCATAGCAGAATTTTCTACAAAGCCAAGATATGGAAGCAACCTAAATGTTCATCAGCAGACGAATGGATAAAGAAGATGTGGTATATATATACAATGTAATATTACTCAGCCCTAAAAAAAGAATAAAATTTTGCCATTTGCAACAATTTGGATGCACCTAGAGGGTATTGTGCTTAGTGAAATATGTCAGGAAGAGAATATCAAATACTGTATTATAACACTTATATGTAGAATCTAAAAAATAATACAAGTGAATGTATATAGCAAAACAGAGATGCACAGATATAAAAAAGAAACTAGTGGTTGTCAGCAAAGAGAAGGAAGGGGGAAGGGCACATTAGGGGTATGGGATTAAGAGATACAAACTACTATATAAAATAGGTAAGCAGAAGCTGGAGACAACATGGCAGAATAGAAGAATGTGAGCTCAGCCCTTCTTATGGAAACATTAAAATCACAACTAACTGCTGAAAAACCACTGAGAAAAAAAAAATGCTGGAATCTACCAAAAAAAAATATCCTACATCCAAAGACGAAGCCATGACGAGATGGTAGGAGGGGTGCAATAGTGATAAAATGAAATCCCATACATGCCAGGTGGGTGAACCACAAACTGGAGAACAATTATACCACAGAAATTCTCCAACAGGAGTGAAAGTTCTGAGCCCCACATCAGGCTCCCAAGCCAGGGGGTCTGGCAACAGGAGGAGGGGTCCCCAGAGAATCTGGCTATGAAGCCCAGTGGGGATTGATCACAGGATTTCCACAGGAGTGGGGCAAACATAAACTCCACTCTTGGAGGAAGCACACAGGGTCTCGTGCATACGAGGACCCAGGGAAAAAAGCAGTGACCTCATAAAAGACTGGGCCATACTTACCTGTTAGTATTGGAGGGTATCCTGTAGAGGTGGGGGGTGGCTGTGGCTCACAGTGGGGACAAGGATACTGTCAGTGACAGCACTGGTACTGTGCTGAGTACTCACTGGTGTGAGCCCTCTTGGAGGCCACCATTTTCTCACCAAGACCTGGTCCCAACCAACAGCCTGTAGGCTCCATGGCTGGGATTCCTCAGTTCAAACAACCAACTGGGTGGCAACACAGCCCCAAACATCAAGAGACAGGCTGCTTCAAGTCTTCCTGAATAAACAGGTGCCTGATAAACACACCCCCTGACATGGCCTTGCCCACCAGAAGGACAAGACCAGCTCCACCCACAAGTGAGCAGGGTCCAATCCCTCTCACCAGGAAACCTGCACAAGCTTCTTAGACAGCCTCATCCACCAGGAGGCAGAGAGAAGAAGCAAGAACTACAATGCTGCAGCCTAACTGGAATCACAGAAAGTTAGATAAAATGAGACAGCAGAGGAATATGTCCCAGATGAAGAAACAAGATGAAACCCCAGAAGAACAACTAAGTGAAGTGGAGGTAGGCAATCTACATGAAAAAGAATTCAGAGTAATGATAGTAAAGATGATTCAAGATGTCAGAAAAAGAATGGAGGCACAGATGGAGAAGATACAAGCAACGTTTAACAAAGACCTAGAAGAACTACAGAACAAACAGAGATGAACAATACAATAACTTAAATGAAAAATACATTAGAAGGAATCAATGGCAGAATAACTGAAGCAGAAGAATAAATAAGTGAGCTGGAAGACAGAATGGTGGAAATCACTGCCATGGAACAGAATAAAGAAAAAAAATGAAAAGAAATGAGGACAGTCTAAGAGACCTCTGGGACAACATTAAACAAACCAACATTTGCATCAAAGGGGTACCAGAAGGAGAAAAGAAATAGAAAGAACATCAGAAAGTATTTGAAGGGATAATAGCTGAAAACTTCCCTAACATGGGAACAGAAACAGTCACCCAAGTCCAGGAAGAGCAGAGAGTCTCAGGAAGGATAAACCCAAGGAAGAACATGCCAAGACGTAGCAATCAAATTGACAAAAATTAAAGATAAAGAAAAAATATTTCAAGCAACAAGGGAATAGCAACAAACAATGTACAAAAGAACTCTAATAAGGTGATCAGCTGATTTCTCAGCAGAAACTCTGCAGGCCAGAAGGGAGTGGCACGATATATTTAAAATGATGAAAGGGAAACACCTAAAACTAAGAATACTCTACTTATCGAGGCTCTCGTTCAAAATCGATGGAGAAATTAAAAGTTTCAAAGACAAGCAAAACCTAAGAGAATTCAACACCACCAGACCAGCTTTGCAACAAATGCTAAGGAACTTCTCTAGGCAGAAAAGAAAAGGCCACAACTAGAAACAAGAAAATTACAAAGAGAAAAGTTTACCTGTAAAGACAAACATACAGTAAAGGTAGGAAGTCATCTGCACACAAATATGATAACAAAACCAGCATTTGTGAGAAGAGGAGAACACAAATGCAGAATGCTGGAAATGCATTTGAAACTAAAATATCTGCAACTTAAAAACAACTTGTTTATATATGAACTGCTATATCAAAACCTCGTGGTAACTGCAAACCAAAAATCTACAATAGACACACACAAAAAACAGAAAAAGGAATCCAAACACACACTAATGTTAGTCATCAAATCACAAGAGAAGAGGAAGGGAAGAAAAAACATGTATAAAAACAAATCCAAAACAATTAACAAAATGGCAGTAAAAACATACATATCAATAATTACCTTAAACACAAATGAATTAAATGCTCTAACCAAAAGACAAAGATTGGCTGAATGCATACAGAAACAAGACCTGTATATATGCTGCCTACAAGAGACCCACTTCAGAACTAGGGACACATACAGACTGAAAGTGAGGGGGTAGAAAAATGTATTCCATGCAAATGGGAAGAATAAAAAAGCTGGAGTAGTAATACTCAAATCAGACAAAATAGACTTTAAAATAAAGACTGTTATAAGAGACAAAAAAAGGACACTACATAATGATCAACGGATCAATCCATGAAGAAGATCCAACAGTTGTAAATACATATGCACCCAACATAGGAGCACCTCAATATATATGGTAACTACTAACAGCCATAAAAGGAGAAATCAACAGTAACAAAATGATAGTGGGGGACTTTCACACCCCAATTTCATCAATGGACAGATCATCCAGAAAGAAAATCAATAAGGAAACACAAGCCTTAAATGACACATTAGACCAGATAAACTTAACTGACATTTATAGAGCATTCCAACCAAAAGCAGCAGAAAACACATTCTTCTCAACTGCACGTGGAACATTCTCCAGGATAGATCATATGCTGGTCCACAAAGCAAGTCTTGGTAAATTTAAGAAAACTGAAATCATATCCAGCATCTTTTTCAACCTCAATGCTATGAGATTAGAAATCAATTACAAGATAAAAACTGTAAAAAACACAAACACGTGGAGGCTAAACAATATGCTACTAAATTACCAATGGATCACTGAAGAAATCAAAGAGGAAATAAAAAAATACCTAGATACAAATGAAAAGGATAGCAGGACGGTCCCAAACCTATAGGATGCAGCAAAAGCAGATCTTAAAAGGAAGTTTATAGCAATATAATTGTAACTCAGGAATCAAGAAAAATCTCAAATGAACAACCTAACCTTATACCTAAAGCAACTACAGAAAGAACAAAGAAAACCCAAACATAGTAGAAGTGAAGAAATCATAAATATTAGACCAGAAATAAATGAAACAGGTACAAAGAAAACAATACAAAAGATCAATGAAACGAAAAGCTGGTCCTTTGAAAAGATAAATGAAATCGATCAACTTTTAGCCAGACTCATCAAGAAAAAAGAGAGAAGGCTCAAATCAATAAAATTAGAAAAGAAAGAGGAGAAGTTACAATGGACACCATAGAAATACAAAGGATCGTGAGCTACTATTACAAGGAACTATAGGCCAAAAAAATGGAAAACCTAGAAGAAACGGACAAATTCTTAGAAAAGGACAATCTCCAAGTCAGAACCAGGAAGAAATAGAAAATATGAACAGATGAATCACAAGTACTGAAATTGAAAGCATAATTAAAACACTCCCAACAAACAAAAGTCCAGGACCAGAAGGCTTCACAGGCAAATTCTATCAAACATTTAGAGAAGAGTTAACACCTATCTTTCTGAAACTACTCCAAAAAATTGCAGAGGAAGGAAGGCTCCCAAACTCATTCTATGAGGCCACAATCACCCTGATGCCAAAGCCAGACAAAGATACCATCAAAAATGAAAAGTACAGGCCAATATCACTGATGAACATAGACACAACAATCCCCAACACAATACTAGCAAACTGAATCCAACAATGCATTAAAAGGATCATACACTATGAACAAGTGGGATTTATCCCAGGGATGCAAGAAATTTTTCAATATCGGCAAATCAATCAGTGTGATTCACCACATCAACAAATTGAAGAATAAAAACCATATTGTCATCTCAATAGATGCAGAAAAAACTTGTGACCAAATTCAACACCCATTTATGATAAAATACCCTCCAGAAATTAGGCATTGAGGGAACATACCTCAACACAATAAAGGCCATTTATGACAAACATACAGCTAGCATCATACTCTATAGGGAAAAGCAGAAAGCATTTCCTCTAAGATTAGGAATAAGACAATGATGTCCACTCTCACCACTTTTATTTAACATAGTTTTGGAAGTCCTAGCCACGGCAATCAGAGAATAAAAAGAAGGAAAAGGAATCCAATTGGAAAAGAAGGAGTAAAACTGGCACTTTTTGCAGATGGCACAATACTATACATAGAATATCCTAAAGATGCTACTAGAAAATTACTAGAGCTCATCAATGAATTCAGTAAAGTTGCAGGGTACAAAATAAATAGACAGAAATCTGTTGCATTTCTATACACTAAAAATGAAAACCAGAAAGTGAAATTAAAGAAACAATCCCATTTAACATTGCATCAAAAAGAACAAAATAACTAGGAATAAACTGGGCATATACCCTGAGAACACCATAATTCAAAAAGAGTCATGTACCAAAATGTTCATTGCAGCTCTATTTACAATAGCCAGGACATGGAAGCAACCTAAGTGTCCATCAACAGATGAATGGATAAAGAAGATGTGGCACATATATACAATGGAATATTACTCAGCCATAAAAAGAAAGGAAATTGAGTTATTTGTGGTGAGGTGGATGGACCTAGAGTCTGTCAAACAGAGTGAAGTAAGTCAGAAAGAGAAAAACAAATACCATATGTTAACACATATATATGGAATCTAAGAAAAAAAATGTCATGAAGAACCTAGGGGTAAGACAGGAATAAAGACACAGACCTGCTAGAGCATGGACTTGAGGATATGGGGAGGGGGAAGGGTAAACTGTGACAAAGTGAGAGAGTGTCATGGACATATATACACTACTAAACGTAAAATAGATAGCTAGTGGGAAGCAGCCGCAGAGCACAGGGAGATCAGCTCGGTGCTTTGTGACCACCTAGAGGGGTGGGATAGGGAGGGTGGGAGGGACGGAGATGCAAGAGGGAAGAGATATGGGAACATATGTATATGTATAACTGATTCACTTTGTTATAAAGTAGAAACTGACACACCATTGTAAAGCAATTATACTCCAATAAAGATGTTAAAAAAAAAACCTACCTAAATAGGCAAAATACCTGTACTCTTAAAATTGTAAGACACTGATGAAAGAAATCTAAGATGACACAAACAGATGGAAAGATACACCATGTTTTTGGACTGAACGAATGATTATCATCAAAATGACCATCCAACTCAAGACAATCTACAGATTCAAATGATGCTGGTAAAACTGGATAGCTACAGGAAAAAAAATGAAATTAGAACATTGTTCAATACCACACATAAAAATAAACTCAAAATGGCTTAAAGACCTAAATTAAAGAGTGGATGTTATAAAACTCTTAGAGGATAACATAGGCAGAACACTCTTTACATAAATCGCAGCAATACCTTTTATGATCCATCTTCTACAGTAATGGAAATTTTAACAAAGTAAACAAATGGGACCTATATAAACTCAAAAACTTTTGCACATCAAAGGAAACCATAAACACAATGAAAAGACAACCCAAAGAATGGGAGAAAATATTTGCAAACGATGCATCTGAAAATGGATTAATCTCCAAAATTTACAAACAGTTCAATCGGCTCAATATCAAGAAAAACAAACAACCCAATCAAAAAATGGGCAGAAGACCTAAATAGACATTTCTTCAAAGAAGACATACAGATGACCAATAGGCACATGAAAAGGTGCTCAACATCACTAATCATTAGAAAACTGCAAATCAAAACTGCAATGAGATATCACCTCACACCAGTCAGAATGGCCATCATCAAAAAGTCTACAAATAATAAATGTTGGAGAGGTTGTGAAGAAAAGGGAACCCTCCTACACTGTTGGTAGGGATGAAAATTGGTACAGTCACAATGGAAAACAGTATGGAGGTTCCTTAAGAAACTGAAAATAGAGCTACCACATGATCCAGCAATCCCACTCCTGGGCATATATCTGGAGAAAACATAGTTTAAGAGGATACATGCAGCCCAATGTTCATTGCAGTGCTGTTTACAATAGCCAAGACATGGAAGCAACCTAAATTTCCATTGACAGATCAATGGATAAATATGTGGTACACATATACAATTGAATATTACTCAGCCATTTAAAAGAATGAAATAATACCATCTGCAGCAACATGGATGGAACTGGAGATTATCATACTAAGTGAAGTAAGTCAGACAGAGAAAGACAAATATCATATGATATCACTTATATGAGTAATATTTTAAAATGATAGAAATGTACTTATTTACAGAACAGAAACAGACTCACAGACTTAGTGAATGAGCTTATGGTTACCAGGGGGAAATGTTGGAGTTGGAGGGATAGATTGGGAGTTTGGGATGGACATGTTCACATTGCTACATTTAAAATAGTTAACCACAAGGATCCACTGTATACCACAGGGAGCTCTGCTCAATAGTCTGTAATAACTTAAATGGGAAAAGAATTTGAAAAAGAATAGATACTTGTATATGTAAAACTGAATCACTTTGCTCTACACCTGAAACTGATACAACATCGTTAATCAACTATTCTCTAATTAAAATAAATAAAATAAAACAAATGCATGTAAAACTTTTTCTTTTAAATACTACTTATCCAGCTGTCTTTTTTATCAATTATATTATATGTCTGCCAAATTGTTGAAATCTCTTAAATATGTCATAAGAATTAATTGTTCTTTCCTGCCTCTTAAAGTTGTCCATACCATTGAAGAAAGAAAAGGTATAGTTCCATTTTTTATTTTTCTTTGAAAGAGAAAGAATTAATAAGTATCTAATCTGTTTTTAGCAATGACTTTTACTCTTAGGTCCAATCTTATAATTTCCCATTTCTACTAGACACTTTCACTGGAATATTCAGTTATTACATGAAAATATTGAGAAAGCAAACTGATCACTTTATTAAGGTCAATTATCATCCAAGCACAGGACTCAACCAAATATGACTTCATATCATGATTCTTATTTTTTCATTTTCATTCTGTCATTTTCACCATCTCTTACCAAGGCTTGAATCCTCCTAATTGCTTTGACTCTTTTCTCTCTTTTACCTCTCTGATATCTAATCTTTCTAAACATGTCCTCTTAGTACTATTAAAATATCTCCTGTTCCAAACACTTCGCACTTGGATAGTTAAAACAATTTCCTTAACTAGAGTCCATAGCTTTGGTCTTTCCCTACCCTATACCATTTTGGACACTACCCACAAGACTAAATTGCCCCCAATCAATTTAATCCCCTGTGAACAAACCAATAGGCCCTCAAGGATCTCATTTTACCTTACCTTTTGTGCTTCATCCACAAATATTCCCCTACAAAATTTTCAGCTGTACTCAACCTGTTTGTCTACCTGTTACCTACTACTCATAAAGCTTTCTAATTTCTATAATTTTTCTTCAACACACATAACTAAAATATTACCACATCCACTAAACATTTTGAAATGTCATCCATCTTTAAGATCTTAAATTAATATTCTTCATTAAATCTTTTCCTGACTATCTTAGCCCACAATAGCCTTCCAGTTCTCAGAGATAATTTTCTGAAGCACACATATAGAAACTTGTGCTATCTACTAAAATATGTCTCCCATAATGCTATTTACAGCTTTTATCTGTAATTAAATATTCATGTTATTACCTTAAATCCCTAGTCAGACATTAAATTATTTGAGTATGGGGACTATTGCCTAATTAGTGTTCTCTTTCTCCTCTTCAGAGGCTACCATTTTGCCATACACACAATTGACATCAATGTATATTTGCAGTTTGATTTCTAAATTACTTAGAACTTGAAACAATAAGAATATTTTAAAGAGGTTAGGGCTATCTAGAGAGCACATATCAAAACTTAGAACACAGAAGCAATAAAGGTAAATAGATCTCTAGACTCTGAATCCTTAGAAACTTCCCATGATCCCAATTTAAGGTAAGAACACTCAATGGGATAGCACCTATTTTGTGGTTGGAGTGGGATTGTTAGAAATTGTAGACATGTCTAGTGGTAAGAAAATCACTAATTAGAATAAGATTTTGAGATACTGATTCACTAGTGAACAAATCCCCATTTCCTAAATCCACAATGAATA
Organism: Tursiops truncatus; assembly: GCF_011762595.2. Taxonomy (NCBI): domain Eukaryota; kingdom Metazoa; phylum Chordata; class Mammalia; order Artiodactyla; family Delphinidae; genus Tursiops; species Tursiops truncatus. The sequence goes on from NC_047055.1 coordinate 56,409,785, forward strand.
AGTTTTTAGAGCTTGAAAAGAAAATGTATGATTTTCACAGCATTATTTGAGAACATTTCTTTAACCAACATTCTATGCTTGGTGGGAGCTAGATTCTCATTCTTTGACAGTGATTACATAAGTGTATTTTTATCCTTAATAACAACACACGATTTATAATCTAAACTGGAGTTATTCCTCAATTCAACTTTTAATATTTTGAAAAAGTGAATTTTAAGTTTGTAGATTTTAAGTTCTTATGTACTTGTTCTTTATTATGTAGAACAAAATATAATTTATTCCTGAATACTACATTTTCTAAAGAGACTAACTGTAGTGGTATACACCTTGAGCTCTTTGTACACATGCAACTATTTTAATCTTTTTTACTGAAACAAGTTGGTATAAAACATTTCATAAATTGAGATAAAAAGAAACCATATTAGTTATCTTACAGAGTTGACATGTTTTCAGATTGAATTGATTGTTCAATTCAATTTTAATGACTAAACTCTGTGTGTGCATATGCATGTGGATTGAGTCAAGCACATATAAAATGAAGTCATCTTCATTTCTACCAAGAAATATAGTACACATCTGAAATATTTTTTTCTATGCAAAAATGAAAGAATTTCTTTACCACTGATGCATTACTTCAGATTGAATTACAACTGGGAAATTCAATTATTGTTGTTTTCTTTGGTTGATTCCAACCCTCCACTCCACTTTTGTCAAATTGTACATCATTTGGGATATAGGTGACATCTATTTCTAGTACCTTTAGGAAAAGGTAGCTTTATAAATCCTTTTGGCATTGTATTTCAAAAGCAGAAATGAAAGTTAATTCTATGCTGCAGTATCTCCAGGTACAAACAAGACATTTACACATAAATGTATAGTATTTAACTGCCTTTTGTCTCTGATCTCCCTTCAGTGTTGCACATAAAGCAGTATCTTAAACCTTATTCAAATTAATTTAGAAGGACCAGGATAGATAGTGTTGTATGCTATTATTTAGGGCTTAATACATATCAGACATTTTTATGCCTTTTGAATAAACACAGTATTTTAACATTGTAATTGAAGATACTTAAAAGGCAGAGATGTGTTTTCCAAATTGTGCATAGCATTTGAAATAGGCTTCATCTATTGGTTTTGCAATGAAAAGAGTTACTGGGCTTCCCTGGTGGCGCAGTGGTTGAGAGTCCACCTGCCGATGCAGGGGCATGGGTTCGTGCCCCGGTCCACGAGGATCCCACATGCCGCGGAGCGGCTGGGCCCGTGAGCCATGGCTGCCGGGTCTGCGCGTCTGGAGCCTGTGCTCCGCAACGGGAGAGGCCACAACAGTGAGAGGCCTGTGTACCGCAAAAAAAAAAATAAATAAACAAATAAATTAAATAAAAGAATTACTGACACCAGATGTAACCTTTTGGGTTTTAACAATTTTCAAGAGGTTGTTACAACCTAAAAGTTAGGGGAAATGTACCTCTGTTAGCCATGCCAACAAAACACAGTCCAAATTGTTGATTACCCCTTTAAAACCTAACCTACTATTAAATACCTGAAACTGGAAAGCCATGCAAAAATATCCATCAGAGACAAGTGTGATTTTCTCCTTTCGTGAGGAAGATAAAATTACCTTGTGGGAGTCACTGTCCTTTTCCATTACTGAAACCACAGAGAAGTCTCTAAAATTTAACCATTTTCAATAACAATAAAAACTTTGCTTTTCTTTCATGAATCATTAATCATGGTTACACACAGTTTTACATGCATGGTAAAAATTATCTAGAGTTATATAGGTTGAAAATAAAGATTTGTCCTAGGGGAATAAAACAAATATGTATCCTCAAATGTAGATACATGGAATTTTTTTCAAAAAGACATATTGAAATTCTCACAAGTTGGAAAGCTAGCCCCACATCTAAGGACTAATCAGTATGGGAAAAGTATAATTAGATTAACCTTTGGAGTAGAAACAGCCTATGTTGAAAAGTGAATACCTCCCATATTCTTAGAACCTGATTCAACTTTAATTAAGTAGGTATTTTATCAAGATGGGAAAAAAACAAAGGAGAAATTTAAAAGTGAGTCTCCAGTAATTTAAAGGTGCCTTCTGTGTAATGTAAATACAGATAAGTTTTCTTTTACTGTCTGATTGTGTCTCAGCTATTATTCTCCTCACCTCTGTAATTCAGGCTTTGGGAAGAGAAGAATCTTCATTAAGTTACAGTAACGGAAAAGGGAAATCCTCATTTGCTTGAACTGTGGGCATTATCAATTAGAATAAAGAAATCATAGAAAAAATGAAAATTGGAAAGCGGCATAATTACAAATTTTGTGTATCACTGTAGTTCAACAATTGTGACAAGGCATATAACTTGTAAAAGGAAATTGAATTTCATTGACTGAGGTCTCAAATAATATGTTCCATCATAGCTATGTGCTTGAGAACAGAAATAGGATTTGTTATGTGTCACATTCTAGCCAGTGTATCTATGTTTTTGTAAAATTAACTCCTTGTCTAGCCTTGACAGAGTAAAATGAATCTTAATTTTCACTCAAAGGTGTCAAAACACAAAATTGTTTTCCGTTTAAGCCTCTAGAGAGTTTCTTTGTTGGTACTAGATTTTGGTGGCATCATTTGAAGATTTATTTTGAGCCCCTCATTAAAGGCAATGATGATGAAAGAAAATTATTTCTTGAGGAAAATATTGTTTACTACATTAGTCTTAAATTTGTTCACAGCTCCTGTTCATTAAATGAAAAACTTTTCCCAATCCAGTAATCACAATGCTGTGTTGCAACTGGCACAGGAAATACTAACAAAAAAATATTACTTACAAGTATTTATAAGTGGTTTGTAAACAATTAACCAAGACTACTGTGAACATTTGAGATGCTTTTTTCTTTTTCTTTTATCACAAAATCAGTAAGAATTTTCATCAGACTAATTTGGGCATGCTGTTTCCATATACATTCTCATCCATCACTTAGGGTAATTAGTTTGGCTGCCTCCTTATCATGATGATAACCATGACACCAGCACTGACTGTTCGTGGTTTGGTCCCTGCAGGTTGCAGATGTATCAGTTGTGATATAATCATTACCAAGTACTCACAACCTAATGAGCAGCAGCTTGCTCTTTAGGTCCATTCGTGCATGTGCATTCCCACTCTCCTACTTACTATTCCTGGAACTTCTGGTTCTGCTCTTTGTGTTCCAGTTTGAAAAGAGAGGAAAGGGAGCCAAGATTCATATTCTGTTTATTTCAATTTTGTCACCCCAGTTCCAAGTGGTTTTTACCTGCCTTGCTTCATTTCTGCCTCCTCTCTCCTACCCTTCTCCAAAGTCCATGACCAGGATATATATGATGGGTTGGTGTTAGGGAGTAGTTAATGGTCTGTATTTGGGATTAAGGAAAGAAGGAGGGGAATTCCAATTTCTTCTCTCCCTGGTTCCTCCTGTATATTCCTAAAAAGATTTGCTTCTCATGATGTAACTGCCAAATTCTGAGATAGAAATAACTGAATGTTGTACATAGCCATCTTTGGGACCTAGTCATCTTGGTTTATCTTTTTCTTGAAACTTATGAGAAGATTCTCTAAATTGTAATTTGGGGAAACATATATGGCATATATGTGACATATATAGAGAAATGTTTTTGGAATTCTCAAGTTTTCAAACTCTGCCTCTCTGCAATTTTACCTCTTGTCTCCTTGTCTTTGAATTATGAATTGTGCTTCTAAAATTTTCTCATCTTGAAAAGAACCTTTTCTTGACCATAACCCCAACTATCATACCACTTGTCTTCTGACCTTTGGTAGCAAAAATCATTGTAAGAGTTGTTTGTTTGCCATTTCTGATTTTTCTGTGAACTTACTGCAATTAAGTTTTTGTGCCCACCTGTCCACAGACACTACTCTTACAAAGGTGGCTAATTATTTACATGGTCATATGCAAAGATCAATTTTTAGCCCTAGTCTTACTTATCAGTTTTTGACACAGTTGGTCATGCCATCTTTCTTAAAGTATATTCTTCATTTGAATTCTGGGACACACTTCTCTGTTAGTTTTCTTCCTACTTCATTTACTGTGTCTTTTGAGTTTCCTTCTTAAGTTCCTCTTCATCTTCAAGACCTATTTTGGATGCCTGAGGGCTCAGTCTTTAGACCTGTCCTCTTTTCTCTTTAATCATTCCTTTTGTTGATCTCATTCAATATTATGGCATTAAACACCATCCATGGGCTGATTATTTCCAATTTTACATCTCCAACCTGCATCTTTCTCTTAAATTTTAGACTGTATATCCCACTGCTTACTAAACATTTTCATTGGGTGTCTAATAAGTAACTAAAAGTTTGCATGACCAAAACCAAGATCCTTATCGCCTCTGTTTAAATGTTCCTTCTAGAGACATTCCATGGCAGCTAATAACAATGCCATCATCAAAAAAATCTAGAAACAATAAATGCTGGAGAGGGTGTGGAGAAAAGGGAACACTCTTGCACTGCTGGTGGGAATTTGAATTGGTACACCCACTATGGAGAATAGTATGGAGGTTCCTTAAAAAACTACAAATAGAACTACCATATGACCCAGCAATCCTACTACTGGGCATATACCCTGAGAAAACCATAATTCAAAAAGAGTCATGTACCAAAATGCTCATTGCAGCTCTATTTACAATAGCCAGGAGATGGAAACAACCTAAGTGTCCATCATTGGATGAATGGATAAAGAAGATGTGGCAGATATATACAATGGAATATTACTCAGCCATAAAAAGAAATGAAATTGAGCTATTTGTAATGAGGTGGATAGACCTAGAGTCTGTCATACAGAGTGAAGTAAGTCAGAAAGAGAAAGACAAATACCGTATGCTAACACATATATATGGAATCTAAGAAAAAAAATGTCATGAAGAACCTAGGGGTAAGACAGGAATAAAGACACAGACCTACTAGAGAATGGAGTTGAGGATATGGGGAGGAGGAAGGGTAAGCTGTGACAAAGTGAGAGAGTGGCATGGACATATATACACTACCAAATGTAAAATAGATAGCTAGTGGGAAGCAGCCGCATAGCACAGGGAGATCGGCTTGGTGCTTTGTGACCACTTGGATGGGTGGGATAGGGAGGGTGGGAGGGACGGAGATGCAAGAGGGAAGAGATATGGGAACATATGTATATGTATAACTGATTCACTTTGTTATAAAGCAGAAACTAACACACCATTGTAAAGCAATTATACTGCAATAAAGATGTAAAAAAAACCAAAAAATAATGCATCCTTCTAAATGCTTAGAATAAAAAATTTTGGCATCAACATTGATTCTCTTCTTTCTCTCACACATTGTAACAACTCTTTCAACAAACACTTTGGTCTCTACTTCAAAGCATATCCAGAATCAGACCACTTCTGACCACCTCCATTGCTACCCCCCTGCCAAGACACTATAGTCTCACATCACATCACTGCAGATTCATTCTGACTACTCTTTCTGTTTCAGCCCTTCTTAAACCAGTACTCAAAGTGATCCTTAAAAACATAAGTAAAGCTATATCTTTTCTCTGTTCAGAACACTCCAATGCCTTCCAATCGCAGAGGAAAGGTTAAAATCCTTAAAAGATGCTAATAGCTCTTAGGTGATCTGGCTCCCTTTACCTTTCTGCTTGTATCTCCTACTACACTCCCACTTACTCACTCTGCTTCAGCCATACTCAGTCCTCAGGACCCTCACATTTGCTATTCTCCCTGGTTAGAATGACCTTCCCTCAGACATCAGTATCAGTATGGCTACCTCCCTCACCTGCTTCAGCTCTTTATTCAAATGTTACCTTTGCGAGATATTTTATAGCCACCTTATTTAAAATGGAATGACTTTCACCTCTGCCAACACAGCCCATCCCTCTTTTCTAGTTGATTCTTTCCATAGCACTTATCACCATGTAACATTCAATAGATAGATGATAGTTATATATAAACATGGATATGTATATATATATAATTTACCTTATGACCTATCTCTTCCAACTAAATATAACCTCCTTAGGAGTACATATTTGTGGCTCCTTTATTTAATGCTGTATATGTAGCACGTAGAATACTGGCTGGCACATAGTAGACATTCAATAAATGTTAGTTAAGTTAATGAAACAAAAATTAAAGCACTGTTATGTCTCTATTCAATCTGGCCATCATGAATGTTATTCATTTTTACACAATATTATTCATTTAATAATATACATATTAGGATTCATTTTCTTTTCTAAAATCCTAAACCAGTAGTTAGGTCTTTCATTATTACTGAGCATTGCATGCATTTGACTTGTTTCCTTAACCAAGCTATAAAATTTGTTGGCAGTAAACACTATTGCTTCTGCTTTTTTGCATTATACATTTAGTGTCTTTGTATAGCATGCTTAATGACTATTTGATGATGTATATTACTTAAAGGTGACTCAAATTGACATTTGTCTGATTTTTACTTCTCTTTGAAAAAGCTTTAATTTGAGATGAAATTTCTATATGTTGCCTGAGGCATCCTTTTTGATATTATCTATTTATATTCATATTAAACATACGCTGCATTGTCATTAGGGTTGCAGAACAGAGTTTGGCCATTCAAAGGAATGTGGAAAATGCTGATATCAGAAAGTGAGTTTGACAAGCTATTTGTTCCAGAAATGAAAGCTGATTTTTTTTCTAAGTAAACCATTTAAATATGTCATTTTTATTCAGAGAGAGACAAAAAACATCACTGGGGATTTTTAAAACTATCTAAAAGACATAAACATAAATATTATGAATGAGTATGCACTTTTTAGGCAAATATATAACATATTTTTCTTGTGTTTCATCAAAACACTGATATTTAAGGAAATAAAACATAATCTGAAATAGAAAACAGAAACTAGAGAGTCCCTTAATGTCAGGAAGAGTGTCTTTCAGTACATTTTCAAAATTTAATAATGCTTCCTCCCAGCCACCAGTGAGAACCCCCTCTTCTAGGACTCTATTAATCTCCAGGGACAGGTATGAATGTGTACACAAGAATTCTAGTCCAAAATGTTCTCTTTCACAAAAGGATAAACTCTAAGAAAATATACTTGTTCAAGGTAAACCAGATCTTTCCCATTTATCCACCATTCTCAGATATCTTAAAGTATGTGCCATTCTGATATTCTCATGAAAGTAGTGCATGATCTCCTTTACCTCGTCTCATGCCTAGGCCAGACAGTCTGGAAAGAAACATGTTTTAGCCATTATGCATACAGGTTCTAGAATCAGATGGTCTGGATTCAAATTAAGTTTCCACAACTTATTGAGTGACCTTGAGAAAATTTCTTCCCCCTAGGCCTCAGTTTTATCATCTGTGGAATGGGGATTGAAATAGTACCTACTGTATAAGGTCATTTGGAAGTTTAAATGAGTTAATACTTGTAAAGTCCTTAGAGCCATGACTGGCCTGAAGTAAGGTCTTATTAGGTTTTTATTGCTATTAATATTATTTCAAAAATATTTTGGATGGGATAATGTGTAAGAAGAACAAAGTCTAAACGTGAGTTCAACATTTCCTTGGTAGCAAGCAGCACTGTACTTTAGACATTTTCTTCTGCCACTAGATTTCTACTGTTCTGCTCTGCTTAATAACAAGATGGACTGAGGATATTATCATCCACTGTACATTTATTCATGTCATCTGGAACATTTCATATCTTCACTCTACTTAATCAAAACATACTCTTCCTTACATAGTTAAATCGAGTCCCACCTCCTCCATAATGGCTTTCATGACTACCTGCACTCACAGCACATCGATTGGCTATACTAGTCATTAGCAAAGTGATCCTTTCCTGCTTTGTGTCACTCCCTTTCTTGATGTCCTTATTGTTCCTGAGTATACTTTTAAGGTCTTTATAGGGAGATCTCTTTATTAAACCTCTTTACATTCCTACAGCACCTAGAAAACTGCTTTGCAGACATTATATATTCACAATGATTATTTGTTGATTACGTTTTACTCTATTTTGTACAAGGTAATAATATAATAAGATTGATTTCTCTAAATTTCATATACAAAAAGAAACCTGTCTCATGAGTTTATACTCATCACACACATAAATGCATTGTCACTTGTGTGCATATAAGCATGCACACACATAGTTATCAACAGTGTCATGAATAGTTTCTTTTCTCAGTGAACTGCCATGAAAAATAACTCAACTAATGCCTCCCACTTCCAGTTTCCACTGAAATCACATTTTGCAGCTTGTTAGTGGGAAAGCACTAGGTAAAGGACTCGAGCCACTGTGTTCAGAAATGCCATTGATTGTCTTTATTACTGGAATAACAACCCTCCCAAAATATAATAGCAAGTAATATGCTCATTGCCCTTGGCAGCACCATTAAACTGGGCAGTGAACTACTTCATATAGCTGTGAATGTTAAAACATTAGTTCAGCTTTAAGTAGGTTGATTTTAACAGCCAAATGTGCACTGCAGTCTATCTGAACACTGAAAGCACCTTTCAAACTTAATTTTACAGAAATGTTAATGACCAGAACAAACTCTTGAAGGCAGAAAAGAAAAGTAATTATTTCAACAGATGAAAGAAAACAGTAAATGAAGACTCATGTTTCAAACGGGTGGCAGAAACTTATCTCTTTTTAAGGAAATGTCCTAAGCTCAAAACACCATGGAGATATTTAAACTGATGTTTACATAGGAATTTTTTCATTTGCAAATACAATTCTCAGGGGAAAAAATTAACAGCTTTTGTATACTTGAGTGAAACATCATAGGAATATTTGTTTACAAAGCAGAACTAAATTAGTTTCTAAATGCCTAATTTAGAATATTTCTATAATTTTCTACAATGATGAGAAATAGGAATAAATTACAAAGAGATAAAATGAGCATAATCAGAAAAAGAAAAGAAAATTACAAAAGCTGATGCTGAAAGGCTCTGATATGTGTTAGTATTGTGGTGGTAAAGATGCTGACAGTGAGGTGTAAGTCTAATGAGTTTCATTGCCTCTTTCCAATGCCACTGATGGGTGACTCTGAGAATGTGTTGAAATATTAAACAAAGAGCATAAATGTTTAAAAATATCACAGACTTGGAATTGTTCTCATTATTGCTATGTTGATATTTACAAGTGGATAATTCAAGGTGTAAATTCAAGTTATAAAAACATCAAAATAATCAAATCATGACATTGAAAAATACTTTGAAAGAAAATGAACAATTATTTGCTAATAAAATATACTGGTCTAAAATCAGATTTGTGGTAAACCAAGCCTAACGCATAGGTATTATATATAAACAAAATAATTTCAGTGCTTCATTCTATCAGAATTGTTTCCTTCAGGAACAACGTAATTTTGTTGCACTAAAACTAATACCTAAATTTTACTCTGAAAATTCCATACAGAAAATGCAAGCAATGAAAACTAAGCTAATTACCTAGGTATTCTTGTAACCCAGGCATTCATATTCCTAACCAAGATTTATGATTCCTTATTAAACACTATGAGAAACTCTTTCAGGTTCCACTTAAGTTAGAATAAAAACTGGAGTCCTTTTCAGAGCATTAAATAGCTTGTAGCGGTTTAGAAAGATAAAAATATGGTGAGCTGGTTACCTACATAAATTGGTTCTCTGGATTAGAAAGAATCATTACCACAGTTAGAAATATTTTGAGGTTGGATTTGTAGAGGAAATTTTAGTTTTCTCAGTTAGATTTTAAGTTCCTGGAAAGTAGGAGATGATAGACGTGTGTAGTTCATGTACTTCCACAAAGCACCTGATCAAATTCTCAATGTGTGTGGGCTTATAATTTCCTTAAAACAATAATAACACAAATATGCCTGTCTCATATAGTAGGGTGAAATATGTCCTTAGGAATTCTATAAATGTCTTTTACTGATGATGGTGTGACTCCATTAAGGCAACTCAACCCAAGATTTCATTTCACATTGTATGTTTAGGGAAGCCATTTCAGAACACTAATTCTATGCAATAGGAGTAGAAATATAGGGTATATTTCTGGCAATTAAAATGGGAATAACAACCCTGACTGTCTTTTTCCTTCATCTCTCACCCTATTTAAATATAGTCTTCTATCACCACTATTTTCAGATGAAGGAAGAAGCAAAAAACCATGCCTTATTTTATAATGATTTCATAATCTCTATGTTTTCACAATTTTTGCAGCTATATATAAAGAAGATGAATGGGTACTTTTCACTGTACTTGAAAAGCATGAATATTTCTATAAGATTAAAATTAGGAACAAAAAAAGCCCTATAGTAACAGTAATAGTTATACAAATGCCAAGTACTATGCTAAGCAGTTTACACTCATTATCTCACTTAATCCTCATAACAACAGCATAAGATTGGTACTATTATTCTCCCATTTTCTAGCTCAGGAAACAGACTTCGAGAGGTTAAAGATGCTTGCCCAAATCACAAAGCAAAGCTCAGAAGTGAACTCATTTCTGTCTGATTTCAGATTCTGAAATCTTAACAACTGTCTCTTAACTACACAGCATAATGCCTGGCTTGTGATACACTGTACTAATATATCAACATTTCACAAACCCAAAAAGTCATATTCCGAAAAAGAACACGTTAGGATGATGAGGCTTTGGTTTTTGAGTTTTCCTTACAGCAAAGACTCTCAGTCATGTTTGCTAATAGGGACAAACCTAAACTATGTGTTTAAGTAGGTGAATAGGATTCAAGAAGCCAAGATATAAAACCCACCAGGTTTAGCTGTATCTAGCAACGTACACATTTATTTAAAAACAATGTAAAATGCAGTCTTCCACAAAAGAAGCAGTGTCATGAGAAAACTTGGGTTTCAAGTTTTCTAAACGTTGCATTTTCAATATTATGGTGTCAGTCTTCATTCACTTTTGACAATGTTGTCAATGAAATAGCAATCTAGTTTTATAAGACTAAACAAAGATCAAAGCAATGATACTGCTGAGTTAACATTATCTTCCCACTTAAACACTTTCATACTCTAGCATCAATATTAACTTCAAGCTATTCTTTCAAAGCAAACAAAATGGTACAAACTTTAGTATCTCTATGGCTCATGAAAACCATAATTTCTAGATCTACTTCATATATTTATGAAACCATGGCTTGAATTTATATTTTTAAGGAATTGTAATTTAAAAAGCCTTTACAGTGTTTATCTTTAAATATTTTGTATATTTTGTTTAGCAGTAAGAGACAATGTAGTTAAACATGGAATATCATAATTTTCATTCTCACTTTAGATCAATCACAAATGAAAGGCATAAAAAATCAATTTAATAAGCAAACAAGCAAACCAAAGCAGTTCAAATGCAACCTTAGCAGACTCATCATCCAGCTGACTTGTAAGTAACTCAGAGCCCAACTCCTGGATACTGTGTCACTATAAGCCTCAGTTTCAAGCAAGCCATACAACATTTCTATGATGCTCAAATGAAGACCATACTATTTTTGCTCTGTTTTCCAAAAGTGTTATCTGGTTAAGTGTCACCATAAACCCAAAATCTACCACAAGAATAAAATAGTTAACATATAGTATGTAAACATGTACTGATTCTACATATTAAGGGATTAACATTTGAGGACATTAGCCATTTCCAGTGAGTTATGCACTGAGCACTTTACAAACTTCTATATACTTAACTAGCATATAGTGCATACCATCAGAAGTAAGACGCTGTATTAGGCACCAACATGTCAACTGAAAATAACATAGTATTCCTCAAGGAATGTTTTATATCTTAGTTGCTCTTATTATTAGGGCCCCAGAACATTCCAGAATTAAAATAACATTGATTTGATTCTTTGGCTATGTTTAATATCCAAAACATGTTATTTTCCTCTGAAAAATATGGTATTTGGCCACATTTGAGAGTTAGATCTTGTCACCTGACCAGCTATTGATAGAAATGGTCAAGAAAGATAACTCTGTAACCATCTCCGAGTAATGGAATTGGTGGATTTATAAATGTATCATTTATCCTTGAGCACCATTTGGTGATGAGAGCTGGTCAGGGTGAAAAGGCAGAATTTTGCTTTATGTTTACAGTTGACTGGGGAAAATGAGCTAATCTGATGTGGGGAAACCAGAGGCAATTAAAATGAAATATTTACAACTACCTCAAGACTAAAGCAGCCAAGAATTCTTCATGATTCTTCAAAAGATGTTTCTTTTTCTTTTTTTTATTTTTTTTAACATCTTTATTGGGGTATAATTGCTTTACAATGGTGTGTTAGTTTCTGCTTTATAACAAAGTGAATCAGTCATACATACAAAAGATGTTTCTTAAGCCAACAGGCTAGATTTGAGAAGTCTTTGACACTGTGAACTTATGATTCTTCTTTGTTTTTTATTAATTATTCTTATTGGAGTGTAGTTACCTTACAATATTGTGTTACCTTCTACTGCACAGCAAAATGAATCAGCCATACATATACATATATCCCCTCCCTTTTGGATTTAGGTTTTTAAGTCACCAGAGTGAATTAAGTAGAGTTCCCTGTTTTACATACTATGTTCCCATCAGTTGTCTATCTTATACATAACATCAATAGTGTATATATGTTGATCACAATCTCCCAATGTTCCCACCCCACCCCTTCCCCCTTTGGTATCCATACATTTGTTCTCTATGTCTGTATCTCTATTTCTGCTTTGCAAACAAGGTCATCTATACAATTTTTCTAAATTCTGCATATATGAGTTAATATACGGTATTTGTTTTCCTCTTTCTGACTTACTTCAATCTGCATGACACTCTCTAGGTCCATATACGTCTCTACAAATGAACAAATTTCCTTCCTTTTTCTGGCTGAGTAACATTCCATTATATATATGTACCACAACTTCTTTACACATTCCTCTGTTGATGGACCCATTTTTTGACTGGGCTGTTTTTTTGATATCATGCAACTCAATATAAAAAAGAAAACACAGCCCAATCAAAAACTGGCACATGCATAAATATTTACAATTGTTATATTTTTTCTTTGTGAAATTAATCCTTTTTTTAACAACTTTATTTGCATATAATTGCTTTACAATGGTGTGTTAGTTTCTGCTGTATAACAAAGTGAATCAGCTATACGTAAACATTTATCCACATATCCCCTCTCCCTTGTGTCTCCCTCCCAACCTCCTTATCCCACCCCTCTAGTTGGACACAAAGCACTGAACTAATCTCCCTGTGCTATACAGCTGCTCCCCACTAGCTATCTATTTTACATTTCATAGTGTATATATGTCAATGCCACTCTCTCACTTCGTCCCAGCCTCCCCCTCCACATGCAGAATCCACAAGTCCATCCTCTACATCTGCGTCTTGCTTCCTGTGCTGTCACTAGGTTCTTGAAAACCATGTTTTTTTTTCAGATTCCATATATATGTGATAGCACACAGTATTTGTCTTCTCTTTCTGACTTACTTCACTCTGTATGACAGACTCTAGGTCCATCCAGCTCACTACAGATAAATCAATTACGTTTCTTTTTATGGCTGAGTAATATTCCATTCTACATATGTGCCACATCTTCTTTAACAATTCATCTGTCAATGGACACTTAGGTTGATTCCATGTCCTGGCTACTGTAAATGGTGCTGAAATGTATATGGTGGTACATGTCTCTTTTGAATTATGGTTTTCTCAGTGTATATGCCCAGTAGTGGGAATGCTGGGTCATAAGGTAGATCTATTTTTAGCTTTTTAAGGAACCTCCATACTGTTCTCCACAGTGGCTATATCAATTTACATTCCCACAAACAGTGTATGAGGATTCCCTTTTCTCCACACCCTCTCCAGCATTTATTGTTTGTAGATTTTTTGATGATGGCCATCTGACCGGTGTGAGATGATACCTCATTGTAGTTTTCATTTGCTCTTCTCTAATGATTAGTGATGTTGAACACACTTTCATGTGTTTGTTGGCAATCTGTACATCTTCTTTGGAGAAATGTCTACTTAGGTCTTCTTCCCATTCTTGAATTGGGTTGTTTGTTTTTTTGATATTGAGCTGCATGAGCTGCTTGTATATTCTGGAGATTAATCATTTGTCAGTTGCTTTGTTTGCAAATATTCTCTCCCATTCTCAGGGTTGTCTTTTCATCTTGTTTATGGTTTCCGTTGCTGTGAAAAAGCTTTGAAGTTTCATTAGGTCCTATTTGTTTATTTTTGTTTTTATTTCCATTTCTCTAGAAGGTGGGTCAAAAGGATCTTGCTGTGATTTATGTCATGGAGTGTTCTGCCTATGTTTTCCTCTAAGAGTTTTATAATGTCTGGCCTTACATTTAGGTCTTTAATCCATTTTGAGTTTATTTTTTGTGTGGTGTTAGGGAATGTTCTAATTTCATTCTTTTACATGTAGCTGTCCACTTTCCCCAGTTCCACTTATTGAAGAGGCTGTCTTTTCTCCATTGTATATTCTTGCCTCCTTTATCAAAGATAAGGTGACCATATGTGTGTGGGTTTACCTCTGGGCTTTCTCTCCGGTTCCATTGATATATATGTCTGTTTTTGTGCCAGTACCATACTGTCTTGATGACAGTAGTTTTGTAGTATAGTCTGAAGTCAGGGAGCCTGATTCCTCCAGCTCCGTTTTTCTTTCTCAAGTTTCCTTTGATTATACAGGGTCTGGTGTGTTCCATACAAATTGTGAAATTTTTGTTCTAGTTCTGTGAAAAATAACATTGGTAGTTTGATAGGGATTGCATTGAATCTGCAGATTGTTTTGCGTAGTAGAGTCATTTTCACAATCTTGATTCCTCCAATCCAAGAACATGGTATATCTCTCCATCTGTTTGTATCATGTTTAATTACTTTCATCAGTGTCTTATAGTTTTCTGCATACAGGCCTTTTGTCTAATAAGGTAGGTTTATTTCTAGGTATTTTATTCTTTTTGTTGCAGTGGGAAATGGGAGTGTTTCCTTAATTTCTCTTTCAGATTTTTCATCATTAGTGTATAGGAATGCAAGAGATTTCTCTGCATTATTTTTGTATCCTTCTACTTTAACAAAGTCATTGTTTAGCTCTACTGGTTTTCTGGTAGCATCTTTAGGATTCTCTACGAATAGAATCATGTCATCTGCAAACAGTGACAGTTTTATTTCTTCTTTTCCGATTTGGATTCCTTTTATTTCCTTTTCTTCTCTGATTGCTGTGGCTAAAAGTTCCTGAACTATGTAGAATAATATTGGTGAGAGTGTGCAACCTTGTCTTTTTCCTGATCTTGGTGGGAATGGTTTCAGTTTTTAACCATTCAGAAAGATGTTGGTTGTGGGTCTCTCTTATATGGCCTTTAGTATGTTGAAGTAAGTTCCCTCTAGGCCCACTTTCTGGAGGTTTTTTTTTTTTTACCATAAATGGGTGTCGAATTTTGTCAAAAGCTTTTTCTGCATCTATTGAGATGATCATATGGTTTATCTCCTTCAATTTGTTAATATGGCTTATCACATTGAATGATTTGCATATATTGAAGAAACATTGTATTCCTGGGATAAACCCTACTCTATCCTGGTGTATGATCCTTTTAATGTGCTGTTGCATTCTGTTTGCTAGTATTTTGTTGAAGATTTTTGCATCTTTGTTCATCAGTGATATTGGCCTGTTATTTTCCATTTTTATGGTATCTTTTTCTGGTTTTGGCATCAAGGTGATGGTGGCCTCGTAGAATGAGTTCAGGAGTGTTCCTCACTCTGTAATGTTTTGGAAGAGTTTGAGCAGGACTGGTGTTAGCTCTTCTCTAAATGTTTGATATAATTCATCTGTGAAGCCATCTGGTCCTGGGCTTTTGTTTGTTGGAAAATTTTTAATCACAGTTTCAATTTCAGTGCTTGTATTAGTCTGTTTATATTTTCTATTTCTTCCTGGTTCAGTCTCAGAAGGTTGTGCTTTTCTAAGAATTTGTCCATTTCTTCCAGATTATCCATTTTATTGGCATAGAGTTGCTTGTAGTAATTTGTCATTATCCTTTGTATTTCTGCAGTATCAGTTGTTACTTCTCCTTTTTCATTTCTAATTCTGTTGATTTGACTCTTCTTCTTTTTTTTTCTTGATATTCTGGTTAATGTTTTATCAATTCTGTTTATCTTCTCAAAGAACCACATTTTAGTTTTATTGATCTTTGCTATCATCTCCTTCATTTCTTTTTCATTTATTTCTGTTCTGATTTTTTATGATTTCTTAGCTTTTGCTAAGTTTTTGGGTTTTTTGTTCTTCTTTCTCTAATTGCTTTAGGTGTAAGGTTAGGTTTTTTATTTTAGATGTTTCTTGTTTCTTAAGGTAGGGTTGTATTGCTATAAACTTCCCTCTTAGAACTGCTTTTGCTGCATCCCATTGGGATGGGACAACACATCCCATTAGGTTGTCGTGTTTTCATTACATTTGTTTCTAGATATTTTTTGATTTCCTCTTTGATTTCTTCTGTGAGCTCCTGGTGATTTAGTAGTGTATTGGTTAGCCTCCATGTTTTTGTATTTTCTATAGAATATTTCCTGTAATTGATATCTAGTCTCATAGTGTTGTGGTTGGAAAATATACTTGATACAATTTCAATTTTCTTCAATGTAACAAGGCTTGATTTGTCACCCAAGATATGATCTATCCTGGACAATGTTCATTAAGCACTTGAGAAGAAAGTGTATTCTGTTGTTTTTGGATGGAATGTCAATATCAATTAAGAACATCTTGTGAAATGTGACATTTAAAGCTTGTGTTTCCTTACTTATTTTCATTTTGGTTGATCTGTCCATTGGTGAAAGTGGAGTGTTAAAGTCCACTACTATTATTGTATTACTGTCGATTTCCCCTTTTATGGCTGTTAGCATTTGCCTTAGGTATGGAGGTGCTCCTATGTTGGGTGCATAAATATTTACAATACCTATATCTTTTTCTTGGATTGATCCCTTGATCATTACATAGTGTCCCTCTTTGTATCTTGTGATAGTCTCTATTTTAAAGGCTATTTTTTTCTGATAGGAGAATTGCTACTCCAGCTTTCTTTTGTTTTCCGTTTACATGGAATATCTTTTTCCATCCCCTCACTTTCAGTCTGTATGTGTCCTTAGGTCTGAAGTGGGTCACTTGTAGACAGCATATATATGAGTCTTGTTTTTGTATCCATTCAGCCAGGCTATGTCTTTTGGTTGGAGCATTTAATCCATTTATATTTATGGTAATTATCGATATGTTTGTTCCCATTACCATTTTCTTAATTGTTTTTGGTTTGTTATTATATGTCTTTTCCTTCTCTTGTGTTTCCAGCCATGAGAATTCCCTTTAGCATTTGTTGTAAAGCTGGTTTTTTGGTGCTGAATTCTCTTAGCTTTTGCTTGTCTGTAAATGTTTTAGTTTCTCCATTGAATCCGAATGAGAGCCTTGCTGGGTAGAGTAATGTTGGTTTTAGGTTGTTCCCTTTCATCCCTTTAAATATGTCCTTCCACTCTCTTCTGGCTTGCAGAGTTTGTGCTAAAATATCAGCTGTTAACCTTATGGGGTTTCCCTTGTATAATATTTGTTGCTTTTCCCTTGCTGCTTTTTATCTTTTTTTAAATGTACACATTTGCTTTTTTTTAAATAAATTTATTTATTTAGTCTTCATTGCAGTGTGCAGGCTTCTGATTGTGGTGGCTTCTCTTGTTGCAGAGCACAAGATCTAGGCACATGGGCTTCAGCAGCTTTAGCATGTGGGCTCAGTTGTTGTGGTTCGCAGGCTCTAGAGCGCAGGCTCAGTAGTTGTGGCACACAGTCTCAGGTGCTCTGCAGCATGTAGGTTCTTCCCGGGCCAGGGATTGAATCCGTGTCCCCTGCATTGGCCAATGGACTCCCAACCACCGTGCCACCAGGGAAGCCCTCCCTTGCTGCTTTTACTATGTTTTCTTTTTATTTAAGTTTTGATAGCTTGATTAATATGTGTGTTGGCGAGTTTCTCCTTGGATTTATCCTGTATTGGACTTTCTGCACTTCCTGGACTTGAATGACTCTTTCCTTTCCCATATTAGGGAAGTATTCAACTATTATCTCTTCAAATATTTTCTCAGTACCTTTCTTTATCTCTTCTTCTTCTGGGAGCCATATAATTCGAATGGTGTTGTGCTTAATGTTGTCCCAGTGGTCTCTGAGAATATCCTCAATTTTTTTCATTCTTTTTTCTTTATTCTGCTCTGTGGTAGTTATTTCCACTAGTTTATCTCCCAGGTCACTTATCCGGTCTTCTGTCTCAGTTATTCTGCTATTGATTCATTCTAGAGAATTTTTAATTTTATTTATTTTGTTGTTCATTGTTTGTTTGCTCTTTAGTTCTTTTAGGTCCTTGTTAAATGTTTCTTGTATTTTTTCCATTCTATTTCCAAGATTTTTGATCATCTTTACTATCGTTACTCTGAATTCTTTTTCAAGTTGACTGCCTATTTCCTCTTCATTTGTTTGGTCTGGTGGGTTTTTACTTTGCTCCTGCAACTGCTGTGTATTTCTCTGTCTTCTCATTTTGCTTATCTTACTGTGTTTGGGGTCACCTTTTTGCAGGCTGCAAGTTCATAGTTCCCATTGTTTTTGGTGTCTGCCTCCAGTATGTATGGATAGTTCAGTGGGTTTTGTACAGTTCCTGATGGAGGGGACTGGTGCCTTTCTTCTGGTCAATGAGGCTAGATCTTTTCTTTCTGGTCAGCAAGACTGCGTCCAATGGTGTGTTTTGGATGTCTGTGAACTTAAGATTTTAGGCAGCCTCTCTGCTAATGGGTGGGGTTGTGTTCCTGTGTTGCTAGTTTATGGCATGGGGTGTCCAGCACTGTAGCTTTCTGGTCGTTGAGTAAAGCTGAGTCTTACTGTTGAGATGGAGATCTCTGGGAGAACTCTTGCTGATTGATATTACATCAGGCTAGAAGGTCTCTGGTGGTCCAATGTCCTGAACTCAGATCTCCCACCTCAGAGTCTCATGCCTGACAGCCAGCCAGAGCACCGAGACCCTGTCAGACACACGGCTCACTCTGGGCTTCTATATCTATGATGTGGCTCTGGAGAGTGTGAGCTAATTTTCCAGAAATTGTCCAAAGAGAAGCACGAGGGCGCCAAGTGTCTTGCAAATGCAAAACCAGTGCGGCGGCTGCCCTGTCATCCAGGACAACCAGAAACCTCCCCAAGATGAGTGGGGTGAAACCAAAGACTAATTGTGAGCCACCATGCTCATGGAAAAGAACCTGAACAAGGCCCATGTGGATCTGCATGCCCTGGATTCTGCCCCCCGCAGACCCCCACCACTGTGACTCCTGGGAGAGCCACTTCTTGGTGGAGCAGGTTAAACTCATTCATAAGAGGGATGACCCTTGATATCCTCCTTGGTTTTGTTGGTGCAGGTCCTCCACTAGCTTCCTCCTCTCACAGGCTGAGAGGGCATACAGCCTGCACAGCTGAGCCAGCTGCAGCAGTTGCCACTGCCTTCCATTCATAGCAATTCTTTTTTTAAATTTTTATTTAGTCCACGAAATCATTTTTTTGTTTCATGGATTGTGGTTTGGGATTTTTCTAGGAATCTTTGCCCCGTCCCAAATCAAAATTTTATCTCCAAAATTTTCTTTTTTAATTAATTTTATTGGAGTATAGGTGCTTTACAATGTTCTGTTACATTCTGCTGTACAGCAAAGTGAATCAGTTATACATATACAGATATCCCCTGTTTTTTGGATTTCCTTCCCATTTAGGTCACCACAGTGCATTAAGTAGAGTTCCCTGTGTTATACATTATGTTCTTGTTAGTTATCTATTTAACACATAGTATAAATAGTGTATATGTGTCAATCCCAATCTCCCAATTCCTCGCACCCACCTCCCTTTCCCCTTGGTATTCATACATTTGTTCCCTACATAAGTGTCTCTATTCCTGCTTTGTAAATAACATTGTCTATACCATCTTTTTAGGTTCCACATATCTGCGAAGATATACGATATTTGTTTTTCACTTTCTGACTTACTTCACTCTGTATGACAGTCTCTAGATTCATCCACATCTCTACAAATGACCCAATTTCATTCCTTTTTATGGCTGAGTAATATTCCATTGTATATATGTACCACATCTACTTTATCCATTTCTCTGTTTATGGACACTTAGGTTGCTTCCATGTCCTGGCTATTGTAAATAGTGCTGAAATAAACATTGTGGTGAACATGACTTTTTGAATTATGGTTTTCTCATGGTATATGCTAAGTACTGGGATTGCTGGGTCATAAGGTAGCTCTATTTTTATTTTTTTTAAGGAACCTCCATACTGTTTTCCATAGTGCCTGTATCAATTTACATTCCCATCAAAAGTGCATGAAGGTTACATTTCCTCCACACCCTAATCCAGCTTTTTTTTTCCTAGATGTTTTAATGATGGCCATTCTGACTGAGGTGAGGTGATATCTCATTTTAGTTTTGATTTGCATTTCTCTAATAATTAGTGATGGTAAGCATCTTTCCATATGTTTGTTTGTCCTCTGTATGTCTTCTTTGTAGAAATGTCTTATTAGATATTCCACCAATTTTTTATTGGGCTGTTTGTGTTTTTCATATTGAGCTACATGAGCTGCTTGTATATTTAGAAATTAATCCTTTGTCAGTTGCTTCACTTGCAAATATTTTCTCCCATTCTGAGCATTGTATTTTTGTCTTGTCTATGCTTTCCTTTTCTGTGCAAAAGGTTTTAAGTTTAAGTAGGTCCCATTTGTTTATTTATGTTTTTATTTTCATTATACTAGGAGGTGTTTCAAAAAAGAACTTGCTGCAATTTATTTCAAAAATTGTTCTGCCTATGTTTTCCCCCTACCATTACATTTAAGATAACTAGAGAATGAAGAACAAACTAAACCCAAAGTTAGAAGAAGGAAAGGAATCATAAAGATAAGATCAAAAATAAATGAAAAAGAAATGAAGGAAATGGTAGCAAAGATCAAAACAAATAAAAGATGGTTCTTTGAGAGGATAAACAAAATTGATAAAACATTAGTGAGACTCATCAATGAAAAAAGGGGGGAGACACAAAATGAATAGAATTAGAAATAAAAAAGGAGAAGTAACAACTGACACTGCACAAATACAAAGGATCATGAGAGATTACTACAAGCAACTATATGCCAATAAAATGGACAACCTGGAAGAAATGCACAAATTCTTAGAAAAGCACAACCTTCTGAGAATGAACCATGAAGAAATAGAAAATATAAACAGACAAATCTCAAGCACTGAAATTGAAATTGTGATGAAAACTTTTCCAACAAACGAAAGCCAAGGACCAGATGGATTCACAGGTGAATTCTAACAAACATTTAGAGAAGAGCTAACAACTATACTTCTCAAACTCTTCCTAAATATATCAGAGTGAAGAACACTCCCAAACTCATTCTATAAGGCCAGCATTACCCTGATATCAGAACCAGACAAAGATGTCACAAAAAAAGAAAACTACAGGCCAATATCACTGATAAACATAGACGCAAAAATCCTCAACAAAATACTAGCACACAGAATCCAACAGCACATTAAAAGGATCATACAACATGATCAATTGGGGTTTATTCCAGGAGTGCAAGGATTCTTCAATATACACAAATCAATCAAGATGATACACCATATTAAAAAATTGAAGGACAAAAATCATATGATCATTTCAATAGATGAAGAAAAAGATTTCAACAAAATTCAACACCCATTTATGATAAAAACACTCCAGAAAGTAGTCATAGAGGGAACTTACCTCAAAATGAAAAAGGCCATAGATGACAAACCCACAGCCAATATCGTTATCAATGGTGGAAAACTGAAACCATTTCCACTAAGATCAGGAACAAGACAAGGTGGCCCACTCTCACCACTATTATTCAACATAGCATTGGAAGTGTGAGCCAAAGCAATCCAAGAAGAAAAAGAAATAAAAGGAAATCAAGTGGGAAAAGAAGAATTAAACTGTCACTGTTTGCAGATGACATGATACTATACATAGAGAATCCTAAAGATGCTGCCAGAAAACTGTTAGGGCTAATCAATGAATTTTGTAAAGTAGCAAGATACAAAATTAATGCACAGAAATCTCTGGCATTCCTATACACTAATGATGAGAAATCTGAAAGATAAATTAAGGAAACACTCCCATGTACCATTGCAATTATAAGAATAAAGTACCTAGAAATAAACCTAACTAAGAGACAAAAGACTTGCATGCAGAAAACTATAAGACACTGATGAAAGAAATTAAAGTTGATACAAAGAGATGGAGAGAAATACCATGATCTTGGAATGGAAGAATCATCATGAAAATGACTCTACTACCCAAAGCAATCTACAGATTCAATGTAATCTCTATCAAGCCACCAATGGCATTTTTCACAGAACTAGAACAAAAAATTTTGCAATTTGTATGGAAACACAAAAGACCCCGACTAGCCAAAGGAATGTTGAAAAGAAACATGAAGCTTTAAGAATCAGGCTCCTTGACTTCAGACTAAATTATAAAGCTACAGTAATCAAGACAGTATGGTACTGGCATAAAAACAGAAAAACAGATCAATGGAACAGGATAGAAAGCCCAGAGGTAAACCCATACACATATGGTCACCTTATTTTTGATAAAGGAGGCAAGAATATACAATGGAGAAAAGACAGCCACTTTAATAAGTGGTGCTGGGAAAACTGGACAGCTATATGTAAAAGAATAAACTCAGAACACTCCCTAACACCATAGACAAAAATAAACTCAAAATGGATTAAAGACCTAAATGTAAGACCAAATACTATAAAACTCTTAGAGGAAAACATAGGCAGAAGACTCTATGACATAAATCACATCAAGATCCTTTTTGATCCACCTCCTAGAGAAATGGAAATAAAAGCAAAAATAAACAAATGGGACCTAATGAAACTTCAAAGCCTTTGCACAGCAAAGGAAACCATCAACAATACAAAAAGATAACCATCAGAATGGGAGAAAATACTTGCAAATGAATTAACTGATAAAGGATTAATCTCCAAAATTTACAAGCAGTTCATGCAGCTCAATATCAAAAAACAAACAACCCAATTCAAGAATGGGCAGAAGACCTAAATAGACATTTCTCCAATCAACATATACAGATGGCCAACACACACATGAAAGGATGCTCAACATCACTAATAATTAGAGAAATGCACATCAAAACTACAATGAGGTATCACCTCACACCGGTCAGAATGGCCATTATTAAAAAATCTAGAAACAATAAATGCTGGAGAGGGTGTGGAGAAAAGGGAACCCTCCTGCACTATTAGTGAGAATGTAAATTGTTACAGCCACTATGGAGAACAGTATGGAGGTTCCTTAAAAATCTAAAATTAGAACTACCATACAACACAGCAATCACACGACTGGGCATATACTCTGAGAAAACCCTAACACAAAGAGAGTCATGTACCAAAATGTTCATTGCAGCACTATTTACAATAGCCAGGACATGGAAGCAACCTAAGTGTCCACTGACAGATGAATGGATAAAGAAGATATGGCACATATATACAATGGGATATTACTCAGCAAATAAGATGAATATTTTTCGTTTAAAAAGAAATGAAATTGAGTTATCTGTAGTGAATTGAATGGACTTAGAGACTTTCATACTGAGTGAAGTAAGTCAGAAAGTGAAAAAGAAATACCATACCCTAATACATATATATGGATTCTTAAAAAAATAAATAAATAAATAAACGGTTCTGAAGAACCCTGGGGCAGCACAGGAATGAAGACTCATACTTATAGAATGTACTTGAGGACACCGGTAGGGAGAAGAGTAGGCTGGGAGGAAGTGAGAGAGTGACATGTATATATATACACTACCAAATGTAAAATAGATAGCTAGTGGGAAGCAGCCACATAGCACAAAAGGATCAGCTCAGGGCTTTGTGACCACCTAGAGGGCTGGGATAGGGAGGGCATTAGGGAGATGCAAGAGGGAGGGTATATGGGGATATATGTATACATATAGCTGATTCACTTTGTTATACAGCAGAAACAAACACAAAAATGTAAATCCATTATATCTCAATAAAGATGTTAAAAAAAAAGACAATGGAATTCAAATTGTCTATACTGTGTAAACCATTATGCTTAGTATACATTAAAAATTCGTAGACATGGAGAGAGGGGAAGATGGCGGGAGAGTAAGACACGGAGATCAACTTCCTCCCCACAGATACGCCAGAAATACATCTATACGTGGAACAACTCCTACAGAACACCCACTGAATGCTGGCAGAAGACCTCAGACTTCCAAAAAGGCAAGAAACTCCCAACATACCTGGGTAGGGCAAAAGAAAAAAGATAAAACAGAGGCAAAAGAATAGGGACGGAACCTGCACCAGTGGGAGAGAGCTGTGAAGGAGGAAAGGTTTCCACACACTAGGAAACCCCTTCGCAGTCCGTGAATGTGGGTGGTGGAGGGGGCAAGCTTTGGAGTCACAGAGTAGAGCACAAAAACAGTAGGGCGGAGGGCAAAGTGGAGAGATTCCCGCACAGAGGATCCGTGCCGACTGGCACTCACCAGCCCGAGAGGCTTCTCTGCTCACCCACCGGGGCGGGCGGGGGCTGGTAGCTGAGACTATGGCTTCAGTCAGATTGCAGGGAGAGGACTGGTGGTGTAAACACAGCCTGAAAGGGGTAGTGCACTATGGCTAGCTGGAGGGTGTCCGGGGAAAAGTCTGGACCTGCCAAAGAGCCAAGAGACTTTTTCTTCCCTCTTTGTTTCCTGGTGCACGAGGAGAGGAGATTAAGAGCGATGCTTAAAGGAGCTCCAGAGACGGGCACAAGCTGCGGCTAACAGCACGGACCCCAGAGATGGGCATGAGACTCTAACGCTGCTGCTACCACCACCAAGAAGCCTGTGTGTGAACACAGGTCACTCTCCACACCTCTCTTCTGGGGAGCCTTTGCAGCCTGCCACTGCCAGGGTCCCGGGATCCAGGGACAACTTCTCCGGGACAACGCACGGTGTGCCTCAGGCTGGTGCAACATCCCGCATGCCTCTGCCACAGCAGGCTCACCCCACACTCCGTGCCCCGCCCTCCCCCCAGCCTGAGACAGCTGGAGCCCCTGAATCAGTGGCTCCTTTAACCCCATCCTATCTGAGCAAAGAACAGACGCCCTCCAGTGACCTACATGCTGAGGCGGGGGCAAATCCAAAGCTGAACCCCGGGGAGCTGTGCAAACAAAGAAGATAAAGGGAAATTTCTCCCAGCAGCCTCAGGAGCAGTGGTTTAAAACTCCACAACCAATTTGATGTATCCTACATCGGTGGAACACCTGAATAGAAAATGAATCATCCCAAATTGAGGAGGTGAACTTTGAGAGCAAGATTTATGATTTTTCCCCTTTTCCTCTTTTTGTGAGTGTCTATGTGTATGCTTCTGTGGAAGATTTTGTCTGTATAGCTTTGCTTTCACCATTTGTCCTAGGGTTCTCTCCATCCTTTTTTTTTTTAATTAAAAAAATTCTTTTTCTTAATAATTATTTTTCATTCTGATAACTTTTATTTTATTTTATTTTATCCTCTTTCTTTCTACTTTTTCTCCATTTTATTCTGAGCCGTGTGGAAGAAAGACTCTTGGTGCTGCAGCGGAGTCAGTGCTATGCCTCTGATGTGGGAGAGCCAACCTCAGGACACTGGTCCAAAAGAGACCTCCCAACTCCACGTAATATCAAATGGCAAAAATCTCCCAGAGATCTCCATCTCAACACCAACACCCAGCTTCACTCAACGACCAACAAGCTACAGTGCTGGACACCCTGTGCCAAACAACTACCAAGACAGGAACACACCCCACCCATTACAGAGAGACTGCTTAAAATCATAATAAGGCCACAGACACCCAAAAAAGCAAAACCAGACGTGGACCTGCCCACCAGAAAGGCAAGATCTAGCCTCAATCACCAGAACACTGGCACTAGTCCCCTCCACCAGGAAGCCTACAAAACCCACTGAACCAACTTTAGCCACTGGGGACAGACACCAAAAACAACAGGAACTACGAACCTACAGCCTGAAAAAAAGGAGACCCCAAACACAGTCAGATAAGCAACATGAGAAGACAGAACAACACAAAACAGATGAAGGAGCAAGATAAAAACCCACCAGACCTAACAAATGAAGAGGAAATAGGCAGTCTACCTGAAAAAGAATTCAGAATAATGATAGTAATTATGATGCAAAATCTTGGAAATAGAATAGAGAAAATGGAAGAAACATTTAACAAGGACCTAGAAGAACTAAAGAGGAAATAAGCAATGTTGAACAACACAATAAATGAAATTAAAAATACTCTAGAAGGGATCAATAGCAGAATAACTGAGGCAGAAGAACGGATAAGTGACCTGGAAGATAAAATAGTGGAAATAACTATTGCAGAGCAGAATAAAGAAAAAAGAATGAAAAGAACTGAGGACAGTCTCAGACACCTCTGGGACAACATTAAATGCACCAACATTCGAATTATAGGGGTCCTGGAAGAAGAAGAGGAAAAGAAAGAGACTGAGAAAATATTTGAAGAGATTATAGATGAAAACTTCCCTAATATAGGAAAGGAAATAGTTAATTAAGTCCAGGAAGCACAGAGAGTTCCATACAGGATAATTCCAAGGAGAAACATGCCAAGACACATATTAATCAAACTATCAAAAAGTAAATACAAAGAAAACATATTAAAAGCAGCAAGGGCAAAATAACACACAGGGAATTCCCATAAGGTTAACAGCTGAACTTTCAGCAGAAACTCTGCAAGCCAGAAGGGACTGGCAGGACATATTTAAAGGGATTAAGGAGAAAAACTTACAACCGAGCTTACTCTACCCAACAAGGACCTCATTCAGATTTAATGGAGAAATTAAAACGTTTACAGACAAGCGAACTGACAGAGTTCAGCACCACAAAACCAGCTTTACAACAAATGCTAAAGGAACTTCTCTAGGCAAAAAACACAAGTGAAGGAAAAGACCTACAATAACAAACCCAAAACAATTAAGAAAATGGGAATAGGAACATACATATTGATAATTGCCTTAAATGTAAATGGATTAAATGCTCCCACCAGAAGACACAGACAGGCTGAATGGATACAAAAACAAGACCCATATATATACTGTCTACAAGAGACCTACTTCAGACCTAGGGACACATACAGACTGAAAGTGAGGGAATGGAATAAGATATTCCATGCAAATGGAAACCAAAAGAAAGCTGGAGTAGCAATTCTCATATCAGACAAAATAGACTTTAAAAAGTATTACAAGAGACAAAGAAGGACAATACATAATGATCATGGATCGATCCACGAAGAAGATATAACAATTGTAAATATTTATGCACCCAACATAGGAACACCTCAATACATAAGACAAATACTAACAGCCATAAATGGGGAAATTGACAGTAACATATTCATAGCAGGGGACTTTTACACCCCACTTTCACCCATGGACAGATCATCCAAAATGAAAATAAATAAGGAAACACAAGCTTTAAACGATACATTAAAAAAGATGGACTTAATTGATATTTATTGGATATTCCATCCAAAAACAACAGAATACACAGTTTTCTCAAGTGCTCATGGAACATTCTCCAGGATAGATCATATCTTGGGTCATAAATCAGGCCTTGGTAAATTTAAGAAAAGTGAAACTGTATCAACTATCTTTTCCAACCACAATGCTATGAGACTAGATATCAATTACAGGAAAAGATCTGTAAAAATTACAAACACATGGAGGCTAAACAATACACTACTTAATAACAAAGTGATCACTGAAGAAATCAAAGAGGAAATAAAAAAATACCTAGAAACAAATGACAATGGAGACACGACGATCCAAAACTTATGGGATGCAGCAAAAGCAGTTCTAAGAGGGAAGTTTATAGCAATACAATCCTACCTTAAGAAACAGGGAACATCTCGAATAAAAAACCTAAACTTGAACCGAAAGCAGTTAGAGAAAGAAGAACAAAGAAAATCCAAAGTTATCAGAAAGAAATCATAAAGATCATCAGAAATAAATGAAATACAAATGAAGGAAACAATAGCAAAGATCAATAAAACTTAAAGCTGGTTGTTTGAGAAGATAAACAAAATTAATAAACCATTAGGCAGACTCATCAAGGAAAAAAGCAAGAACACTCAAATCAATAGAATTAGAAATGAAAAAGGAGAAGTAATAACTGACACTGCAGAAATACAAAAGATCATGGAGAGATTATTACAAGCAACTCTATGCCAATAAAATGGACAGCCTGGAAGAAATGGACAAAGTCTTAGAAATGCACAACTTGCCAAGACTGAATCAGGAAGAAATATAAAATATGAACAGGCCAATCACAAGCCCTGAAATTGAAACTGTGATTAAAAATCTTCCAACAGGTCTTCCCTGTTGGCACAGTGGTTTAGAGTCTGCCTGCCGATGCAAGGGACATGGGTTCGTGCTCCAGTCCAGGAAGATCCCACATGCCGTGGAGCAGCTGGGCCCATGAGCCATGGCTGCTGATCCTGTGCATCCAGAGCCTTTGCTCCACAACGGGAGAGGCCACAGTAGTGAGAGGCCCGTGCACTGCAAAAAAAAAAAAAATAACAATAATCTTCCAACAAACAAAACCCTGGACCTCATGGCTTCACAGGCAAATTCTATCAAACATTTAGAGAAGAGTTAACACCTATCCTTCTCAAACTCTTCCAAAATATAGCAGAGGAAGTAACACTCCCAAACTCTGGATACGATGCCACCATCACCCTGATACCAAAACCAGACAAGGCTGTCACAAAGAAATAAAACTACAGGCCAATATCACTGATGAACATAGATGCAAAAATCCTCAACAAAATACTAGCAAACAGAATCCAACAGCACATTAAAAGGATCATACACCATGATCAAGTTGTGGTTTATTCCAGGAATGCAAGGATTCTTCAATATTCACAAATCAAACAATGTGATACACCATTTAAACAAATTGAAGAACAAAAACATATGATCATCTCAACAGATGCAGAGAAAGCTTTTGACAAAATTCAGCACCCATTTATGATAAAAACCCTGCAAAAAGTAGGCATACAGGGAACTTTCCTCAACATAATAAAGGCCATATATGAGAAGCCAACATCATCCTCAATGGTGAACAACTGAAACCATTTCCACTAAGATAAGGAACACGACAAGGTTGCCCACTCTCACCACTCTTATTCAACATAGTTTTGGAAGATTTAGCCACAGCAATCAGAGAAGCAAAGGAAATAAAAGAATCCAAATCTAAAAGAAGAAGTAAATTTGTAACTGTTTGCAGATGACATGATACTATACATAGAGAATCCTAAAGATGCTACCAGAAAACTACTAGAGCTAATCAATGAATTTGGTAAAGTAGTAGGATACAAAATTAATGCACAGAAATATCTGGCATTCCTATACACTAATGATGAAAAATCTGAAAGAGAAATTAAGAAAACACTCCCATTTACCATTGCAACAAAAGAATCAAATATCTCGGAATAAAATTACCTAAGGAGACAAAAGACCTCTATGCAGAAAATTATAAGACACTGATGAAAGAAATTAAACATGATACAAATAGATGGAGAAATATACCATGTTCTTGGATTGGAAGAATCAACATTGTGAAAATGACTCTACTAACCAAAACAATCTACAGATTGAATGCAATCCCTATCAAATTACCACTGGCATTTTTCACAGAACTAGAACAAACAATTTCACAATTTGTATGGAAACACAAAAGACCCCGAAGAGCCAAAGCATTCTTGAGAAAGGAAAACAGAGCTGGAGGAATCAGGCTCCCTGACTTCAGACTATACTGCAAGGCTACAGTAATCAAGACAGTATGGTACTGGCACAAAAGCAGAAATATAGATCAATGGAACAAGATGGACAGCCCTGAGATAAACACATACACATATGGTCACCTTACCTTTGATAAAGGAGGCAGGAATGTACAGTGGAGAAAGACAGCCTCTTCAATAAGTGGCGCTGGGAAAACTGGAGAGGTACATGTAAAAGTATGAGATTAGAACACTCCCTAACAACATACACAAAAATAAGCTCAAAATGGATTAAAGACCTAAATGTAAGGCCAGAAACTATCAAACTCTTAGAGGAAAACATAGCCAGAACACTCTATGACATAAATCACAGGAAGATCCTTTGAGACCCAACCCCTAGAGAAATGGAAATAAAAACAAAAATATACAAATGGGACCTAAGGAAACTTCAAAGCTTTTGCACAGCAAAGGAAACCATAATCAAGACCAAAAGATAATGCTCAGAATGGGAGAAAATATTTGCCAATGAAGCAACTGACAAAGGATTAATCTCCAAAATTTGTAAGCAGCTCATGCAGCTCAATAAAAACAAACCAAACAACCCAATCCAAAAACGGGCAGAAGACCTAAATAGACATTTCTCAAAAGAAGATATACAGATTGCCATCAAACACATGAAAGAATGCTCAACATCATTAATCATTAGAGAAATGCAAATCAAAACTACAATGAGATATCATCTCACACCAGTCAGAATGGCCATCATCAAAAAATATAGAAACAATAAATGTTGGAGAGGATGTGGAGAAAAGGGAACACTCTTGCACTGCCGGTGGGAATTTGAATTGGTAAAGCCACTATGGCGACCAGTATGGAAGTTCCTTAAAATGTTACAAATAGAACTACCATATGACCCAGCAATCCCACTACTGTGCATATTCCCTGAGAAAACCATAATTCAAAAAGAGTCATGTACCAAAATGTTCATTGCAGCTCTGTTTACAATAACCAGGAGATTGAAGCAACCTAAATGTTCATCATCGGATGAATGGATAAAGAAGATGTGGCAGATATATACAATGGAATATTACTTAGCCATGTAAAGAAACAAAATTGGGTTATTTGTAGTGAGGTGGATGGACTTGGAGTCTGTCATACAGAGTGAAGTAAGTCAGAAAAACAAAGACAAATACCGTATGCTAACACATATATATGGAATCTAAGAAAAGAAAAATGTCATGAAGAACCTAGGGTAAAGATGGGAATAAAAACACAGACCTACTAGAGAGTGGAGTTGAGGATATGGGGAGGGGGAAGAGTAAGCTGTGACAAAGTGAGCGAGTAGCATGGACATATATACACTACCAAACATAAAATAGATAGCTAGTGGGAAGCATTCTCATAGCACAGGGAGATCAGCTCGCTGCTTTGTGACCACCTAGAGGGGTGGGATAGGGAGTTTGGGAGGGAGCGAGACACAAGAGGGAAGAGATATGGGAACATATGTATATGTATAACTGATTCAATTTGTTATGAAGCAGAAACTGACACACCATTGTAAAGCAATTATACTCCAATAAAGATGTAAAAAAATAAAAATTAGTAGGCATGCAGTGAAGCATTAATATGGTGATGCTGCACATTTGGGGATTAATGGACACATTGTTTTCAGGTGTAGATAAAATGGTGACACAGATAGACTATATAAGAGTCCATAAATTAAGTATTAATGTTAAAGAATGCCAAAAAATCGAATTCCTATACACTATGTCCTCTTGGCAAAACATAGTCATACTGGAAAACATGATAAAAAATTATAAAGGAAATTAGAAAAATGTGAATTGCATAAAACTATAGCATGCCAACTCAGGGGGGCTGCATGTTAAGTATTTTTAGAGAAAAATTCTTGCTTTAAATTCATATATTACAAAAGGAGAACGTTGTTAAATCAATAATCAACATTTAAAAATGGGCGGAAGACCTAAATAGACATTTCTTCAAGAAGACTTACAGATGGCCAGCAAACACATGAAAAGATGCTCAACATCACTAATTATTAACGAAATGCAAATCAAGACTACAATGAGGTTCTCACACTGGTCAGAATGGCCATCAACAAAATATCTACAAACAATAAATGCTAGAGAGGGTGTGGAGAAAATGATCCCTTATACACCGCTTGTGGGAATGTAAATTGATACAGCCACTGTGGAAAACAGTATGGACGTTCCTTAAAATACTAAAAATAGAACTACCATATGACCCAGCAATCCTACTACTGGGCATATACCCAGAGAAAACCATAATTCAAAAAGACGCATGCACCCCAATGTTCATAGCAGCACTATTTACAATAACCAGGACATGGAAGCAAGTTAAATGTCCATCGACAGAGGAATGGATAGAGATTATTCTTCTTTGGACTCCACAGTTTTCTTAAAGCCAAGAATTACTGACCGCTATAATTTTGCTGTGGAAATTCATGCATCCACATCAATATTGTATATTGGTGCTTGAATAAAAAAATAAGCAAGTGCCTCATATACAGTCACTGATGGGTATGTGTTTACGTGTGTATCTGTGCTTTAAAATTAATGGTGATGTCACTGAGCATTCCCCATATAAAATAAGAGCATGGTAAATGGTCATTGTAATTACAGTGTTCTACTACTGGTATAGCTGCGGAATCTCACAGAGCTTCTGGTATCATTTTGGGTGTCAAAATCAATAACAGTCTCCTGTCCTTAAAATAATAAATGTGACCCAAAGGTGAAATAACTTTACCTCAAGCTACTGTGATACTGCCTAGAATATGAAAATGTCTATGTCTTTGATTCTTATATGACTATACGACTATATGCTTACGTGATTATAGAATTTTAAAAAATCATAAAGTCATATTGTAACACTCCAAATTATATAAAATGAGTTAGTAATATACATATCTTGGCATTTTTATAAAAACTAGTTGGAATATATGCAAAATAATCTTTTTTAAGATATATAGATTTATCATTTAAGTTCTTTTTATCATAAGGTTACTGAACCCTCTCCAAGATCAATTATTTTCCAATAATTGCTAGCAAACTCTTTCTAGATTCTACTGATTTTCTTCCAAATAGAAAGAGACAATTAGGAAAACAGAGCTGACAGTTTTCAGTGTTTTACCTAGAATAAATTTGAAAAATGTGCAGCCTTAAAAAGGAAATGTAAATATAATTACTTTCAGAAGCAGACACTACTAATCACGAAGCTCTGCCAAACACACAATCTTTCTCTTTATTTTTTTATATCGATAATTTATTCGTGTTCCAAAAAATCCATTAATCATTTTAGAAATATCAAATGTGATGAGACAATCCATGTTTAAGTTTGGCTTAAAGCTGTGAATGATTTGTTACTTAAAAATACTATTCCATATACTACCCTACAGGGAAAATATTTGTCATGACATATTATAGCAATAATAGAGCCAATTCTTAATTATCCATAAAAGGAAGATGCCAAAGAAAGGAAAATCTAATACAGAGGATAATTCAAAGCAGCAAATTCATTTGATTGTGAAAGATGTTATATAATTTTAAGATAATTTTCCTTTCTAACTGCTTTGCTTAAACTATAACATGCTCCCAAATTTCAATTTTCTGAGCAAAAGCAGACTTAATTTCCCCCTATTCTAATCCATCCTGCAAATGACCAATAGATTTACCTTTCATAAACAGTGTTTTGATCACAAGACTCTTAGACCTGTAAAATAAAATATTAACACTTTACCCTGAAACTCCTGATGTTCTACAGCTGGATCCCACTGACCTTTCCTGCCACGTCATCTAGAAGTCTCTAATGGATGAACCCTTTTCTTAAGAGGAAAAAACAGCATGCTCAGTGTCCAGAAGATATTTTATGAAGGTGGTCAGGCAATGAGTTATAGGGCAAAGAACATGCACACCTATGTTCATATTTTGGTGTAATGCTTACTAGCTGTGTCAAAGTGGTCAAATTGCCTAGTCTTTCTGTTCCTCATTTGTCTCACCATGTTCTTTGAGCAGAAACTATATTATAAGCATTTTGTGTGTATTTGTTGATTGCTTAATTCATTAAATGTAGTTAAATATATCCTAGGCCACCTGAGTTAGCTTGAGATATAAGTTTGCCAAAGAGAATTTAGAGTGGCAAATAACAGAAAAGGCCAAATTAAGAGTTGACATCAGTTATAATTCAGTAATAGTAACTGGAGAAGTTTCTAAGAGCCTGTACTCTAATTATTTACACACATGGATTCTCAGAGTACCACTCACTCACATTTCTGGCAAGTGCCCTCCTTTCTTGATGCTTTCTAGAGAAAATGCAACTATCATTTGAATACTTAAGGGACATTTCTTTCTTTGTGATATTTTGCTTAAACTAGGGAGGAAGGAGAGAAATATATTTTAAATAATGTTACAAGTAAAATACAAATTAGGAGCATTATAGAAGATAAATATTGCTTCAGAGGTTCTAGCCAATGAATTAACCCCATTCAAATCTTATGCAGCCCAAAAACAGATAAATCACAGAGATTTTGGTGGTATTAATTTTCTTACAATAGTGAAATTTTATGATCAATTAAATCTAATGTTAAACTACTTATTAAAGACAATTGTGCACTGCAATGATTCACTGGATATAGGTCAAGTCTACACAAGGTTAAACAAGTGTTTCTTTGGGTATTGGTGATCTGTTTCAGGAAAACTTGTTTCTGCTACTTTACAAAATGGGGAAGGAGAGAGTTTAAATGTATCACTAGAATAAATCAAACCACATCAATTAGCTGCAAGTGAGATATCGGTCTCTCCATCAGCTATAAATTTGTTTCAACTGTAGGCATTAAGGATCTAAGCAAGGCTAGGCTGAGTACTATTTGGGGGGAAGAACAAATCCCTGGACTCAAGATATTAAGAACCTTGATGGTGGAAAAAAGATAGAGAGGTTTGGAATTTTGTAAAAGCAACTCACAAAAGAAAACATTATAAAGTAAGTTAGTGTTGATACCAGAAAAATCTTCAAGGAACTATCCTTTAAAAGCTGATTAGGATTTCAGTTAGGTAAAGGTGGAGTGTGAGGCTTTTCCAAATTTAGTCAATAGCATGAACAAAATAGCAATTTATAAAGTATACAGGTAGAAATGCCTGGTGCACATTCAGCAAACAATTGTTTAATCTAATTTGGTGCAGAAAGAGGCAATAAAGCTAGAGACAAAATTTGAATACATGGTAAATGCAGTGGTGTATTGGAACTGGTTCACACTAGTTTGCCAGTGGTGACTATTAGCATCTCTTTTCATGTCTGCATTCAGTGACATCATATTGTTAGCTTGAAACTGGCCATAGTAGAAGAATTTACACCACAGAATTTGGCAAATGCTCCAAATCAGCACTGTTTGTTATTTATTTATTGAGAGCCAGTTGACGAACCCTTTTCAGGACACTACTGTGTTTAAGAATTACAATGCCAGGGTCAGGAAAATATATATCTTAGGAAACAAGTGTGAGGCATTGGAGAATTTTAGCAGACAAATGATATAATATGTGATATATCACAAATGATATAATTTCCCTAGAGCTGGAAGTTAAACCCACAGACACGGACAGGATTTTTAAGTGAGAAAATATTTACAGAAAAAAGTTCTGAGGAAAGAATGTTAGGGGACATCTAAATTTGGAGGAGGGAAAGAAGCTGACCCATGAAATACAGAAAAAAAGTAGCCAGAATGGAAAGAATGTCAGGATAGAGCCAAGTCATAGAAGAAAGAAGGCAGTTTCAAGAATGAAGTGCTACTGGTGAAAGAAAGATGTTAGCTTCCAAATTTCAGATTTATAAAAGGCCCTGATGGGGAAAATAGGCAAAATGACATGCTTTGGGTTATGTACACTACTAGGTTTCTGTACGTTTACTACATAACACATAGTTCTACAATTATATTTAGAAACAAAAGATCAAGTGTAGAATGGGTTTTCCTAGAATGTCATTAAGGTCTATAATAATCTTATTTTAAATACCAATTCATATGTAAAAGAAAAGGAAGAAGAGAGTAAAAACTTAATGATTCAGTGCCACCATTTTAAACACCATGCATTAAAAACGGTGTTGCTTTGGTTTTACAGTGACATAATTCTTACTAACACATGCTCTACTACTGACAAAAAGCCCTCACCCAACCTTTTTAAAGACCTATAATTGACATCTAAAATGTGTACAGTGCAAAGTACTTTCAAAAACATCATTTCATTTAAATTTTCTAACAACACAGTGATTATTCCCGTTTCACCAATGAGGTAAACAAGGTTGAGAAATGTTAAACGATTTATCCAATGTCACACATCAGACAAATGAAGAGTGTGGGGCTAGAACCCAGGCCTTCTGATTCCAAGTCAAGAATTATTTTTCCTACAATATGCTGTTTCACATCTTCCCCTCGTCTTAGTACTTATTAACTTGCAGAGCCATGCTCCTTAATTGAATTAACACCTAAACTTAATGATTTGGTACAGTGTCTTGATATATTAGGAATGACTAAGACATAGTGAATAAGAATGTGTCCAATGACTTGTGTATGAGACCTAGTTCTTCTTGCGTGTGACTTTGGGCAAGAAATTTTACTTCCCTGGGCCTTAGTTTCCTCATATGTAAATGAGAAATATAATGTGAAGATTTAATGAGACAATCCATGCAAAGCACTTATAACAATACATAGCACATAATAAGTTCTTAATAAATGCTAGATACATTAGCACTCCCCTTTTCTGAGGGCGATACATTTCAAGAACCCCAATGGATGCCTGAAACCGCAGATAGTACTGAACTCCATATATACTGTTTTTTTACATACCTATGATAAAGTTTAATTTATAAATTAGGCATAGTAATAGACTAACAACAATAACTAATAATAAAATAG
The DNA here is from genome assembly GCF_011762595.2 of Tursiops truncatus. Taxonomy (NCBI): domain Eukaryota; kingdom Metazoa; phylum Chordata; class Mammalia; order Artiodactyla; family Delphinidae; genus Tursiops; species Tursiops truncatus. The sequence goes on from NC_047055.1 coordinate 56,446,568, forward strand.
AGCAATTATAATATATACTGTAATAAAAGTTATGTGAATATGGTCTCTCTCTCTCTCCCTTAAAATATCTTATTTTACTGTACTCACACTTATTCTTGTGATGATGTGAGATGATAAAATGCCTATGTGATGAGATGAAATGAGGTGAATGACATCGGCATTGTGATGTAGTATTAGGCTACTATTGATCTTCTTGTGATAGATCAGGGGGATCATCTGCTTCAGTTGAACTTGGATCATCCAGCCATAACTATGTGGATGGTTGGATGTCAGGAGCAGAAGATGTTGATGGTTGGGGATCCCAGATGGGATGGAATAGGGTGGCATAAGATTTCATCATGATACTCAGAATGGCGTGCAATTTAAAACTTATGAATTGTTTATTTCTGGGATTTTCCATTTAATATTTTCAGACTATGGTTTACTTTGGGTAACTGAAACCATGGAAAATAAAACTGCAGATAAAGGGGAAGTACTGTACTTAGATTACTTCATTGTGGAAAGCAAAACCCACTTGCTGATATTCAACAGTTAATTGTGTTTTTATGTGGGCTGAGACCTTTCTGGATTGATGGCCCTCTGATAAATAAGTGCTGGAACTTACTAACTGTTCCATGTAACGTGGAACAGTAAGTTTCATAGATAAATCACTGATGTGTGCTTATCATATTATATTTTGCCTTTAACTAAATGTAAATAGACCCTCCTTATAGAGTACCACCATCTAAAAAGTAGTATTTACAAGTTTTTGAAACAGCTATAACAGATGTCACGATAGTCCAAATTACATTCAGAAACAACAATAACAAGGAATAAAATTTCAAATAAAATAAGAAGTTTTTTTGTGAACATCAATACTTTAGAATGATTTAAAATCTGTTTTACAGATGCAAACAGATTTTTTATATGCACATAATACATTTTCAATAAATTGAATATAACCATTATAAGAAACAAAAAGGATAGTCTTTTAAAATTATTTTTTGCAGGGCTTCCCTGGTGGCGCAGTGGTTGAGAGTCCGCCTGCCGATGCAGGGGACACGGGTTCGTGCCCCAGTCCGGGAAGATCTCACATGCTGCGGAGTGGCTGGGCCCGTGAGCCATGGCTGCTGAGCCTGTGCGTCTGGAGCCTGTGCTCCGCAATGGGAGAGGCCATAGCAGTGAGAGTCCCGTGTACCGCAAATATATATATATATATATATATATATATATATATATATATATATATATATATATATATATATTTGCAAAGCTGTTTCCATAGCAAATATCATTATTTATCACTTTTGAAATCAGACCAAATGCTAACAGTGGAAATGCACAAATCTTGGCACACAATATAAAGAATGGCAATCTCTCCCATTTTCAAAAGCAGTTTTGCATCAAATTTACACATTTGTCAAGTTCTTATCTCAAAGCTCAAGCACTGTTAACATATTTTTCAGAACTCATTATACTCTATTTCTAATAATTTCCTCATAGTTGATTTTCTAAAAAAGAACAAAAACAGGAAACATTAATTGCTGCCAGATACTGTTACCTGTTACTTCTTACTTGTTCATATAACAAAAAAATGGACTCAAGAGATTGAAAAAAAAAAACAATAGATACTTCATTTTTTTTTCATTTTCTATTCCTTTATTTTGTAGTTACCCTCACATTGTGATATCATTTGTCTTCGTTTTTCAGAGGTGCAATCTCATGTTATTTCATGGTTGTTCATTTTTACCATATCTTTGGAACGAAGAATCTTTATGTTTCACTTTATGATAGGCAGAATAATGACCCTACTCCAAAGATGCCCAGATCCTAATTCTTAAAACCTGTGAATACGTTACCTTACAAGGCAAAAGAGAATTTGTAGATGTGATAAAGCTTAAGGACATGAGATCAGGAGACTATTCTGGGTTATTAGGATGGGCCTAGTGTAACTGCATGAGTCATTAAACACAAAGGGAGAAGAGTGGGTCAGAGAGATACAACATGAAAATATCTAAACCCACCATTCCTGGCTCTGAAGATGGAGGAAGGGGGATGTGAACTAAGGAATGCAGATGGCCTCTAGAGACTGGGAACAGCCTTCACATGATAGCCAGTGTGAACACAGGGACCTTAGTCTTACAACCACAAGGAACTGAATTCTGCCAACAATCCAAAAGACCAGGATATAGATTCTCCCCTAGAGCCTCCAGAAAGGAAAACCCACTGCCAACACCTTGATTTTAGTCTAATAAGGGCCGTACCAGACTTCCCCAACCTACCGAAATATAAGATAATAAATTTGTACTGTTTTAAGCCAGTAAGTTTGAGATATTAGGCTATGGTAGCAATAGAAAACTAACACTGTTTATAATAAACTATTATATACAGAAGTTTCTACAGATTTTGTTATAATTTTTCTTGAAAAGATGAATAAAGATAAAACTTGGTCTGCATAAGGATCATCTCTCTGTTATCTGTGACTATAAAAAATGCAGCCACCAAAAAATATGCAGCTATTCTCATTTGTTATGTGCTTCACTGAGGAAAATAAAACATAATTATTTGTTAGATCAATTAAAATATATGAAACAACAGATATTTCAAATCAAGTAGGAATCTAATGGAGGCCTAAATGTAAAGATTTTCCTTCTTTTCTGAAATTCAAATTCAGATTACATATCTGGAAAGAGAATTTAGCTAAGTATTTTGAAAGAGAAACAGCTACACTGGCAAGATATTGAAGATATTTAATTGTGCTGATGTAAGGCACATGAGAGATGGAAAGGAGACCTTAATAGATATGAATCTGCTTCTATTGCTTTCTTTAGGGCTCAGAAATTTGCTTTTAATTGTTTATTTTACTAATAATTATGAAATGATCCTAATAATAATTAAGGATAAATTCTATCTTTGACATTTTCATTTTTAAAACAAACAGAAAACAAACCCACCCTACATATAAATAATTTTAAATTGACAATGTAAAACAATAGTCTCATATTCGTCAATACAATTGATTTTCAGACCAACACTGAGATGCCACATATTATTTCCTTCTTACAGATAAGGAAACTAAGGCTTAGAGAGATTAATTTGTCTAATTTTTCATTGATTAATTACTTAACTAATTCATTTATATTATCAAAGGTCAAATATTTTCTAGATACTTTAGCTAGTATGTTGGAAAACTGTGACAAAGGACTTAGAGCTTTTAATTCAAATATGTTTCCCACTTTGATAGTTTGCTTGTAATAATATTTTTTTAAGTGGGAGGTTGACATCTTAAAAAAGACTGTCTTCCTGACTGAATTAGCAAAATGCAGACAGATCTCTACTATTTCTATTCATTATAGAGAATAAAAAATACTCTAATTTCCCAACTATCTAGGAGCTGGCTTCCAGATTCCAGGGACTAGTAAAGCACCTTACCAATAGAAGACACTCAAAGAAAAAATATGAAAGGGTGGGAAATAAACTCACCTTTCTCTCATTTCCACACCCACAGAGTAGTACAAGGTTTATGAGGATTTAGTTTTTATTTTTTATATTTTTTAAACATCTTTATTGGAGTATAATTGCTTTACAATGGTGTGTTAGTTTCTGCTTTATAACAAAGTGAATCAGCTATATATATACATATATTCCCATATATCCTCCCTCTTGTGTCTCCCTACTACCCTCCCAATTACAACCATCTAGGTGGTCACAAAGCACCTAGCTGATCTCCCTGTGCTATGCAGCTGCTTCAAACTAGCTATTTATTTTACACTTGGTAGTATATATTAGTCCATGCCACTCTCTCACTTCGTGCCAGCTTACCCTTCTCCCTCCCCATGTCCTGAAGTCCATTCTCTACAACTGCATCTTTATTCCTGTCCTGCCACTAGGTTTTCCATAACCAATTTTTTAGATTCCATATATATGTGTTAGCATATGGTATTTGTTTTTCTCCTTCTGCCTTACTCCACTCTGTATGACAGACTCTAGGTTCATCCACCTCACTACAAATAACTCAATTTTGTTTCTTTTTATGGCTGAGTAATATTCCATGGTACATATGTGCAACATCTTCTTTATCCATTCACCAGTCGGACACTTAGGTTGCTTCCATTTCCTGGATATTGTAAATAGAGCTGTGATGAACATTGTGGTGCAGGACTCTTTTAGAAGTATGGTTTTCTCAGGGTATATGACCAGTAGTGGGATTGCTGCATCGCATGGTAGTTCTATTTTAGTTATTTAAGGAAACTCCATACTATTCTCCTTAGTGGCTGTAACAATTTACATTCCCACCAACAATGCATGAGGGTTCCCTTTTTCCACACTTTCTCCAGCATTTACTGTTTGTAGATTTTTTGATGATGGCCATTCTGCCTGGTGTGAGGTAATACCTCACTGTAGTTTTGATTTGCATTTCTCTAATGATTAGTGATGTTGAGCATCATTTCATGTGTTTGTTGGCAATCTGTATATCTTTGGAGAAATATCTATTTAGGTCTCTTGCCCATTTTTGGATTGGGTATTTAGTTATTCTGATAGTGAGTTGCATGAGCTGCTTGTAAATTTTGTGGATTAATCCTTTGTCAGTTGCTTCATTTGCAAATATTTTCTCCCATTCTGAGTGTTGTCTTTTGGTCTTGTTTATAGTTTCCTTTGCTGTGCAAAAGCTTTGAAGTTTCATTAGGTCCCATTTGTTTATTTTTGTTTTTATTTCCATTTCTCTAGGACGTGAGTCGAAAAGGATCTTGCTGTGATTTATGTCATAGGGTGTTCAGCCTATGTTTTCCTCTAAGAGTTTTATAATGTCTGGCCTTGCATTTAGGTCTTTAATCCACTTTGAGTTTATTTTTGTGTATGCTGTTAGGGAGTGTTCTAATTTTATTCTTTTACATGTAGCTGTCCAGTTTTCCCTGCACCACTTAATGAAGAGGCTGTCTTTTCTCCATTGTATATTCTTGCCGCTTTTATCAAAAATAAGATGACCATAGGTGCATGGGTTTATGTCTGGGCTTTCTATCCTACTCCATTGATCTATATTTCTGTTTTTGTGCCAGTACCATACTTTCTGGACTACTGTAGATTTGAAGTATAGTCGGAAGTCTGGAAGCCTGGTTCCTCCAGCTCCGTTTTTCTTTCTCAAGATACCTTTGGCTATTCGGGGTCTTTTGTGTTACCTTATAAATTGTGGAATTGTTTTTTATAGTTCTGTGAAAAATGCCATTGGTAGCTTGATAGGGATTACATTGAATTTGTAGATTGCTTTGGGTAGTAGAGTCATTTTCAAAATGTTGATTCTTCCACTACAAGAACATGGTATATCTCTCCATCTGTTTGTATCATCATTACTTTCATTCATCAGTGTCTTATAGTTTTCTGCATACAGTTTTTTTGTGTCCTCCGGTAGGTTTATTCCTAGGTATTTTATTCTTTTTGTTGCAATGGTAAATGGGAGTGTTTTCTTAATTTCTCTTTCAGATTTTTCATCATTAGTGTAGAGGAATGCAAGAGATTTCTGTGCATTCATTTTGTATCATGCTACTTTACCAAATTCATTGATTAGCTCTAGTAGTTTTCTGGTAGCATCTTTAGAATTCTCTATGTATAGTATCATGTTATCTGCAAACAGTGACAGTTTGGCTTTTTCTTTTCCTTTCTGGATTCATTTTATTTCTTTTTCTTCTCTGAATCCTGTGGCTAAAACATCCAAAAATATGTTGAATAATAGTGGTGAGAGTGGGCAACCTTGTCTTCTTCCTGATATTAGAGGAAATGTTTTCAGTTTTTCACCATTGATAAATATGTTGGCTGTGTTTTTGTTATCTATGGCCTTTATTATGTTGAGCTAAGTTTCCTCTATGCCTCCTTTCTGGAGTGCTTTTATCATAAACGGATATTGAATTTTGTCAAAAGCTTTTTCTGCACCTTTTGAGACGATCATATGTTTTTTCTCCTTCAATATGCTAATATGTTGTATCACATTGATTGATTTACATATATTGACGCATCCTTGAATTCCTGGGATAAACCCCACTTGATCATGGAATATGTTCTTTTTAATGTGCTGTTGTATTCTGTTTCCTAGTATTTTGTTCAGGAGTTTTGCATGTTTGTTCATCACTGATATTGGCCTGTAGTTTTCTTTCTTTGTGACATCTTTTTCTGGTTTTCGCATCAGGGTGATGGTGGCCTCATAGAATGAGTTTGGGACTGTTCCTCCCTCTGCCATATTTTGGAAGATTCTGAGAACGATAGGTGTTAGCTCTTCTCTTAATGTTTGATAGAATTCGCCTGTGAAGCCATCTGGTCCTGAGCTTTTGTTTGTTGGAAGATTTTTCATCACAGTCTCAATTTCAGTGCTTGTGATTGGTCTGTTTATATTTTCTGTTTCTTCTTGGTTCAGTCACAGAAGGTTGTGCTTTTCTAAGAATGTGTCCATTTCTTCCAGGTTGTCCATTTCATTGGCATATAGTTGCTTGCAGTAATCTCTCATGATCCCTTGTATTTCTGCAGTGTCAGTTGTTACTTTTCTTTTCTAATTCTATTGATTTGAGTCTTTTCCCTTTTTTCTTGATGAGTCTGGTTAATGGTTTATCATTTTTTTTTGTCTTCTCAAAGAACCAGCTTTTAGTTTTATTGAAATTTGCTATTGTTTCCTTCATTTCTTTTTCATTTCTTTCTGATCTGATATTTATGATTTCTTTACTTCTGCTAATTTTTTTGTTGTTGTTCTTCTTCTTTCTCGAATTGCTTCAGGTGTAAGGTTAGGTTGTTTATTTGAGATGCTACTTGTTTCTTGAGGTAGGATTGTATTGCTATAAACTTCCCTCTTATAACTGCTTTTGCTGCATCCCATAGGTTTTGGGTGGTCATGTTTTCATTGTAATTTGTGTCTAGGTATTTTTTTATTTCTGCTTTGATTTCTGCAGTGGTCTCTTGGTTATTAAGTAGTGTATTGTTTAGTTTTCATGTATTTGTATTTTTTATAGTTTTTTTCCTGCAATTGATATCTAGTCTCATAGCGTTGAAGTCGGAAAAGATACTTGAAATGATTTCAATTTTCTTAAATTTACCAAGGCTTGATTTGCGACCCAAGAAATGATATCTCCTAGAGAATGTTCCATGAGCACTTGAGAAGAAAGTGTATTCTGTTGTTTTTGGATGGAATTTTCTATAAATATCAATAAATCCATCTTTTTTAATGTGTCATTTGAAGCTTGTGTTTCCTTGTTTATTTTCATTTTGGATGATCTGTTCATTGGTGAAAGTGGGGTATGAAAGTCCCCTTGTATGATTGTGTTACTGTCAATTTCCCCTTTTATGGCTGTTAGCATTTGCCTTATGTATTGAGGTGTTCATATGTTGGGTATGTAAATATTTACAATTGTTATATCTTCTTCTTGGATTGATCCATTGATCATTATGTAGTGTCCTTCTTTGTCTCATGTAATAGTCCTTGTTTTAAAGTCTATTTTGTCTGATATGTGAATTGCTACTCCAGGTTCTTTAGATTTCCATTTGCATGGAATAGGTTTTTCCATCCCCTCACTTTCAGTCTGTATGTGTCCCTAGGTCTGAATTGGTCTCTTGTAGACAGCATATATACAGGTCTTGTTTTTGTGTCCATTCAGCCAGTCTATGTCTTTTTGTGGGAGCATTTAATCCACTTACATTTAATGTAATTATTGATATATATGTTCCTATTACCATTTTCTTAATTGTTTTTTTATTGTAGGGCTTTCCTTCTCTTGTGTTTCCTGCCTAGAGAATTTCCTTTAGCATTTGTTGTAAAGATGGTTTGGTGGCGCTGAATTCTCTTAGCTTTTGGTTGTTCCTAAGTTTTTAATTTCTCCATCAAATCTGAATGAGATCCTTGCTTGGTAGTGTAATCTTGGTTGTAGACTTTTCTCTTTCATCACTCTAAATATGCCCTGCCACTCCCTTCTGGCTTGCAGAGTTTCTGCTGATAGATCAGCTGTTAACCTTATGGGGCCTCCCTTATGTGTTATTTGTTGTTTTTCCCTTGCTGCTTTTAATATTTTTTCTGTGTATTTAATTTTTGATAGTTTGAGTAATACGTTTCTTGGCGTGTTTCTCCTGGGTTTCTCCTGTATGGTACTCTCTGTGCTTCCTGGACTTGATTAACTATTTTCTTTTCCATATTAGGAAAGTTTTCAACTACAATCTCTTCAAATATTTTCTCAGTCCCTTTCTTTTTTTCACCTTCTTCTGGGACCCCTATAATTCGAATGTTGTTGCCTTTTAAGTTGTCCCAGAGGTGTCTGAGACTGTTCTCAATTGTTTTCCTTCTTTTTTCTTTATTCTGCTCTGCAGTAGTTATTTCCACCCTTTTATATTCCAGGTCACTTCTCCTTTCTTCTTCCTCAGTTATTCTGCTATTGATTCCTTCTATTGAATGTTTAATTTCATTTTTATGTTGGTCATCATTGTTTGTTTGTTCTTTAATTCTTCCAAGTCCTTGTTAAATGTTTCTTGTATTTTCTCCATTCTATTTCCTAGATTTTGTATGATCTTTACAATCATTACTCTGAATTCTTTTTCAGGTAGACTGCTTATTTCCTCTTTATTTGTTTGGTCTGGTGGGTTTTTACCTTGCTCCTTCATCTGCTATGTGTTTCTCTGTCTTCTCATTTTGCTTAACTTACTGTGCTTGGGGTCTACTTTTCACAGGCTGCTGGTTTGTAGTTTCTATTGTTTTTGGTGTCTTCCCCCAGTGGCTAAAGTTGGTTCAGTAGTTTGTGTAGGTTTTTTGCTGGAGAGGACTGGTGCCTCTGTTCTGGAGGATGAGGCTGGATCTTGTCTTTTGGTGGGCAGCACCACGCCCAGTGGTGTGTTTTTGGTGTCTGCGACCTTATGATTTTAGGCAACCTCTCTGCTAATAGGTGGGGTTGTGTTCATGTCTTGGTAGTTTTTTGTCGTAGGGTGTCCAGCACTGTACCCTGCTCATCGTTGGATGGACCTGGGTCATAGTATTGAGATGGAGATATTTGGAAGATCTTTCACCATTTAATATTATGTGAAACTGTGAGGTCTCTGGTGGACCAGTGTCCTGATCTCAGCTCTCCCTTATCAGGGGCACCAGCCTGACCCCTGACCAAATTACAAAGAACCTTCAGCCACACGGCTCAGATGAACAGGGAGAAAAAAAGAGAAAGAAAAAAGAAAGAAAGAAAGAAAGAAAGAAAGACAGAAAGAAAGAAAGAAAGAAAGAAAATAAAGTTATAAAAATAAAAGGTAATTATTAGAAATTTTAAAAAATTAAAAAGTAATAAAAGAAACAATAGAAAGGAAGAAAGAAAGAAGAGAGCAACCAAACCACCGATGATACCAAGCACTAAAAGCTACACTAAAAAAAAAAAAATCAAAAAACAGAAACAGATGGACAGAACCCTAGGACAAATGGTAAAAGCAAAGCTATACAGACAAAATCACATAAAGAATACACATACACACTCACCAAAAGAGAAAAAGGAATAAAAAGTATATATTGTTGCTCCCAAAGTCCACCTCCTCAATTTTGGGATGATTTGTTGTTTATTCAGCTATTCCACAGATGCATCGTACATCAGGCTGATTGTGGAGATTTAATCCGCTGCTCCTGAGGCTGCTGGGAGAGATTTCCCTTTCTCTTCTTTGTTTGCACAGCTCCTCGGGTTGAGCTTTGAATTTGGCCCCACCCCTGTGTGTAGGTTACCTGAGGGCATCTGTTCTTCGGTCAGAGAGGACGGGGTTAAAGTAAAAGGTGAGTAGGGAGCTCTGCCTCACTCTGGCTGGGGGAAGGGAGGGGTACAGAATGCAAGGCGAGCCTGCAGTGGCAGAGGCTGGCATGACGTTGCAACAGCCTGAGGTGTGCTATGTATTCTCCCTGGGAAGTTGTTCCTGGATCACCTGACTCTCGCAGTGGTGGGCTGCACAGGCTTCAAGGAGGGGAGGTGTGGAAAGTGGCCTATGCTTGCACACAGGCTTCTTGGTGGCGTAGCAGCAGCCTTAGCATTTAATGCCTGTCTCTGGTGTCCGTGTTGATAGCCATGGCTCAGGGCAGTCTTTGGAGCTCATTTATGTGGTGCTCTGAATCCCCTCTCCTGGTGCACCCCGAGACAATGGTCTCATGGCTCTCTGGCAGTTCCAGACTTTTTCCCGGACTTGCTCCTTGCTAGCTGTGGTGCAATAGCCCCCTTAGGCTGTGTTCATGCAGTCAACCCCAGTCCTCTCCCTGGGATCTGACCTCTGAAGTCAGAGCCTCAGCTCCCAGGACCCACCTGCCCCTGCAGGTGAGCAGACAAGCTTCTCAGGTTGGTGAGTGCTGGTCAGCACCAATCTTCTGTGCAGGAATCTCTCTGCTTTGCCCTCTGCGCCACTGCTGCTGCTCTGCCCTCCGTGGCTCCGAATATTCCCGCCTCAGCCAGCCCCGTCTCCACCACTGAAGGGGTTTCAAAGTGCGTGGAAACTTTTCCTCCTTCACAGCTCCCTCCCAGAGAGGCAGGTCCCATCCCTATTCTTTTGTCTCTAATTTTTCTTTTTTCTTTAGCCCTACCCAGGTACGTGGTGAGTTTCTTGCCTTTTAGTAAGTCTGAGGTCTTCTGCCAGCATTCATTAGATGTTCTGTAGGAGTTGTGCCACATGTAGATGTATTTCTGATGTATTTGTGGGGAGGAAGGCAATCTCCACATCTCACTCCTCTGCCATCTTAGAGGTCTCTGAGGATTTATTTTTAAAAACACTATTTATTTGAAAATAACTGCTTGTAGATTCTAATTTAGAGATATAAGTTAGTTTAGTTCTTATTTTTCCACTGATCTAAGTAATGGCTTTCAGGTTACACTTCTTTGAGGGAGTTTTTGCAGTGTGTTCAAGAGGTGACAAAATCACCTCTCCCTTTTGATCCATTTGTAGTGAAATGATGGTTTGAATCCTTGATAGTTTTAATCTTTTGTTTGTTCATCCACTTTTACCTTTAACAAGAATCTTTTAAAAACTTTTAAAAATAATATTTTGTGTTTAGTTTTAAAAGCATATTTATTTAATGCTGTGTAGACAATGTCATAATATAGTGTAATATGTGACTTGTACTTGCCACATTTCCAGCTTTTCTCATAGTCATAAATCATGATTTATACATACTTTTAAGTAATATATCAAATTACCCAGCTACTCCAGATGAGTCTAAGTAATAAATTGATGACCTGCCCCCATTATTTCTTGTTATTATTTTTGATATCTTTATTGGACTATAATTGCTTTACAATGGTGTGTTAGTGTCTGTTTTATAACAAAGTGAATCAGCCATATATACATATATCCCCATATCTCCTCCCTCTTTGGTCTCCCTCTCACCCTCCCTACCCCACCCCCCTAGGTAGTCACCAAGCACCGAGCTGATCTCCCTGTGCTATGCAGCTGCTTCCCACTAGAGATCTATTTTACATTTGATAGTATATGTTCGTCCATATCACTCTCTCACTTCGTCCCAGCTTACCCTTCCCCCTGCCCGTGTCCTCTAATCCATTCTCTATGTCTGCGTCTTTAATCCTGTCCTGCCCCTAGGTTCTTGAGAACGTTTTTTTTTTAATTTAGATTCCATATATATGTGTTAGCATACAGTATTTATTTTCCCCTTTCTGACTTACTTCACTCTGTATGACAGCCTCTAGGCCTATCCACCTCACTACGAATAACTCAATTTTGTTTCTTTTTATGGCTGAGTAATATTCCATTGTATATATAAACCCACACACATATGGTCACCTTATTTTAGATAAAGGAAGCAAAAATATCCAATGGAGAAAAGACAGCCTCTTCAATAAGTGGTGCTGGGAAAACTGGACAGGTACATGTAAAAGAATGAAATTAGAACACTCCCTAACACCATACATAAAAAGAAACTCAGAATGGCTTAAAGACCTAAATGTAAGGCCAGACACTATAAAACTCTTAGGGGAAAACATAGGCAGAACACTCTATGACATAAATCACAGCAACATCCTTTTTGACCCACCTCCTAGAGAAATGGAAATTAAATAAATAAATAAACAAATGGGACCTAATGAAACTTAGAAGCTTTCACACAGCAAAGGAAACCATAAACAAGATGTAAGGACAACCCTCAGAATGGTAGAAAATATTTGCAAATGAAGCAACTGACATATGATTAATCTCCAAAATTTACAAGCAGCTCATGCAGCTCAATATAAGAAAAACAAACAACCCAATCCAAAAATGGGCAGGAGACCTAAATAGACATTTCTCCAAAGATATACAGATTGCCAACAAACACAAGAAAGGATGCTCAACATCACTAATCATTAGAGAAATGCAAATCAAAACTACAATGAGGTATCACCTCACACCAGTCATAATGGCCATTATCAAAACATCTACAAACAATAAATGCTGGAGAGGGTGTGGAGAAAAGGAAACTTATTGCGCTGTTGGTGGGAATGTAAATTGATACAGCCACTATGGAGAACAGCAGGGAGGCTCCTTTGAAAACTAAAAAAGAGCTCCCATATGACCTAGCAATCCCATTACTGAGCATATACCCTGAGAAAACCATAATTCAAAGAGTCATGTACCACAGTGTTCTTTGCAGCTCTATTTACAATAGCCAGGACATGGAAGCAACCTAAGTGTCCATCAACAGATGAATGGATAAAAATAATTTATTAAATTTCCCTTCCATCTGAATTCCTTTTAATTTGTAATACCTGGGGCATTATGATAATTATGTCAAAATATAAATAGCTACTTGCATTTATCTTTACATATTCTCTTTCTTTTGCTTGGAAGGCAGAATATTAGATATATGGCTATAGATATACATAGAATGATATCAAGCTTAACACAGATTTATAATATGTATTTATCAGAATGCATCTATGTAAACATTCTTCTCTCATAACACCCTGTATCTTCAAATAGAGTAGCTTAATGGAGCCCATGTTTAAGCTGTTCATCTCTCTATTAACTTTTATTAAGCTATCAGTTGTTTTCTATGAGAAGAAATGCACTCTGTCAAACAGGAAATTGGTGCTAAAATCCTGTATGGACTAAAACAGCAGAAGTAAGCAAATCAGATAGTGTTTCAAAGTAGCATGCTGGGTACAAATTTGATCAAAGGAGTATGTTAGAGATTAAAGTAGTTGAAATACTAATTGACACTTTAGCTACTATCTTCAGTGGCTCTCAATTTCTACATCTTTTTCAGAACAGTAAAGATTAGCTTTTCATATACTTTTTCATTTTGCCTCTCTCTCTGTATTGTCTATTTTGTAAAGATTTCAACACATAAATCCAAGCAAATAGATGTCTAATATGTATTCTGTATTCACAGAAATAAACCATTAGCCATGTCAAGGTTATTGAATTCAGCAAGATAATTGTCCTAAATGTAGAGGATTATTAATACACTGATCTAAAAACATTGTATTATCACTTAATATAGCCTAATCCAGCTAAGCTATTAAAGTGTGGGATTTCTTTTCTTCCCAGGATTTGGGTTACACAAACATTTACTGGACACAATTTCATTAGCTAGATGATTTGAGTTACAAATTTTTCACAATGGCTTCTAACCTTCTATCAAGAAAAAGAATTTCTCCATTTTTTAAAAATAATCAATCTTGAAGTCTGCTACCCTCGTGCCACTATCCACTCTCTCCTTCCCATGACTGCTGAACTCTGTTAAAGGAAGCCTACACATGCTGCTTCCAATTGCAGACAACATAGTTATCTAATTATATTAATTCTGGTTCCAGAGACAAGTTCTGGAAAATTTCTTAGCCATTTCTCTTTGAATATTTCTTTTCTTCTGTGTTCTCTATTCCCTTCTTCTGAGAATCCACCTAAATAGGTGTTGGAATTTCTTGCCCTACTCTCATTTCTCTTAAACTCTCATATTTTCCATCTCCTTGTCTATCTGTACTGCATCCTAGATAATTTCTTCAGAGATATCTCCCAGTCCACTATTGCTCTCTTCAGTTTCGTCTAATCTTTTGTTTAAGCTATGCATCAAGCTTTTAATTTTAAATATTATATTTATTTCTAACAATTCTATTTTGTAATTTAAAAAATATGTTGAGAAGTTTCTTGCTCATTAATTTGATCTCATTTTTTATTTCTTTATGCAGTTCACATAAGGTATCAAATGACTATATATCTGAGTTCCTTAGGGGTCTAAATCTATGGGGTTTTTTGTTACTGTGATTCTCACTTATGGTGGTTTGATTCCTTGGATGTTTAAACAGTTTGTTTGTGTGTGTGTGTGTGTGTGTGTGTGTGTGTGAGAGAGAGAGAGAGAGAGAGAGAGATAATATTTGGTTAAATTTAATTGTGAGAATCCCAAGAACCTAAAATGGAGATGCTTTACTTTAGTGGAAAAAATGTATTGGTTTATGCTAGGAGCCAAGAAGTGCTACTGACATACGGATCCTAGCTTAATGCAGGAGTCTGAAGTTCAGCATCCTCACCTTGCTTTTAGCTCAAAGCTTTGTCTCTTGATCTCACTACCATATAGATATTCATCTCTATGACAACCAAGCTTACTTATTAATTTATTATTTACTGCATATAGCTGCTTTCTTGACACTTGGTTTTCAATTCTGTTCATACTTTCTTTTCTTTTTCCATTTCTTCATTCTTTCCTCCCCTTCTTCCATCCTTCCCTTTCTCTTTCTGTCTGTCTTTCTCTCTCTCTCTTTTTTTTTTTGGTTCACTGAGATTTGCCTCTTGTGAATCAAACAATGCATTTAAATATATGTTCCTTTAATGAGGATTTCATTGTAGCAGGAGAGCCATTTAGTGTATCTAATCTGACATATTGTTAGAAGCAGAATTGTCAATGCATGTTTACAATGAATGAACATGTCACTGTGTGTTTGAGCTCACTGTACCTTATAACACTTTATGCAAAACATTACTTTAGAAGACAATTACCAAAATGCCGTGGAAACAGTTTTAAATACTCTAAAATAAACACTATTAAATATATATATATATAAATATATATATATATATATTAGAAACATCCATGTAAATGTATAGACTCTTATGGAAAATACTAAACTCACAGAAAAAAACTCTATTTTTTAAATTTCTTTCTTTTTTCAGTGTAAATAAAACAGGGAATTAATTAGAAAAATACAGTTTTTTGTAGGGACTCCAACAGCGGAAATGGGTTAACAGCTAGAAGCAGGCCTTTTGGCAGGACAGATCATGTTGCAATCACAAACGTTTAATTCTGGGTTTTGCAAGAGCATGAAGAAAATATCCTAGAGGTCAGTTCTCCTGGTATAGTACATAAGGCACTAGATTGTGGCTTCATTTCTGCTGGCTTTTGTTTTAATATCTTTATTGGAGTATAATTGTTTTACAATGGTGTGTTAGTTTCTGCTGTATAACAAAGTGAATCAGCTATAAATAAACATATATCCCCATATCTCCTCCCTCTGGGGTCTCCCTCTGACCCTCCCTCTCCCACCCCTCTAGATGTACAAAAAGCACAGAGCTGATCACCCTGTGCTATCTGGTTGCTTCCCACTAGAAATCTATTTTACATTTGGTAGTGTATATATGTCCATGCCACTCTCTCACTTCGTCCCAACTTACCCATCCTCTCTCTGTGTCCCCAAGTCCATTCTCTACATCTGCATCTTTATTCCTGTCCTGCCTCTAGGTTCTTCAGAACTTTTCTTTTTTTTTTAGATTCCATATATATATGTGTTAGCATACGGTATTTTTTTTCCCTTTCTGACTTACTTCACTCTGTATGACAGTCTCTAGATCCATCCACCTCACTATAGATAACTCAGTTTCGTTTCTTTTCATGGCTGAGTAACATTCCACTGTATATATGTGCAACATTTTCTTTATCCATTCATCTGTCGATGGACACTTAGGTTGCTCCCATCTCCTGGCTATTGAAAATAGAGCTGCAATGAACATTGTAGTACATGGCTGTTTTTAAATTATGGTTTTCTAAGGGTATATACTCAGTAGAAGGATTGCTGGGTCATATGGTAGTTCTATTTGTAGTTTTTTAAAGAACCTCCATACTGTTCTCCATAGTGGTGTTATCAATTTACATTCCCATGAACAGTACAATAAGGGTCATTTTATCCACAGCCTCTCCAACATTTATTGTTTGTGGATTTTTTGATGATGGCCATTCTGACTGGTGTGAGGTGATACCTCATTTTAGTTTTGATTTGCAATTCTCTAATGATTAGTAATGTTGAGCATCCTTTCATGTGTTTGCTTGCAATCTGTATATCTTCTTTGGAGAAATGTCTATTTAGGTCTTCTGCCCATATTTGGATTGTGTTGTTTGTTTTTTGATGTTGAGCTGTATGAGCTGCCTGTATATTCTGGAGATTAATCCTTTGTCAGTTGCTTCATTTGTAAATATTTTCTCCCATTCTGAAGGTTGCCTTTTCATCTTGTTTATGGTTTCCTTTGCTGTGCAAAAGATTTTAAGTTTCATTAGGTCCCATTTGTTTATTTTTATTTCCATTACTCTAGGAAGTGAGTCAAGAAGGATCTTGCTGTGATGTACGTCAAAGAGTGTTCTGCCTAGGTTTCCTCAAAGAGTTTTATAGTGTCTGGCCTTACATTTAGGTCTTTAATCCATTTTCAGTTTATTTTTGTGTATGGTGTTAGGGGGTGTTCTAATTTCATTCTTTTATATGTAGCTGTCCAGTTTTCCCAGAACCACATATTGAGGAGGCTGTCATTTCTCCATTGTATATTCTTGCCTCCTTTATCAAAAATAAGGTGACCATATGTGTGTGAGTTTACGTCTGGATTTTCTATCCTGTTCCATTGAATTATATTTCTGTTTTTGTGCCAGTACCATACTGTCTTGATTACTGTAGCTTTGTAGTATAGTCTGAAGTCAGGGAACCTGATTCCTCCAGCTCTGTTTTTCTTCCTCAAGATTGCTTTGGCTCTTTGGGGTCTTTTGTGTTTCCATACAAATTGTGAAAGATTTTGTTCTAGTTCTGTGAAAAATGCCAGTTGTAGTTTGATAGGGATTACATTGAATCTGTAGATTGCTTCGGGTAGTAGAGTCATTTTCACAATGCTGATTCTTCCAATACAAGACCATGGTATATCTCTTTGTATCTTCTTTAATTTCCTTTGTCAATGTCTTAGAGTTTTGTGCATACAGGTCTTTTGTCTCCTTAGGTAGGTTTATTCCTAGATATTTTATTCTTTTTGTTGCAATGGTAAATGTGAGTGATATCTTAATAGCTCTTTCAGATTCTTCATCATTAGTGTATAGGAATGCAAGAGATTTCTGTGCATTAATTTTATATCTTGCTACTTTACTAAATTCATTGATTAGCTCTAGTAGTTTTCTGGTAGCATCTTTGGGATTCTCTATGTATCGTGTCATGTCATCTCAAAGAATGACAGTCTTACTTCTTTTCCAATTTGGATTCCTTTTATCTCTTTTTCTTCTCTGATTGCTGTGGCTAAGACTTCAAAAAGTATGTTGAATAATAGGGGTGATAGTGGGCAGTCTCATATTGTTCCTGATCTTAGTGGAAATGATTTCAGTTTTTCACCATTGACAAGGATGTTGGCTGTGGATTTGTCATCTATGGTATTCATTTTGTTGTGGCAAGTTCCTTCTATGCCTACTTTCTGGAGAGTTTGTATCATAAATGTGTGTTGAATTTTGTCAAAAGCTTTTTCTGCATCTATTGAGATGATCATATGGATTTCTCCTTCAATTTGTTAATATGGTTTATCATATAGATTGATTTTTGTATATTGAAAAAACCTTGCATTCCTGGGATAAACCCCAGTTGATCATGGTGTATGTTCCTTTTAATGTGCTGTTGGATTCTGTTTGCTAGTGTTTTTTTGAGGATTTTTGCATCTATATTCATCAGTGATATTGGTCTGTAGTTTTCTGTTTTGTGCCATCTTTGTCTGGTTTTGGTATCACAGTGATGGTGGCCTCGTAGAATAAGTTTGGGAGTGTTCCTCCCTGTGCTATATTTTGGAAGACTTTGAGAACGATAGGTGTTAGCTCTTCTGTAATGTTTGATAGAATTCGCCTGTGAAGCCATCTGGTCCTGGGCTTTTGTTTGTTGGAAGATTTTTAATCACAGTTTCAATTTCATTGCTTGGGATTGGTCTGTTTATTTTTTCCCTTTCTTCCTATTTCAGCCTCAGGAGGTTGTGTTTTTCTAAGAATGTGTTCATGTCTTCAGTTTGTCCATTTTATTGGCATATTGTTGCTTTTAGTGATGTCTCATGATCCTTTGTATTTCTGCAGTGTCAGTTGTTACTTCTCCTTTTTCATTTCTTATTTTATTCATTTGAGTCTTCTTTTTTTTCTGGAGTCTGGCTAATGGTTTATCGATTTTATTTGTCTTCTCAAAGAACCAACTTTTAGTGTTATTGATCTTTGCTATCATTTACTTCATTTCTTTTTCCTTTATTTCTGATCTTATCTTTATGATTTCTTTCCTTCTTCTAACTTTGGGTTATTTTTTTCTTCATACTCTAATTGCTTTAGGTGTAAGATTTGTTTATTTGAGATGTTTCTTCTTTCCTGAGGTAGGATTGTATTGCTATAATCTTCCCACTTTAGAACTGCTTTTGCTGCATCCAATAGGTTTTGGGGCATTGTGTTTTCATTGTTGTTTCTTTTTTTAAATATATTTTTATTTAATCTTTAATTTCTTCAGTGATCTCGTGGTTATTTAGTAGTGTATTATTTAGCTTCCATGTGTTTGTATTTTTTACAGATTTTTTCTTGTAATTGATATCTAATCTCATAGCATTGTGGTTGAAACAGATATTTGATGATACAAGTTCAATTTTCTTAAATTTTCCAAGGGTTGATTTGTGACCCAGGAAATGATCTCTCCTGGAGAATGTTTCATGAGCACTTGAGTAGAAAGTGCATTCTGTTGATTTTGGATGGAATGTCCTACAAATATCAATTAAGTCCATCTTTCTTAATGTATCATTTAAAGCTTGTGTTTCCTTATTTATTTTCATTTAGATGATTTGTCCATGGGTCAACTGGGGTGTCAAAGTCCCCTACTATGATTGTGTTACTGTCGATTTTCCCTATTATGGTTATTAGCATTTGCCTTATGTATTGAGGTGCTCCTATGTTGGGTTCATAAATATTTACAATTGTTATGTCTTTTTATTGGATTGATCCCTTGATCATTACGTAGTTTCCTTCTTTGTCTCTTGTGATAGTCTTTATTTTAAAGTCTATTTTGTCTGATATGAGAATTGCTACTCTAGCTTTCCTTTGATTGTCATTTGCATAGAATATCTTTTTCCATCCCCTAACTTTCAGTTTGTTTGTGTCCCTAGGTCTGAAGTGGATGTCTTGGAGACAGCATATATACAGGTCTTGTTTTTGTACCCATTCAGCCAGTCTATGTCTTTTGGTTGGAGCATTTAATCCATTTACATTTAAGGTAGTTATCGATATGAATGTTTTTATTACCATTTTCTTAACTGCTTTAGGTTTGTTATTGTAGGTCTTTTTCTTCTCTTCTGTTTCCTGCTTAGAGAAGTTCCTTTAGCATTTGTTGTAAACCTTGTTTGATGTTGCTGAATTCTCTTAACTTTTGCTTGTTTGTAAAGGTTTTAATTTCTCGGTTGAATCTGAATAAGATCCTTGCTGTGTAATCTTGGTTGTAGGTTTTTCCCTTTCATCACTTTAAATATGTCCTGCCACTTCCTTCTGGTTTGCAGAGTTTCTGCTGAAAGATCAGCTGTTAACCTTATGGGGATTCCCTTGTATGTTATTTGTAGCTTTTCCCTTGCTGCTTTTAATATTTTTTCTTTGTATTTAATTTTTGATAGTTTGTTTAATATGTGCCTTGTAGTGCGTCTCCTTGCATTTATCCAGTATAGGACTCTCTGTGTTTCCTACAGTTAATTATTTCCTTTCCCATATTAGGGAAATTTTCTACTATAATCTCTTCAAATATTTTCTCAGTCCCTTTTTCTTTTTCTTTTGCTTCTGGGACCCTTATAATTAGAATTTTGGTGTGTTTAATGTTGTCCCAGAAGTCTCTGAGACTGTCCTAAATTCTTTCCAATCTTTTTTCTTTATTCTGCCTGCAGCAGTTATTTCCACTCTTTCATCATTCAGGTCACTTACCCATTCTTCTGCCTCAGTTATTCTGCTATTCATTCCTTCTAGAGAATTTTTAGTTTCATTTATTGTGTTCTTCATCATTGTTTGTTTGCTCTTTAGTTCTTCTAGGTCCTTGTTAAACGTTTCTTCTATTTTCTCCATTCTATTTTCAAGATTTTGGATCATCTTTACTATCATTACTCTGAATTCTTTTTCAGGTAGACTGTCTATTTCCTTTATTTGTTTGGTGTTGTGGGTTTTTACCTTGCTCCTTCATCTGCTGTGTGTTTCTCTGTCTTCTCATTTTGCTTAACTTACTCTGTTTGGGGTCTTCGTTTCACAGGCTGCAGGTTCGTAGTTCCTGGTTTTCTTGGTGTCTTCCCCCAGTGGGTAAGGTTGGTTCAGTCAGTTGTGTAGGCTTCCTGGTGGAGGGGACTGGTGCCTGTGTTCCTGTGGATGAGGCTGGTTCTTGTCTTTCTGGTGAGCAGGACCACGTCTGGTGCTGTGTTTTGGGGTGTCTGTGAACTTATTATGATTTTAGGCAGCCTCTTTGCTAATGGATGTGGTTGTGTACCTTTCTTGCTAGTTGTTTGGCATAGCATGTCCAGAACTCTAGTTTGCTGGTTGTTGAGTGGGGCTGGGTCTTCATGTTGAGATGGAGATCTCTGGGAGATCTTTTGCCATTTTATATTACATGGGACTGGGAGGTCTCTGGTGGACCAATGTCCTGATCTCGGCTCTCCCACCTCATAGGCACAGGCCTGACACGTGGCCAGAGCATCAAGACCTCTGAGCCACACAGCTCAGAAGGAAAGTAAGAAAAAAAGGGAAGGAAAGAAAGAAAAATAAAATAAAATAAAGTTATTAAAATAAAAAATATATTATTAATAATAAAAAATTAAAAAGTAATTGAAAAGAAAGAAGGAAGAGTGCATCGAAACCAAAACACAAATCCACCAATGATAACAAGCTGTAAATCTATACTAAAAATTAACAAAAAATAGATGGACAGACAGAACCCTAGGACAAATGATAAAAGCAAAGCTCTCCAGCTCCTGGTCCTCTTCTATGGAGTGGGCAGCTTCCAGGATCCTCAGGTGGTGCTGGTGGGCCGGAGGTGCTGCCCCATTCCTCAAAGCATGAAGGCACCACAGGAAGGAAGGACTGAGAGAAGGTGCAATCTCTATTTAAGATTTTCAAGCTACTTGAGTACAAGAACAAGGTTCTGTCATCATTACATTCCAAGCATCTGAAATAATGTGGGGCACAGAAAGCATTATTTACAAAAATAATTAATTGAAATCATATTAAGGGCCCAAATTATGACCTTGAGAAAATTGTGCATGTGTGAACTCTTTTTGTTATTCTATCACTGTGGCATCAAATGCTATAGATTTTTATAGCATTCTCTACTACAGTACTTTAGCAAGATCTGTTCTGATCTATTGTAACCGTGGAAATCATCAAGATTACTCTGTTTGTGGAAATATACACAGTAAATTAATATGTTTAACTATACTTTCATTCATAATAAAGAATTTTAAATATTTTTTGTTAGTTTTACCTGGGGACTTTTGTATAATACAGTTATCCAAACAAGTACATCCAGAACAAATAATTTAAAACCTTGACAAAACTATTTATTATTAAAAAATTAAACCTAAAAATTGAAGGTTTGAGTTTTAAAAATACACATGATCATTCTCTGGTTATAGTAACTAATATGTGATGCTATTATCTCAACAAATAAATTCTAAAGGACCAGGATAACTAAATTAGAATAAATAGAAATACATTACTATGACTTTTTGATTTGTTACTGGAATTGTAAATAAATTGTTTTGGATCAGAGTATATCACTTTTCTAAATACCAACAGCAGACTTTTTCCTTGCATAACAAATATTCCTAGATTGATGGATAACTATAGAATCTTGGAAAATAAAAAGAGATTAAATGTATTTTAAAAGTGCTGTTTTATTGGGACTTCCCTCGTGGTCTAATTGTAAAGAATCCGCCTTCCAATGCAGGGGATGTGAGCTCGATCCCTGGTCTGGGAACTAAGATCCCACATGTCACAGGGCAACTAAGCCCACATGCCACAACTAGAGAGCTCATGCACCTCAACTGGAGAGGCCGTGTGCTGCAAACTACAGAGCCCACGTGCCCTGGAGTCCACGTGCCACAGCTAGAGAGAGAAAACCCACACACCACAACTAGAGAGAAGCCCACGCACTGCAACAAAAGATCCCACATGCCACAACAAACACACAGCACAGCCAAAAAATAAAATAAATAAAATGTTTTTTAAAAAAGACAACACATTGATTTAAAAAATAATAAAAGTGCTTTTTTATAATACAGAAGAGCCAAATGAACCAACCTATTTTTTATATTTGTATTCAAATGTTTATATTTTCAATTAGCTTAAACCTGAATATAGACTGTGTAATCTAATAATACTACTCTAATAACATCATAGAACGTTTCTTAGGCAAGAGCTTTATGAATATGACTATGAGACTATTAATGTAGAGCTAGTAATAACAAGTAAGTTTGTAATAACAAGTAAGTTTATCTTAATTGAGCTCTCACATTGTAATTAAATACAATCTCAAATACTGGTCTCAGAATTTAGCTCCCTTAAAAATGAGAGTATGCACATGGACACACACACACACACACACACACACACACACACACACACATACACATACACATACACACCATGGCTCATTCATTATTTAAGAAAGGCTCTTAGTTAAAAATAACAGAAATACATTCTGGTTACATCCAGTTTGTTTTATGTGTTATTACTGGCTTTTAAGCTCATGATCCAAATAAGGATGTTTGAGAACTATAACAAACCTCTACATCAGGTGCAAATAATTTTTGAAAAGTGAAATCCTGTCATAATGATCAAAACAGGTCAGACAGTGTCAAAAGTGTTGTAGCTTATCTTGACAAATTTTGATAAGAAGGAAAAAAGAATGAGAAAGGGGTTTCTAAAAGTTATAAACTACTAGCTTGATCTGTCTGGTTTAAGGTTTGTCAAAATATTCCCAGAAGTGTTCTTATAGCAATCACATCCTTATAAGCAGCATCAGACTCTGTTCTAACATGATTTTCAGGTATAGGCAATAGAAATTGAGATATATCTAGTTTAAGTTATTTCAAAACTCCTTGTCATTTTAATCTAGAATGTTAAATTATTGTTATTAAAGGCTTTATTTTGTCATGATCTTTCACAATGGGAAAAAAGAATGGCTGATCTTTAATCTGGAGATATAATAGAAATATATATGCATATTATATATATATATATGTGTGTGTGTGTGTGTATACATATATTTACCAGCAAAAACATCATTGAGGACACATATAAAATCATGCCTTGAACTATTTACCTTAAAAATGGCATGAAAATGTCTAGTTCACAGATCACAACTGACCCAAACTAGTAATAAGCCAAACAATGTGTAGATATTATAAAATAACATTGCCTTTTAAAATCTTTGAATTTAATGTATGCCTTGGTTTCTCAGCTCATTGCTTGTGCTTTGTTCACCTCAACTGGATGCTTTCAGTTAATTGCTAGAAAACTACTGAGAATTAATCCTGATACCACATTTGCTTATTGCTATTTCAGGTGTTGTGCACTTGTTTTATCTATAGTTGTTTCATCACTGTAAAAATAAATTAATTCTTTTTTGTCAAAGGAGTATCTCAATTGTACAATATACTTTTCCACTCATGGAATATGTTAGATTAAAATGAAGTTAGAGAACACTTCCCAGCTAATTCTGTAAAGCCAGTTTCCCAATTCATCCTATGAAGTGGTAATTCCCTGATACTAAAACTAGACAAAGACATCACAAGAAAGGAAATAACTATAGAACAATATCAATTATGAATATAAGTGCAAAAAATGTTCATCAAAATACAAGCAATTGAAATTCAGCAACACATAAAAATAATTATACATCATGACCAAGAAGACTTTATCCAAGGAACAAAAGTTTAGTTCAACACAAAAAAAAAAACAGTGAAAATATCTCTTTTTGCAATGACATGATGTGACATGTAGAAAACCCCAAAAACTCCACCAAAAGCCTATCAGAACTAATAAACAAATTCATTAAAGTTGCAGGATTCAAAATCAACATACAAAAATCTGTTGTGTTTCAATACACTAATAAAGAACAATAAGAAAGAGAAATTAAGAAAACATTCCCAAGTATAACTGCATCAAAAAGAATAAAATACTTAGGAATAAATTTACCCAAGGATGTGAAAGATTTGAACACTGAAAACTACAAAATATTGAAGAAAGAAATTAAATACACAAATAAAAGGAAAAACATCTCATGTTCAGTAATTGGAAGACTTTTATTGTTAAAATGTTCATACTACCCAAAGTGATCTAGAAATTCAGTGCAATTCCTATCAAAACCCTAATAGTATTCTTATAGAAATAGGAAAAAAAACCAATTCTAAACTTCATATAGAAACACAAATGACCCCAAATAGCAAAAGCAATATTAAGAAAGAAGAACAAAGATTGAGGCATCATAGTCCTGCTTTAAAATTAACCCTAACCCCAACCCTAACACTAACCCCATCACAAAGCTGTAGAAATCAATAGTATGGAACTAGCATAAAAACAGACATATAGACCAATGGAACACAGAAATAAACCCATGCATATATGGTAAACTGACTTTGACAAAGGTGCCAGGAATACACAATGGGCAATGAATAGTCTCTTCAACAAAAATGGTGCTGGGAAAACTGGGTATCCACATGAAAAATAATAAAATTAAACCCTTATCTTACACCATACACAAAAATCAACTCAAAATGGATTAAAGACCCAATACTGTAAAACTCCTAAATGAAAACATAGGGGGAAATCTTCATGACATTGGTCTAGGCACTAATTACTTGGATATGCCACCAAAAGCACAAGCAACAAAAGCAAAAAGATAAGTAGTTATGCATCAAATTAAAAAGCTTCTGTACAGCAAAGGAAAAATCAAAATAGTAAAAAGACAACCTACAGAACTGAAGAAAAGATTTGCAAACTATATATGTGTTAAGGTGTTAATATACAGAATATAGAAGGAACTCCTACAACTCCATTTAAAAGAGAGAGAGAAACAAATAACCTGATTTTAAAAAGTACTTAGACATTTACCCAACGGAGACATACAAATGGCCAAGAAATATATGAAAATATTATCAACCTCACTAATCATCAGGGAAATTCAAATCAAAACCAAAATGAGATATAACTTACACCTGTTAAGACAGTCATTTTAAAAAGATAACAAATGTTTATGAGGATACGGAGAAACTGAAACACTTGTATACTGTTGAGTGGGAAAGTAAAATGCTGCAGTCAATATGGAAAATAGTATGGAGGGTCCCCAAAATTAAAAAATAACAACTATGTGATGGATTCTGGGTATATATCCAAAAGAATTGAAATCAGGAACTTGAAGAGATATCTGCAGTCCCAAATTCATTACAGCATTATTTACAACAGCCAAGATATTGAAACAACATAAATTCCCATCAATGGATGAATGTATAAAGAAAATATGGCATATATACATAATGGACAATATTATGTATAAAGAAAATATGGCATATATACATAATGGACAATTATTCAGTCACAAATAAGAAAATCTTACCGTATGCAACAACATGGACGAAACTGGAGGACATCATGCTAAGTGAAATAAGTCAGTCACAGAAAGACATGTAGTATATGATTTCACAATATGAGGTATCTAAAACAGTTAAGCTTATAGAAACAGAGAGGAGAATGGTGGTTTGTCAGGAGCTGGAGGGAGGGGAGTGGGAAGTTGCTGTTCAATGGGCACAAAGTTTCAGTTATGTAAGATGAATAAATTCCAAAGATATGCTGTACAACTTTGTGCCTACAATAAAAATAATGTATTGTGCACTTAAAATTTTGTTAAGTGGATAGATTTCAAGTTAAATGTTCTTACCACAATAAAACAATAATAATAATTATTATTATAAACAATTTCCTTTCAAAAATCAATCTAAAGTATTTTATTAGTAGAATAAAGGACAAAAACCACATGATCATCTCAATTGAAGCAGATAAATAATATGACAATATCTAACATATTTTCATGGTAAAGCATTCAATGAACTAGACCTAGAAAGAAACTTCCTCAGTCTGATAAAAGGCATATGAAAAACCCATTGATAACATTATACTTAATGATGAAAGACTAAACACCTTCCCCCTAAGATTGGGAAAAAAGACAAGGATTTACACTCTCACCACTTCTATTCAACATTGTACTGGACATTGTAGCCAGGGGAATTAGGTCAGAAAAAGAAAAGGCATACAGATTGGAAAAGAAGAAATAAAACAATCTCATTTTCAGATGTCATGATTTTATATGTAGAAAACCTTAAAGAATCTACAGAAAACCCATAGAGCTAATAGCCAAGTTCAACAAGGCTGATGAATACAAATTAAATATAGAAAAATAAAATGTATTTCTATACACTAGCAGTGAACAATTCAAAATTGTTGAAATTAAGAAAACAATTTCATTTACAATTGAATGTAAAACATTCAAAATAAAATATGAATAAACTTAGCAAAACAGGTGCAAAACTATGCTCTGAAAGCTACAAAACATTATTGAAGAAATTAAAGAGAACCTATAATAAATGGAAACACATCCCATGTTCATGGATCAAAATATTAATATTGTTATGATGGCAATGCACCCCAAATTGATCTACAGATCCAGTATACTCCCTATAGAAATTTCTGTTGGCATTTTATTAGAAATTGATTATGAAGTTCTTATGAAAATATAAGGGACCCATGATTTCCAAAATAATCTTGAAAAAATAAAAAAAATAAAATTGGAGTACTCATATTCCCAAATTTCAAAACTTATTATAAGGTTACAGTAATCAAGACATTGTAATACTGGCATAATGATAGACATATTGATCATGGAATAGAATTGAGAGTCCAGAAATAAACCCTTAACTTTTATGGTCAAGTGATTTTTGACAAGGGTGCTAACTCAATGGGGGAAATAATAGTGTTTTCAATAAATTGTGCTGGGACCATTGGATACCCAACTGCAAAAGAATAAAAGTAGTTCCCTGCCTAATACCAAACACAAAACTTAACTCAACAGAGATCATAGGTTTAAGTGTGAGAGCTAAAATAACACTCTTAGATCAAAGAATTAGTAGTATATCTTTAAGGAGTATGGTTTAATCTTCAAAGATCTAAGGACAGGAGTATACCTTTAGAAAGTTGGTTTTAGTAAAGGATTCTTAGATATGACAACAAAAGCATACATGGCAAAGAAAAAAATAGATAAATTGAACTTTATTAAAATTAAAAACTTTGTTATGAACAATATTATGAAAAAAGTGAAAACACACCACAGAATGAGATAAAATGTTTAAAAATCATATATCTGACAAGGTTCTTGTATCCAGAATATATAAAGAACTCTTAAAAAACTTGAAAACATCAAAGACAAACATTTCAATTTGAAAATACAAAACAAAGAAAGGACTTAACTAGATATTTCTTCAAAGAAGATAAGCAAATGGACAATAAGCACATGAAAAGATACACAAAATCATTATTTATCAGGGAAGGCATGTCAAGACCACATGATAACACTTCATACCCACTAGAATGGCTATAATCAAAAAAGCAGATAATAATAAGTGTTGAAGAGGATGGAGGAGAATTGAAACACTCACACATTGCTATTGGGAACATAAAATTCCATAGCCACTGTGGAAAACAGTGTTGCAGTTTCTCGAGAGGTCAAATATAGAAGTACCATATATATGACCCAGCAATTCAACTCCTAGGTATACACAGAAAACAAATGGAAACATAAGTGGACACAATAACTGTACACGAATGTTCATAGCAGCATTATTTATAATAGCCAAAAGAGGGAAACACCCTGAATGTCCATCAACTAATGAACGGTTAAACAAAATGTAGCATATCCATACAATAGAATAATATTCAGACATAAGAAGGATGAACCTTGAAATCATTATGCTTAGTGAAAGAAGACAGCTGCAAAAGGCCACATATTGTATGATTTCATTTATATGAAAAATCCAGATTCGGCAAACCCATAGAGACAGAAATCAGGTTAGTGATTTTCAGGGCCTGTGTAAAGGGGAATGCGCAGTGACTACTAATGGGTACAGGATTTTTTCTGGTTTATGAAAATGTTCTGGGGTTCAATAGTAGTGATTTTTGTACAACCATGAGAATATAATGAAAAACACCGAATTGTACATGTTACATGGTTGAGTTTTATTATATATGTGGTACATCTCAGTTTTTTTAAAATGAAAGAGAGATAAAGGGACTTCTGTCTCCAAAAGATGGAGAAGATATACTTTTCCTTATTCCTCCCTCTAAGTACAGCTAAGAACCCTGGACATTATATGCAAAACAAATATAAGAAGACTCTGAATGTGTAGAGAAAAGGTAGACCAATTAGGGACATTGGAACCTGAGGAATAACACAGTAGTGAATAGCCTGGGATCTCTCTTTGCCTCTCATATCCCTGAAGACTATTCGAAAAGCCAGCAATCCATAAACACCAATAGGCACAGACAAATAAATCCCCCAGAAAAGTGTGTTTTCTCTAGCCAAAGGACCAGGAATGGGTAGTTGAGCAACACTAAAAACTTTTAAACAATAACTGCTCTACTTCAGACAAACACCCCAGAAAAATATGCAGCCCTACCTCCACCCCACCAGCAAAGGCCAAATGGGAAACCTAAACTTCGCTCTTCCCAGCCTATAATGAGCTGTGCCAATGCCCTTCAAACTCCACCACCACTGGTGAGGGTGGTGTCAGAAAAGAAGGCTTAATGGAGTTTCAGTAATTTAACGGTGTTTAGCAGCAATGAGGCCACCCCCTCACACAGAGTATCAGTAGAGACTACATGGAGAGCCTAGACTTCCACCTTCTATCCAGTACCCTTTACCATCTTGGGTGGTATCAGAGAAGATATACTGGAAAGTCAAGACTTTTGCCACTGCTCAGTGGGAATGAGGCCATGTGCAATGTAAGGCAAGGCCACAATGGAGAGTAGTAACTCCTTCCAGACAGGGTGGTATCAACAGAATAAGGAGCCTGAATTACTACCCCCACCCAGCACTACTGTAGCACCAGCTCACCCCAGGATTTCAATGGAGGCAGAGTGGAGAATCTGGACTCCCATACACACCTGGTAGAAATGAGGCAGTGTTGCCTCCCTTGCCCCACCAGAGCTGTGTCAGGAGGCGCCTGAGAAAATGCAAGATTTAAATAAGATCCAGAGTTTCATAATACCTAAAATATCCATGTTTCAATAAAACAATTACTTGTGAAACCAAGAACCTGGAATATATCAACTTGAATGACTAAAGACAATGAACAGCCACCAAACCTAAGATTTCACAGATGATTTTAAAGCTGTCATTATAAAAATACTTCGATGAACAATTACAAAGATGTGTGAAACAAATGAAAGAATAGAAAATATCAGCAAAGAAATGGAAAGTTACAGCAAAAAAATAATAATAAAAATGTTCAAAAAGAAGCAGATGGACATTTTAGAACTGAAAACTAAAATAACCAAAATTTTAAAATTCAATGGACAGGCTCAATACATAGAGTGAAGAGGGCAGATAATAGAATCAGTGAACTTAAAAATAGAAATATAGAAATTTCTTAATCTGAACAAGAGGGAGAAAACACACTTTGGAAAAAAAAAGAGAGAGAGAGAAAGAGCTACAGAGGTATGTGGAACTATGACACAAGATCCAACATTTGTGTCATTGGAGTCCTAGAAGGAGAGGAGAAAGAGGTCAAGGCTAAAAAATCTACTCAAAGGAATAAGGTCCCAAAACCTCTCAAATTTGTCAAAAGACATGCACTTACAGACTCAAGAAGCTGAACAAATTCCAAACAGGATATATCCAAAGAAATCTTCACCAAGACACATCAAAGTCAAACTTCTAAAACCAAAGACAAAGAAAAAATCTTGAAAGTAGTCAGCCATTACCTATCAGAGGAAAAGCAGTTCAAACAGCAGTGGATTTCTCATCAGAAACCATGGCAGCCAGAAGGAAATGGGACACCATTTTTCAAGTGCTGAAAAAAATAATCATCAACCCAGAATTATGCATCTGGTGAAAATATCCTTCAGGAATGAAAGGGAAATGGAGAAATTCTCAGATGAAGGAAAACTAAGAGAATTTGTTGCCAGCCAACTTACTTTAAAAGAATGGCTAAAGAAAATTGTCTAAACAAAAAGGAAATAAGAGAAGGAAAATTTGAACATCAAGAAGAAATAAAGAACAACAGAAAGAGAAAATTATGAGTAAATACTTATGAAACACTTTGAACTGAATGAAAATAAAAATACAACATATCAAAATTAGTAAAACTTAGCTAAACCAGTACAGAGAAGAAATTTTATAATATTAAATACTCATATTAGAGAAGAGAAAGGGGTAAAATAAATTATCTAAGCTCCCACTTTAAGAAACTACAAAAAAGAAGAACAAATTAAACAAACCAAGCAGAAAAGGGCACTAATAAAGGTAAGAGCAGAAATAAATGAAATTGTAAGCAAAGGAACAATAAAGAAAATCAAAGAAACAAAAGCTGATATTTTGAAAAGATGAATAAAATTTGAAAACCTCTAGCTGGAATGACAAATACAAAAGAGAAGGCACAAATTACCATTATCAGTATTCCACAGATATCAAAAGGATAACAAGGAATACTACAAACAGTACTATGCACATAAATTCAATAAGTTAGATTAAACAGATTAACTCTTTAAAAACACAGACTACCAAAACTTGCTTAATAGGAAAAATAGTCTGAGTATTCCTATGACTGTTAAGGAAATTTAATCCAGAATTTTTAATTATCCCCAAAATGTAACTTTTGCACCCAAATGGTTTCACTGAATAATCCTAACCAAGCATTTTAAAAAGAATTGACACCAATTCTACATAATTTCTTCCAAGAAAGAGAAGAAATCCTTCCCAATTCATTTTATGAGACAAGTGTTACTCTGACACTAAATACAAAGCCATTTTCAAAAACAGACTGTAGGTCAATCCCTCCTGAATATAGATGCAAAATTGCAAACAAAATATTAGCTAACCAAATCCCACAATGTATAAAAAGAATTACACACCGTAACCAAGTATGATTTATTCCAGGTGTGTGAGGCTGGTTTAACATTGAAAAATCAGTCAATGTATTTCACCATATCAACAAGCTAAAAATTAAAAAAATAATAATACTATCCTATAAACATAGGCTGAAAATTCATTTGACAAAATGCAACACTCATTCATAATACAAACTTTCAGCCAATTAAGAGCAGAGCTAAATTACCTCAACTAGATAAAGAGTATCTACAAAGAAATCTACAGATAATATCATACATAATGTTGAAAAACTGAACATTTTCCTGCTAAAATCAGAAAGAAGTGAAGGAAGTCCACATTCATCACTGTTTTTCAATGTAGTACTAAAAGTCCCAGCCATGACAATAAGGCAAGAAAAAGAAATTAAATTCCCATAAATTAAAAAGGCAGAAATAAATTGTTTTTATTTACAGATGGCATGGCCTGAATGCATATGTAGGAAACCCCAAGGATTAAAGCCAACCAAAAAACTTGTAGAGCTAATAAGTGAGGTTAAGTAAGATGGCAGGATGCAAGACCAACATATAAAAATCAACAGTATTTCTATATACTAAGAAAGCTGTAGTGTGAAAACTGAATTTGAGAATACAAAAACATTTATAGTTATTCAAACCATTTATAATTATACAAACAATGAAATACTTAGGTATGAATTTAACAAATCTTGTACAGAACTTGTATGCCAAAAGCTAACTTTGCTGATGAAAGACAGAAAACCTAAATAAATGGAAAGACATACTGTACTCATGTATTGAAAGACTCAAAATAGTAAAGATGTCATTTTTCCCAAATTAATCTGTAGTTTTAATGTAATTCCTATCAAAACCGCATCAAGTTTTTTTTATAGACATATACTATCTTTTATAAAATATATGGAAAAGTCACAGTCTCTAGAATAGCCATGAAAATCTTGGAAAAAAAGAATAAAATAGAAGGAGTAATTCTATCAGATATTAAAACTTACTATAGGGCTTCAATAATCAAGACTGTGGTACTGGTAGAAGGATAGATACATAGGTAAAACTGAAGAAGTAGTCCTGAATAAGTACAGATTACTGATTTTTGATAAATCACCACAGCAATTCAATGAAGGAAGAATAGCCTTTTCCACAAATGGTGCTGGAGCAGAAAAACAAAAAGAACCTTGAGTTGAGATAATGATCATAAACGTAAAAGGTAAAACCATAAAGTACAGAGAAGAAAACACAGGAGAAAATCTTCAGAACCTAAGGCTAGGTAAAGAGATTTTAGACTTGACAGGAAAAGCACCATAACAGAAAAAAATTACAAACTGGACTTCATCAAAATTAAAAACTTTTGCTCTGCATATGACCCTTTTAACAGGTTATAAAAATAAGCTACAGAGTAGGGAAAATATTTGCAAACTACATATTTGACAAAGGACTTGTATGTAGAATATGTAAAGAATTCTCATAATTCAACAAAATAAAAACAAACCAATTGGAAAATGGGGAAAATACATGAAGAGAGACATTTCATCAAATGTGATATACAAACAAGAAGTTCAATATCACTAGCCCTTAGAGAAATGAAAATTAAAACTGCAATGAGATATCACTACATGCACCTATGTGAAGAGCTATTTTTTTTTCTTTTTTTAAAAAAAGGACCACACGAAATGCTAGTAAAGATGTGGAGAACGTGGACCACTCATGTATTGCTTGTGGAGATATAAAAATGACCCAGCCACTCTGGGAGAGAGTTTGGCAGATTGTTATAAAACTACACATACACTTATCACATGACCCATCACTTCAGCATTTGTCCCAGAGAAATTAAAAGTTATATCTATATAAAAACATGTACATAAGTGTTTCTAGAAGTTTTATTAATAATAGACAAAAACTGGACACAATGAGATGTCGTACAATGGATAAATGGTTACACAAACTCTGGTACATGCATACCATAGAATACTACTCAGTAATAAAAAAGGAAAAACTATTGACACATGCAACAATCTGAACGAATATCAAGGGAATTTTGCTAAGTGAAAAAATGTCAATCTTAAAAAGTCATATACTGCATGATTCCAATTTTAGAACGTTCTTAGGATGATGGAATTATAAAGATGGAAAACGGTGGTTTTCAGGGGTTAGGGATCATGGAGTGCAGAGGAGACAATAAAGGAATAGCAGGAGAGACATCCCTGTGGTGATAGAGCAGTCCTATATCTTGATTGTGCTGGTGGTTATACAAATCTAAACATGTGATAAAATTCCATAGAAAGATACATGCAGACATACACACCAATGAATTCATGTAAAACTGGTGAAATTTGAGTAACACCTGTGGACATAGCAATGTAAAACTTCTGATTTTCATATCGGGGTAAGATTATATAAGATTTTGCCATTGAGGGAAACTGGTTGAAGGGTTAACACAAGATCTTTATGTATTCTTTTTGGAACTTAATTTGAGTCCACAACTGTTTCTAAATAAAAAGTTTTAAAAATGAAGGCAATTCGAAGAAAATTTCCAGTAAGATATGTTTCTTCTTTCTCTCATTTCTATTTGGAATCACAGAATGGCATAAAATGCACAAAATTTTATCTTTCACTTTCCTTTATGTATTTTAATGTCATCATAAGTTTATTTGTAATGATGTTTATATTTTAGTTGGTGCAATACTTTAGTATTTCTTATTCATAAAATATAATATGCATCAGATATATTTTCCATTTTATCCAGGGTTATAATCATTTCCAAACACCTTCCATAAATGATTTAGTGTAGTATCTGGGATTGTCTCAGGAATAGATTAAGAGGGAGAAGCATCTGATTGAATAGAAAGTATTTACATTATTATAGTGTCAATATATAGCCCAAGCCCTCCTCTAAACTGAATTAGCCTATTTGTATAAAAGTAAATACAATAGTACCTTTATTTTAGATGAGATATACTTTAGAGTCTTATGATCAAAGGATGTTAAAACTATTAGCTTTTCATCTGTAAACTGTGGACTGATTTAAAATGTAATGTTTCAGTGGACTAAAGTCATGTAATGTTTCAGTAGCTAGATGATACATTTATTGTTCCAATGTTTATACAGCATTCCAAATTTGACCATCATACTTCTTGTACATATAAAGTTTTCAATAGATACATTCAATACAAAATGCAAAATATCAAAAAGCTATTCCTGACAGCAGTTTGGGAGACCAGTGGCTGCCAAGGGAAGAGGGTCTTGTTTTGGACCTTTGCTTCCACATGGGTGAAGTAAGGTATATAGTTCCAAAGTCTCTACTCTAAAGAATCCCAGAACTGATTGCTAAAAATTATGTAACACAATGTCATAACATGTGATTGATTTGGTCAATTTGTTTGACTAAGTCTGTGGAAAAATAAAATCAAAGGCTTTATTTGATTGACGATTCAGTTTAGTCAAAATACTTGAGTCAAAACTAAAATAGCAATTCTGGTAAGTCATGTTGGATGTAGTCTAAATGGAACTCACTGCATGAAAGCCCAGATCATATAGACTTTGAAATGTCTGCATATGAAAATGTAAGGCAAAATACAAATTATCATTTGAGATATGTATCACACTAGCTGTCACCCAATTTTACAAGGTAGAGTAAGAGGCGGGCTACATGAAGCATACTTTAATCATTTTCTGAAAATGTCCACATAACAGCAAAGCTGGCATTTTATAATTTCCAGAGCTATAAATCATTTTTAAAATCACGATATTACTCAAAACAGATGTGAAAACATATGTTTGCTACAGTTGTATAAACTGCCTACTTGTCAAACTTAATAAATGTTGAGACTTCTACTTTAACTGCATTCCCTTTTAAGAACTAAAATCTATTTGAGGAAAATATATTTTATTTTAAGTACAAATGTAACTGGTAGAACTTAACATAGAAAATCTCATTTAAAAGAAAGTTTTCCATTATAACCAGAGAAGTACAGTTTAATATGCCACTCCAGTCTATTAATGTCCTCACCAGGATGTGTGACCAACATATTTGAAATGAATATAACTGTGCCATTCCACAGTAAGAGATTCAGAAATGCCAGTGCATACCACTGTGTATTTTATGAAAATCGGCTACTGTACATCTGTACTAGCACTCCAGCTGATTTTTAATAAGACACAGCAGTGTGTACTTGAACACTACAGCAAACAGGCCAGTCCTAAATGCCATTTTGACTTACGGGGTTTGCAGTTCTGACAGAATCATATGTATCATGTACAGCTTGAGATTTTCCTAGAAAATATGCTTTACTTCCAAGCTGTCCTTCAAATAGTGATGACTTGCTAGGAAAGAAGTTTCAGGAACAAATTGTTTTTGAGTTATGAATGAAATTTCATCTTTAACTATAATTCCATTACCTGTGTAAGAGTTTGGGTAGTTTAATATACTGAACATGACTTCCATTCTGACCACTTTTCTGAAATAAAGCATTTATATCTTGGTGCCCCAGAGGGTACAGTCTTTCAGTGTTTGGATAAAAAAGACAAAATATGTGGCAAGGAAACCAACAATGGACCAATGAAATTAAAATTATACATTATTCCAAATTCTAACTAAAATGCTCATCTAGGTCATTAGAAAGCAAGTTCAGTCTAGAGAAGAAATAAAAAAAATGTCTCCATTAACTCTTCAGCTCATGGAATGTTTTTTTCTGTATATTATGAGCATCTTTATTAAAGATGGAAAAATACACCCTATAGTGAAGTACAATCAGACCATCTGATGATCTGATAAATTACATGTTAGCTTATGTTCTTTAGCTTAGAGTTACTAACTCATGGTGATAGTAATAATGCATAGCCTATAACATATACTGATATATTTTCCTTTACTCTTACCTTTACAGCCTTTTAAACAAAGTTGTACTCAGTTTTCATATCAAGGAAGCAAGTCTTTGAAATTCTGACTTTCCCTACCTTCCTTAAACAGATATCCTAAGAAAAAATTGGATACTGTGCAGAAATGACACGTTTGTCAGTTGATTACAAGCCAGATTGATGTCATATCTATTAATATTATAGGTAAATACCTGATTGGAGCTGCTTGCTAAACTTTCCTCTGAAATGTCCAAATTAGCATATACTTTTAAAATCACTTTTGAGTGTTGAAGGGAACATCTCTCCTCTATGACAGTAACTCAAGTTTTTCAAACATAACCATCGAATAGTGATTCATTTAAATATAGTCAACAAAGTGCATACATAATAAAAAGAGAATCAGATGTCACGGAATAGGCATAATAAAAGGGCTTAGGGTAAAGTTTCCAACCATAGGCACAGAGAAACTTTGGACTAATATGTTATTTATAACATCAAATAAACAAGCTTCAGGTAAATATTATTTTTTTACTACTAAAAGAATTTATCCAAAGCCAGTATGGATCTGTTCTGACTTAGGGAAATGTGGATGCAATATACAGCAATGGAATGTTAATTGAGTTAGTATCTGATCTTTATATGTACATCAAATAAGCAAAAGTCATTTTACCTTTATTTTCCCTTTGGAATTTTTTGATGGTTGGTCCATTATCCTGATCAACGATAAGTTCCTCTCTATTGTTGGGCATCATAACTATAAATAAGAGATATAACTGAGTAATTTTATTGCAAAACACCCAAAAGAAAAGCAGAAAACCATTACATAAATACCTATTTTACTCCAATAACAACATGAATTTTATACACTTCTACTTCTGAACAAGTGAAAAGATTTTTGTTGTTCTGATCATACAATTTAAAAATCAATAAGCTGCTTAATCATATGAATTTTAAAGTATAATTAATACATAGTACATATATAATTTCCAACATATTTTCTTTAAATCATTTAAAATATTTCCTCTTTTGAAATTCATGTACAAATTAGTTATTTACCTCCATAATTAATAATATATTTCCCAAAATGCTTCAGAGAGAATTTTGCACTTAATCTCATGAGTTTAAAATAATTACGAATTTAGTTTACTTTGTAGAGTTTTTGCAAATATATAGCAAAATTAATAGATAAAATATAATTTTCTGGTAATTGTAGGTGCTTCTTCACAAGACATTTATATTGAAAGAGGAAAAACATGTCAATTTCAGTTTATCATTTAATTCTCTTTAGTTATATTTTATTAAAATGTTATATAGCACTATCAATAAAGTATGGTCACTTTAAACCAAAAATCATCAAACCTTTTAATTCACTTATAGACAATCGCACTATCACGCTTGGACAATTGTGGAATGTGCATAGAGAGTATAATTACTGCCGGTGGAATAAGAAATGTTTTATGTTGTCAAGATTTTTTATAATATTATATTGCTTTGGATATAGTTTATTTCTAAGTATGACATCTCTTACGATATGTCTATTACAGAGTACACATATTTCCCTGTGTGCTCTGCTTTTAGCCAGCACTCAATAAATAATTCTCTCTTTCTTTTTCCTCTCTACCACCCTCCCTCATCAGTACAAAGATTTTCCTAATAGAAGAATGTATGTTTCTTGATTCCTTTATGGTCATCTGGCTACCCCCACAGGTCTTGCTCAGACTCTCTTGAATCTGTTGCACACAATATTGTAACTAGTAGTTTAGTCTGCATCCACAGAACAGAGTAAAGCTAGAAAACCTCTGTCACCTCTTCCAGGAATTAAATTTACTCCCTTATGGCCAATAGCTACAAGTTCTAATTCATTGGTTAATTCTGGCTGCACATTAGAATGTCCTGAGAAGATATTGAAAAGCAAAACAGAACACTCCTTCTAGGCTCTATTCCAGACGAGGTAAATGAGACCCTGAGCGTGTGGCCTGGGCATCCAGATTTGTAAATACTCCATAGGCGATTATAATGGGGAGCCAGATTTGAGACCCACTGGGATCACTATGAAGCTAAATAGTTACAAAGAATATATAATATTGACAAGCTAAGTGAGACTTGGATGAATTTCCACAAGAGAGAAATCATCTTTGTCCTTCCCCACCACAAATCCAGAACCTAACACCTTCCCTAATCCCTCAAATTCCTTTCCTCCCCCATAAAAACATTATTTTGGAGAGTCTTGAAGCAATCACTCTTATGAAGTGTAAAAATTTAGAGTTTACATTAAAAATGTCCCAATAGAAAGACTAAAAGAAGAGAAGATATTATTTTCCCTAAAGGAAATGGGTACTTAGGAAATTGGATTGTGTAGGTACAGAAGATTAATGAAGATTTTACCTAGCTCACTTTGTTCATACTTATTATATACCAAATGAGAATTTGTTATAGCTGAATGCACTGGGTAATGTCTGTATACCTGAGTAGGATCAAACAGCAGGAGATGATAAGTAATCAAGGTAAAGCCACACAGAGAAAAATAGTGCTTATCCTTCACATTTCCTTAGCACTTTAAATTTCTGAAGTGTTTTTTTCCACATATTATTTCATTTGACCTCATAAAACTCCAGTGCAATAGGCAGAGCAGTAATTATATCCATATGTTAGGTAAAGATACTCATTGTGGTTAAGTGACATACCCAAGATCTCATAGCTAGTTAGTGCCAGACTGTGTCTAGATTCAAGTCTCCAATATGCCAGATCACTGACAATAACATTATAATATTTCTGGAATAGTGTCTGTGGTGTAAGACTTCTGAAACAATAAAAAAGAAACGTAGGAAAAATCATGTTAAAATTTGTGATCTGAATTGTTGAGATTATTGCAAATCATATATTGATTCACTTTTTAATCACTCTTACATGATCAACTGTCCAAAGGATATCTTATCTTCCATTATTCAAAGGGTGCTGTGAATATAGCAAGTGATTTGTATCACACTAGCTGCCAAGTACCAGCATATTGAATTAACATATACTCTACAAAAATCCCATCAAATTGTTCCCA
Organism: Tursiops truncatus; assembly: GCF_011762595.2. Classification (NCBI taxonomy): domain Eukaryota; kingdom Metazoa; phylum Chordata; class Mammalia; order Artiodactyla; family Delphinidae; genus Tursiops; species Tursiops truncatus. The sequence continues at coordinate 56,485,840 of NC_047055.1, forward strand.
TGAGATCCAGTGATACAGTAAATGAAGCCCCTTCCAGAGAACAAACTTCTAACACCTTTTTTGTTGTTCATATTGCTTCTATAATAAAGAATCACCACTTTTCAAAAAGCATCAATTCCCCTAGGTTTTTCTCCCCTCTCTATTGCCTAATGAAGAATTTCCTGAAAGATTATCTTTCAGTTCCTTGCTTCAGGTGAGATACTCACCCATTCTCTCTGAATGGTGATCCATCTGAGAGGGAGAACTGGACACGCTGCTGCTGGGGTGGGAGGAGGTCTGGCTCCCAGGGCGATGACTCTCTTCCAGAGAAGGAGCAGGAGAAGGACTCTCTGGGATCCGTTCCTTACACAAAAGGAAACACAAAAGGAAATGTGATCTTGCACAAAGTTTTTCACGTTGGTGGAGTCCATAACATTTGAAATGTTGACCTTTCATCCTGAAAGCGCATACATCCATAATACTTGGTCTTAAACACATATCTTCAGACAAAACCATATTTTTTTGTTCTTGGGAAATTAATGGGATATTGTGAGGGTTAAATAAGAGAAAAAGATGAAAAGTCTCAGTGCTATGCCAGATACATGGTAGAGTATAAGAAAGGTTAGTTTCCATTTCCTTTCCTAGGAAATACGTCAAGGATTACGAAGTAAAGTGACTATTGTTAGTGAAAATTTGTTATTGTAAGCTTCTACATTGATATAATGTTCAGGCCATAACCTGGAGGGTGAGCTTACTGTCTGAGTAAAAAGATCCCCCAAAGGTAAACACCTGGAACTCTGGAATAAAACTTACAAATAGTGGTGCCTGGTACATGTTGTGTCTTTCTGCACTGACAAAACTTATGGCAATAATATACTTGTGATCTATCAGACCTTAGGAATTCATGTTGAATTTTGCAAACAAAATAGTTTGATAGTCACAGGACACAACGATGGGTTTTTGAAACTAACACTAAGACCTATCAATATCAGTTCATTAGTATTGTTTAGATTTTTATAGTTTTAAACTATGAATTTGAATAAAAATAACATTTCTTTTATATATCTCAACAGTAATGGTTATGGTTCTCAGGACTTTTGTGATAATTAATATTGCTAAAAACTCTGAAGTTATTCACTGTGCTTATGCATCACAAACTGATGAATAAATCTGAAAATCATTTAGTTAATTTGATCAATTAAAAAAACACATTGTAGATTTTTTGATGATGGCCATTCTGACTGGTGTGAGATGATATCTCATTGTAGTTTTGATTTGCATTTCTCTAATGATTAATGATGTTGAGCACTCTTTCATGTGTTTGTTGGCAGTCTGTATATCTTCTTTGGAGAAATGTCTATTTAGGTCTTCTACCCATTTTTGGATTGGGTTGTTTGGTTTTTTGTTATTGAGCTGCATGAGCTGCTTATAAATTTTGGAGACTAATCCTTTGTGAGTTGCTTCATTTGCAAATATTTTCTCCCATTCTGAGGGTTGTCTTTTAGTCTTGTTTATGGTTTCCTTTGCTGTGCAAAAATCTAGAAACAATAAATGCTGGAGAGGGTGTGGAGAAAAGGGAACACTCTTGCACTGCTGGTGGGAATGTGAATTGGTACAGCCACTATGGAGAACAGTATGGAGGTTCCTTAAAACACTACAAATAGAACTACCATATGACCCATCAATCCCACTACTGGGCGTATAACCTGAGAAAACCATAATTCAAAAAGAATCATGTACCAAAATGTTCATTGCAGCTCTATTTACAATAACTTGGAGATGGAAACAACCTAAGTGTCCATGATCAGATGAATGGATAAAGAAGATGTGGCACATATATACAATGGAATATTACTCAGCCATAAAAAGAAATGAAATTGAGCTATTTATAATGAGGTGGATGGACCTAGAGTTTGTCATACAGAGTGTGAAGTAAGTCAGAAAGAGAAAAACAAATACCGTATGCTAACACATATATATGGAATTTAAGAAAAAAATGTCATGAAGAACCTAGGGGTAAGACAGGGATAAACAACAGATCTACTAGAGAATGGACTTGAGGATATGGGGAGGGGGAAGGGTAAGCTGTGACTAAGTGAGAGAGTGACATGGACGTATATACACTACCAAACGTAAAATAGATAGGTAGTTGGAAGCAGCCGCATAGCACAGGGAGATGGGCTTGGTGCTTTGTGACCACCTGGGGGGTGGGATGGGGAGGGTGGGAGGGAGGGAGACGCAAGAGGGAAGAGATGTGGGGGCATATGTATATGTATAGCTGATTCACTTTGTTGTAAAGCAGAAACTGTCACACCATTGTGGAGCAATTATACTCCAATAAAGATGTAAAAAAAAAAACACATTGTAGTGTTTATCCATATATGCAATAAATGTGACTCAGTGATATATATGCTGGGACAGAGAATGTTTATTCTATAAAATATTTAATTAATCCATAATAAATTTCTTAAATTAAATGTTCTGTCTAATTATGTGTAATTACAACCTCAGTATTCTAATCATAACATTAAAAATTAGTTTGTCAAATATGTGCTTATACATTTTCACAATGATTTTGCACAAGAGGTCCAAAACAGATAAACTCCTTAAAGGAAAACTGCTTAATGCAAAATTAATATTATGAGAGTTAAAGGTTATTATTTCATTAGTGGAAATTAGCATTTTGCAATGTCTATCATTGTGGCAGAGAGTATAGTGCCTCTCTGCCCTGCCAAAGATGTTTAGTCCATATCCTAAGAGCTAGAGCCTGTGAATATGTTATCTTACATGGCAAAATGGACTTTTCAGATGTGACTGAGAACCTTGAGATAGAGCTATTACACTGGATTATCTTGGGGCAGAAAGGAAAGTCAGAGGAAGATATGATTATGGAAGAATGGTCAGAGAGATAAGCTGGAAAAGGCAAGGAAATCGATTCTTTATTGGGAGCTTACAGAAAGAAATGCACTCTTTCCAGCAGCTTGATTTTAGCTCAATGATAGCCATGTCAGACATCTGACCTACAGAACTATAATATAATAAATTTGCATTGTTTTAAGCTACTTAATTTGTCATAATTTGTTACAGAAACAATAAAGAACTAATACAGTCATCAATGTAGTATGTTCATTTTTAATGTTGTTTTATATATTATTATTTAGCATTTAGCTAACATTTGATAATTTTAATGAAATGAACAGCAGACTTTGTGTATATTAGCTACAATATGATATAGTTATTAAATACCAATAATTGTAAATATATACTACACCTTAAAGGCTCTATGACTTTTGTCATGCTTCAAAAACAATGTTTTAAGACAGAGAAATATATATTTCATTTATATTTAGTATACAGTTAAGTATACAGTTGCAATACTATGTACACAGGGCAAGATCAAAAGACAATATAAGCAAAGCAGAAGAAAAGAATCATTTTTTTCCAAATAATTATATTTGTATTTTGGAGGGAAGGTATGGAGATTGGGCAGCAAATTATATATAGACTTTATACCACATTGTTTTACTTTTTGAAAAGACTAGTAGTTCATCAGCTGTGAAATTCAACCTGAAGTGTAGTGATTAAAAATATAATCCCTAAATAGCACGTGTACATACACACACACACCCTTACGAAAGGAATTTCATATATGAGGTCAAAATTATTTTTTGCTTTTCACTGTTGTGTAGTTTCAATGATTCTATGCTAAACTATGCCCATTCAGTCTTTGAATTCTAACATTGGATATTTGCTGAAAAATATGTAATTTAATAGCTATGTTTATCTCTAATGGACCTGTAAGTGAATGGATAGAGACAAAGTACAGCAGTTACTGAGCAAAAATAGAACTGAACAAACAAAATCACTGTGTAGTGGCAAACAGGAATAATACACAGCAATATATGCTGCCATAATAAAAATGGAAAATTTGGGAGTGATTCATAAAGTTGATGGTTTGGAAAAGCAAGAGAATTCAAGTGACAGTGATACTTGATCTTGCTCACCCTGCTTATAAAATGAAAGCTCATACTGAATTTTTTAAAAATTGGAAGAACATCTACACAAATAGAAAGTACTATAAATAATGAGAAAAAATACAATGCTATAAAGAGGAATACTCCAAAATGTTTAAAATTTTCATATGAACAAATAATATGAACTCAAATAATTACTCTTAAACACTTTCTTTGACATTTTGAACATTACATTAGGTGGAAAAATAAATTAACTTTGAAAACATGACTTAGAGCTACAGTAGCATTTTGCATAAAGTCATATTTCTGCTTTAATATTTTGTAGCCTGCACTTTCCAAATTCGATCAAGGTTCAATACATTGTTATTGTTTCCTAAGAGGTCAGACTTTTTTCACCGACTTTTTTCACAGACTTTTTTCACCATGTAAACAACATTAGATGAATCCAGTGCCTCATACTGATTAAGAATTAGGTGGGTTTAAAAAAGTAATCTGTGGCTTCCCTGGTGGCACAGTGGTTGAGAGTCCACCTGCCGATGCAGGGGACCACCTGCCGATGCAGGGGACACGGGTTCGTGCCCCCGTACGGGAAGATCCCACATGCCGCGGAGCGGCTGGGCCTGTGAGCATGGCTGCTGAGCCTGTGCGTCCGGAGCCTGTGCTCCGCAACGGGAGAGGCCACAACAGTGAGAGGCCTGTGTACCTCAAAAAAGAAGAAAAATCTGTAGGAAACTGGGAATGTTTAATTTTGCCTAAAATAATGAATAGTTCTATAAACAATTTCTACTTTGCAAGTAAGCAGATCCATTTTTCAGCCCTGTAATCAGTATGCATCTATTTAGCTACTTAACTGCAATGTGTTTTGGTTCATTAGGTGGCTACTGTTGTGTCTCAGTCTCGTTAAATTTTCACAGCAAGTTAATCTGTTTTATTACAAATGAGAACACAAGTGATAATGTCTTCACCATTTGCCAAATACAGGGTTAACAGTATTTGCAACAAATCAATAAGGGCATTTAAAAAGGAAAATTGCAAATCTATAACTCCATTTTACTCATTGATGACATAATTTTATTTGGCATTTATGAGTTTTACAACACTGTTACTCTTCATGTATTTCATTTGTGCCCCATCAAAAACAGCTGTAGCTCTTCTGAAACACTGCAGAAGTTTTCTCCATATTCAGTCAAAGTAGCAAAGGAGGGAGATTTCCAAAACTGATACATACTTACCCAATCAATCCCCACTTTCCCCTGAAATTAGTAAAATTATCTGCAATAATAACTCAAATTCTAGCATATACATACATAGTTCAAGGCTTGTGCCTAAGAAGAAAGAGTCATTATAGAAAACATTTTTAATTAGTACCTATTATTCCCTCTTCTATCACACTGTTTCCCTTTTTTGGGGATACATATGTTCAAAGGAGATGTTCATCATATTAAATCATTTGAAAGTACATTTGAACCTTAATAAAAAACAGGGTCAAAGCTGAGAATAATCAGTTTTATACAAGGTTTAACACAGTCAGTTTGGTAAAGACTTTAGTTTGTTGGCACTAAGGTATCAATTCTGCCCATTTTCATGGAGATCCTTTATTTCATCTCAATGTATTTCTTTACATCTTTGGAAGTATAATATACGTAGAACTTGTGAAGTACTAATACATGCATATTAAACGTGTTTATATGTATGTGTTCATGTGCGTAGTTGCCTTTTAAAAACACCTATCTCAATGTTAAATTGTACCTCTGATGTTTTATGATACTGATTCTTCTCAAGCATTCAGTGGGGTTATGTAACATACAATTTGTATTTTTATTTAATTGGAATTCAACTCTCACTGCAATTACTCTTCCAAATGTTAATCTATTAATGAGTTCTAAAGGATTTAATGGCATTTCGTTGCTTAGGAGTGGCTTTTGGAAGTTTATCTGAATGCTAGATATTTTATTCATGCATTTGTCTTGATATTTCATATTTAATTGATGTGTTCCTTCTGTACTGTCACCAGAGTTATGCAGAAACAGAACAGATTTTAATTTGACAGACTTAAATAATAAAATCAGGAACAAGAAAATAAGAAGTTTGTTCATTGTTGTTGCTAACTTGGGTTACCATTAGTCCTGAGGAAGAATTTGATGCTCAGATTTATTATCTTTGAATACTATTGGATGCATGATACTTTATGAATTTTTATGAATCAGTTTAAGAATTAGTATGTGTTCCACAATCAACAATATACAAATGTATTTAAGTTAACACAGATGGATATGGCAGGGTTTTCATGAATTTAGAAAAAAACAGACAGATGAGGGGGGTACAACTGGAACATGTAACCATGAGAAAGTCCAAAATCATAAGCATGCCCTAACTGTGACCTATGTAATATTTGGACAAAGGACCCTTCCACCTCTTCAATTTGAAACTTGTTCTGGAAGAGGCTGACAGCTGAAGAGAATCAGCCATAATATCTGTTCATAGCATATAAATGACCTCGAGTGGGAGAATGGATAGTTCAGTGGGAATATGTATGGCTTGCAAATTATGTTGTAGGCTTGGGCCTCTGCCACCCATCCAAACACACACACACACACACACACACACACACACTCACCTTAATTCTCACTCAATGCATCTTCATCTCACGTTCTAAAAACAGTAATAGCTTTGTCTTTCCACAGAGCACTTAGAATAAAATTCAACTAGTGATTTTTTCAGTGAATTTGAATTATCACAAAAAACCCTCTCTGTGTTGACTAATTTTAATACCAGATGTTCACGTGCTAATGCCATTGCCTTGTGACAATTTCCAATCAATTCATTAATTGCCAGCTGCTCAGCTAAACAAAAAACACAGCTAATCAGATGATACTGGTAAACAGCTAAATAACAGCTTCCTACTTAAATTTCTTAAATTTGTTATCAGAGAAAACTATGGCACACTGATATGACAAAGTTTCCCACAAATACAGAAAAACTGTACTATAAAATATTTAAATGTAGGAAAATATATTTTCATATCAGTCAGGTATTTTACCTATTCTGCTCTCAGGATTTTGTCACATTGAGTAATATAACTGAAGGATGAAAACTTTGAAAGCCTAATGATCATAATGCAATTTTCAATTCATGTTATAGTTATATTAGTTATTAGCTACAAATGATAATATCTGAGCCAACAGTAAAGGGATCTGAGCCAGACCTAAAGACTATGTGCCTGGCATAACAATATTCCCAAACTAGTTTCTGGCCAAAAAACAGAAGCAAACAACAACCACAAAACCAAAACCAAAAAAAGATTTGTTTGCAACTTATAATGTCTTTTCCAGCTTGGGAATTAACGTCTGTATCACTAATGATCATTTATGTTGAAAACACTCCTCAAAGTTTAATATCCGATGAATCATTAGTTTTCATTCATTCATGCAACAAACATTTATTGAGTGACTAATATACCCATTGAGGATGAAAGAAAGGCCTATGGGTGTCTTCATATGGTGTGTAGATTCTCATAGTTCAGACTAAAGACTAAATAATCCACATATACACATTTAAAGATAAGTTAAAATAAAATACAAATTAGATCAATTTTGATATCAGAATGGGCACCTCTCTCCAGTTCCCATCAGATTCCTAACTTTTCTTTTGTGGCACTGAGATCTAAACAGCCATTGCACATGAACAGATGCTCTCTAGAGGGCGGGTCCAATACCTGTATATGCATCTAATGGTGGGGAACCCTTGGTCCTGGTACTGATAAGAAGTTGCACAGACAAATGTATATAGGGAAAGCTACTTCTTTCTCAGGGTAGCTCTTTGCCATGATTTTGGTTTCTACTTATTACTATTTCTATGTGAGTATAGAAAACATAATAAAAGAAAACAAGTATAAAACATAATAAAAGAAAATAATATTAGGTAATATATATACTGAGTATTTACTAGATGTCAGACAGTGCTCTAAGTGTGTTAACAAGTTTGTCTCATTGAAGTCTTTTGTTAACACTGTGAAGTAGGTACAATTATTATCCCCATTTCATTGGGAAATAAGGCAAACTGAGATACAAGCAGGTTAATTCATTTTCCTAAAGTCATATAAAAAGAAATTTTGAAACCAGGATTCAAATACAGTCAGACAATCTGACTTCAGAGCTTGTGCTCTTACTCATCATGCCATACTGCCTCCAGTGAAATCTTCTCAATGCATCTTACTTAGCTGACAAACTATGATGGCTCTAGCCAGAAACAGTATATAATTCTATAAATTATTTGGGGGATGGGGTATCTGCCTGTTTCATTTTGTGTTTTTGATAAAGCAATGTAACATGATCCTTTACACATATTAGACCTTTGCTAAATCAGTGAATTCTGTGTTCTTGCTCTCTGTTTCCTAATAGAAAAAGATGACAGTAATAATGGAGTAAGACAATATTCAGCAATAGCTATCATTTCTGGCAAATTCAAGGCTAATTGCAATCCACTTGCTGATTTTTTCAATCTGCATTATCCTTTTTTGCCAAAGATTACTAGGGATTCTGAACTTTCCAACCATCCTCTCTAATGCTCTAGAACAGTGCTGTCCAATAAAATTTTCTTCAGTGACGCAAATGTTCCTTACCTGTGCTATCTAATATAGTAGTCAAGAACCATGTGACTATTGAGAAGTTGAAATGTGGCTAGTTGAAACCGAGGAACTGAAGTTTTCATTTTATTTAATTAATTTAAATTGAAATAGCCACATGTGGCTAGTGGCTACTATATTGAATAGTGTTGCTATAGTAGGTATGTGCTATGCATCTGCCTAAGATACTTTGTTAACTGTTTACCACCATGGAGGTGGGGAAATTTATTAAACCATAAGCAAATATATATTTTCTGTAGATTCTAAGTTTCTAAAAGTCACATCACTTCTCAGAGCTCTAAAAAGCTATGGTTTTCTCTCCTACCTGTGAAAAGGAAATGAAAAAGACAAAGCCAGGTCTAGCCTACCTTGCGTTAACTTTCACTATCTAAGGATATTTGCAGGAGTCAACACCTCTAATCACCTAACTTTTTTCACACTAGGGTAGAAATATTTACACAGTGGTAGAAGAAAAAGGCACAAATGAAATTATGCTCTTTCCAATTTGACTTTATTCTATGTTAAGCTGGTATAATATCAATTGTCAAAGAAACTAATTATTCATTCATTTTATAGAGATTTCTCAAACTTTGACTCACATGTTATGCCTTTCTGAAGAAATAAAAGATAATAGGTAAACTTCTTTGAAAAGATTTTGTTTGATTTGCTTAATGGATATGGGAGAATATTGGCATAGAAAGTTTGATTTGATAAACATTTCATATTTCATGTAATGCTTTCAAAGGAGAGTGTTGTCTTGCTCAAACTAGAGATAATTGTTAAATATACAGTAATTCTGTGAGCCAAGTGTTAAGCTGTTGTTAACTTGAAATCAGCCATTGTGGGAATATTTACACCATAGAAATTGGCAAATGTTATAAATCAGAGGTTTTCTTTTTTATTTTGTTTTGTTTATGAAGAGCTGCTTTACAGACACACCACTGGATGCTGGACCAAATAAAAACTCTAAAACACTGAACTTTTAAGTCTATTATAGGCATTTGAAGGTTTTTTATTTCATTCTAATGTTCAACATTATCACACTAGACAAATAACAAGATTATGAATAAGTACACTAAGTGTTGCATTCATTTGAGTTTATGAGCATTCAAATGAACTCAAGTACACTGTCACATTATTAAAACACATATTATGCAAATATGCAATCACAGTTGTATGCATTCTACATTGGTCCTTTTAAAGAACCTGAAAAATTAAGGACAAACATGACACACTGACAATCATCCACAAATAAACTTTTAAGCACAGAGAAAGTAAGAAAACTTAAATCATTATACGTAGTTTCCATTTTTCTTATGACAGGAATCCTGGTCTCATGGAGTATAAAACAAAATCAGCAAAAGCATGTTTTCAAAATAGTACATATTAGTTCATTTTATCTGTTTAAATTTTTAATAAAGAATTCTGTTTATTATTTGTCTCTTCCCATTAGGTTATAAACCTTAAAAACCACCTGATGCATAATAGGGACTCAATCAATGGAGAATAAAAATTATGGATGGCTTTAAACCAGATATCAGTGGCTTCTTCTGATTCAAATAGCTAACAATATACTTGCTAACATATACCAAATTGGCTAACCTGAATTATGATTAGGAGTTAACATGACTTATAGATTAGCCTAACCAGTTTTCTGATGCAGATTCAATCAGAAGAAATTGAAACATAGAAATGAAGTGTAAAGAATGTGAGAGATCTAGTTTGCAGAAAGAAAAAGTGAAGCACAGGAATATTAAAATATGTCCTCCCAGGCACTTTAATCAGAAATGCTAAGTGCTTTCAACACCCATTTATGATAAAAACTCTCCAGAAAGTGAGCAAAGAAAGAACAAACTTCAATATAATAAAGGCTATATGTGACAAACCTTCAGCTAACATCATACTCAACAGTGAAAAGCTGAAAGCATTTCTTCTAAGTTCAGCAACAAGACAAGGATGTCTGCTCTTGCCACTTTTATTCAACATAGTTCTGGAAGTCCTAGCCATGGCAAACAGAGAAGAAAACGAAATAAAAGGAATCCAAATTGGAAAAGAAGAAGCAAAACTGTCACTGTTTGCAGATGACATGATACTATACATTTGATACTATACATAGAAAATCTTATAAATGCTACCAGAAAACTACTAGACCTCATCAATGGATTCAGTAAACTGGAAGGATACAAAATGAATACACAGAAATCTGTTCCATTTCTATACACTAACAACAAAAGATCAGAAAGAGAAATTAAAGAAACAGCCCCATATACCATCACATCAAAAAGAATAAAATACATAGGAATAAACCTACCTAAGGAGAAGAAAGACCTGTATTGGAAAACTATAAGATGCTGATGAAAGAAATCGAAGACAACATAAACAGATGGAAAAATATACCATGTTCTTGGATTGGAAGAATGAATATTGGGAAAATGACTATACTACCCAAGGCAATCTACAGATTCAATGCAATCCCTATCAAATTACCAATGGCATTTTTCACAGAACTGGAACAAAAAATCTTGAAATTCATATAGAGACACAAAAGACTCCAAATAACCAAAGCAATCTTGAGAAAGAAAAACGGAGGTGGAGGAATCAGGCTCCCTGACCTCAGACTATACTACAAAGCTATAGTCATCAAAAGAGTATGGTACTGGCACAAAAACAGAAATATAGATCAATGGAACAGCATAGAAAGCCCAGAAATGAACCCATGCACCTATCATCAATTAATCTATGACAAAGGAGGCAAGACTATACAATGGAGGAAAAACAGTCTCTTCAATAAATAGTGCTGGGAGAACTGGACAGCTACATGTAAAAAAATGAAATTAGAACACTCTTTAACACCACACACAAAAATAAACTCAAAATGGTTTAAAGACCTAAATGTGAGACTGTAAAACTCTTAGAGGGAAACATAGGCAGAACAATCTCTGACATAAATCACAGCAATATCTTTTTCAATCCATCCCCCACAGTAATGAAAATAAAAACAAAAAATAAACAAACCTAATTAAAGTCAATAGCTTTTGCACAGCAAAGGAAAACATAAACAAAACAAAAAGACAACCACAGAATGAGAGAAAATATTTGCAAATGATGCAACCAACAAAGGATTAGTTTCCAAAATTTACAAAGAGCTCATGTGGCTCAATACTATAAAAACAAACAACCCAATCAACAAATGGGCAGAAGACCTAAATAGACATTTCTCCAAAGAAGACATACAGATGGCCAAGAGGCACATGAAAAGATGTTTAACATCACCAATTATTAGAGAAATGTAAATCAAAACTACAATAAGATATCAACTGACACCAGTCAGAATGGCCATCAGCAAAAATTTACAAACAATAAATGTTGGACAGGGTGTAGAGAAAAGGGAATTCTCTTCCACTGTTGATGGGAATGAAAATTGGTACAGCCACTATGGAGAACAGTGTGGAGTTTCCTTAAAAAACTAAAAATAGAACTACCATATGATCCAGCAATCCCACTCTTATGTATATATCTGGAGAAAACCTTGGTTCGAAAGTATACATGCATCACAATGTTCATTGCAGCACTGTTTACAATAGCCGAGACATGGAAGCAACCTAAATGTTCATCAACAGATGAATGGATAAAGAAGATGAGGTACATATATACAATGGAATATTACTCAGCCATAAAATGAATGAAATAATGCCATTTGCAGCAACATGGATGGACTTGGAGATTATCATACTAAGTGAAGTATGTCAGACAGAGGAAGACAAATATCATATGATATCACTTATATGCGGAATCTAAAAAAAATGATACAACTGAACTTATACACAAAACAGAAACAGACTCACAGTCTTAGAGAAAGAACTTATGGTTGTCACAGGGAAGCATGGGGTGGGGGTGAGGGATAGACTGGGAGTTTGGGACACACATGTACATACTGTTATATTTAAAATAGTTAACCAGCTACCTACTATATAGCACAGGGAACTTTGCTCAATATTCTCTAATAACCAAATGGGAACATATTTTGAAAAAGAATAAAATAAAACCCTTTAAAAATAAAAATGTCAAAATATGTGAAATATAAAAAAAGAAATGCTAAGTGTTGGAAATTAAATATGGTTTATGGAGCAAGTCATTCACTAACTTGATATTCTCTATTTCTCATATATTCAAAGCACATACTGCAAGTCCAGCTTCCGAAGGAAATTGTGATTACAGTCTCATGAGCATCAGTGACAACACACAGGCATCAGCTTAACACAAACTACACTAAAGGAGACTAGCAGGTGTTTAGAAGGATTCTGGAAACAATATCACAGCACTTTTTAAATTCCAGAGATTTAAAAAAATGATATGAAAACAGGATATGATATGAAAACATTTAAACACATCAATAAGTTTGGTAGATCTTTTTGTGAATATTTGTAAATTTTAATACAACTAAACACATATTTTGAACTTTTTTGTAATGTGTTATAATCTCTTACTCTGTATATCAAGTTTCTGATATATATTTTTTTTCCTGCAGCTGTGTGTTAAATCACTTGCTTTCCTAGATGACTCTATAATCACATTAGATTGTCTATGCTATGGACTGAAAGCTTGTCTCCCCAAAATTCATGGGTTGAAACTCTAATCCTAAATGTATGTGGTGGTATTTAGAGATGGGGCTTCTGGGAGGTAATAGGTCATAAGGGGGGAAACTTCATGTTGGGATTAGTGCCCTTATAAGAAGAGGCATTGTAGAGCTAGCTTCCTCTCTCTCTCTTCACCTTGTGAGGACACAGCAAGAAGATGACTGTCTGCAAACCAGAAAGAGCACTCTCACCAGGAACATAATCATAGGCACTTTGGTCTTGGATTTCCCAGCCTCTAGAACTGTGAGAAATTTCTCTTGTTTAAGCCATCTAGTTTATGGTATTTTGTTATAGCTGACCGCCTAAGCTCAGACAATGTAATACACAGCAAAGAGCGTTTTGTGAAGCAAGCTGTTGTGGCTTTCCTTAATTCATAGTGGATTTGTCAGAAAAAATCAAATTCCATAATTATGTCATTTATTTCTAAATGTTAAATGTTAAGTTTTCTGATCATTCAAATTTTGGAAGGACAGTTTACCTCTAAATGGTAAATATAATATAAAAGATCTGATGACTTCAATGCAAATATTTTGTGAGTAATTACAATGAGTAATACAAATTTAAATACCTGTTTTTTTATGACAAACTACCAGGATAAAAATAATCTGTAAATGTAATAGAGAAAATGTGTTTTTTTAATAGTTCCTGTATGTGACAAGTAGTAGTACATGATAAACTCTCAATTCATAGGTTTGCCCACTGCATGTGATATTTTAATAGATTGAACTTTGAAAACGTGCTTCACCAAGAAGCACATTGAAAACAAATTTCTGTTGAAATATAGATCAACAGAGGTGTGAAATTTCTGTCCATAGAATTGGGTACCACATAGTATCATATTGATAACAGTTCTTAAAAGAAGGGGTGAGGTTTTAACATATGAACACCTAATTTGTCAATTAATTCAATTATTTTTGTTATGCTAGTTCCTGTGAATTATTATTTTAAAACTAATAATGTTACTATCATACAATAGCATCTTTTCAAAAATAAACAAGAAAAACTTGGCAATTATATTAAAAACTTCTCACTACATATTCACTGAAATCAACTCTGTAAAAAATTTTTTTATTTCCTTCTCATCCTCTGATGGAAATCTATTTCAATAGATTTGCAGAGAAATTTATCAAAAGGAATGCAAAATAAATATTTTGTTTTCAACTGACTTTAGTCAAAATAACTATATGAAAGTAGATGTAATTTTCTTCAGTGTAAAATGGTTTCTGCATAATTGCAGGACTTAAATAACCATGTGATCCATGGCAACTTTTACAAAACAGCATCCAATTGTGTTTGTGAAGGTTCTGACTTCCTCTTAAAATAGGTTGCATATGAAATAGACAAATCAGCAATAAACAAAAATATAGCTATATTGCTTTTATACATTAACAATATTTGGATTATTAAAGGAAAAGATAATTATCCTTTCCATTTCAATCGTTATCTCCACCAATAGCCAAATACTAGTCATGAACTCCGTCCCCAAGTGCCTCTTTGATCCAAATTCATCACAAAGCTATCAAAAGTCCCAAACATTCAATCAAAATGTAGCTGATTCATTCTGAGTAATGGTCATTAAGAAAGTAAACAAAGGTACTTCTGAAGAGCCATAATCATGCCTCTATTGAGTGTATTTTTTCATCATTTCAAAGTAAGCATGACAATTCCATTACTGTAAATCATGGTTTTTTTCATAATCGAGTTTCCCTGTTTTGTGTGGGGTCACATTTATATAGTAGCCATCCAGTTTCAAAATCATAGGAAACTTATTCCATCTTTTTTTTTTTTTTTTTTTTTTGCAGTACGCGGGCCTCTCACTGTTGTTGCCTCTCCCGTTGCGGAGCACAGGCTCCGGACGCGCAGGCTTAGCGGCCATGGCTCAAGGGCCCAGCCACTCCACGTCATGTGGGATCTTCCTGGACTGGGGCACGAACCCGTGTCCCCTGCATCAGCGGGTGGACTCTCAACCACTGCGCCACCAGGGAAGCCCCTACTCCATCATTTAAATAATGTTCATGGGTGATTTTTTGTCTCAAAGACAACTCAGATTCCTGGTTTACGTTCTGATCAAGTATTCAAACAGATCTCTGATTAGCTGGGGTAGACTAGTTCACTGAGGATCACAATCTTTACAGGAAGTACAATGCCTCTTGGCCATGGAAATACATATGGAGCTTAATAAAAATTTATCAGTTTTCCTTTCCTACAAAGTTATGTTTTAAATTTTCTCTTTTTTTTTTTACATCTTTATTGGAGTATAATTGCTTTACAATGGTGTGCTAGTTTCCGCTTTACAACAAAGTGAATCAGTTATACATATACATATGTTCCCATATCTCTTCCCTCTTGTGTCTCCCTCCCTCCCACCCTCCTTATCCCACCCCTTTAGGTGGTCACAAAGCACCTTGTTGATCTCCCTGTGCTATGCAGCTGCTTCCCACCAGCTATCTATTCTATGTTTGGTAGTGTATATATGTCCATGTGACTCTCTCACTTTGTCACAGCTTACCCTTCCCCCTCCCCATATCCTCAAGTCCATTCTCTAGTAGGTCTGTGTCTTTATTCCTGTCTTACCCCTAGATTCTTCATGACATTTTTTTTTCTTAGGTTCCATATATATGTGTTAGCATACGGTATTTATTTTTCTCTTTCTGACTTACTTCTGTCTGTATGACAGACTCTAGGTCCATCCACCTCACTACAAATAACTCAATTTCATTTCTTTTTATGGCCGAGTAATATTCCATTGTATATATGTGCCACATCTTCTTTATCCATTCTTCATTGTTTTAGAAGTCCCACAAACTGGAAGCTAATTTAAAATGGAACAAAAATGTCTAGAATCTCACATTTCTTCTGCCTTCACTTCTTTTACTCCCATGTACATCTATTACAATCATATCAATATTTCAAGGCCCAGCTCAAATCCATCAACTGTAATGCCATTTGTGATTCCTGCTCCCTCTTTCTTCAATCTAGGTTTGATCTCTCCCTCCTCTAAATTCTGGTAATACTTGGTTATTCTCTATGCTATCCATCACAGTCTTATGTAAGTTAAATGGTACTTGTTGTTTGTCTTAAATTTAGTTTGTGAGTCCTGGAAGTCAGGAATTATGTCCTATTCATATCCTATATTTCTCTCTCTGTGATGTGTAAATATCAAGAGAATAATATTTGTTGAATAAATGGAGGAACAAAGGAACAAATCAAAGGTTGCCCGGATTAGCTACTCTTTTGATCCTATATACCCTTATATTATCTCCTCAACAAAAGGAAAAATATATTAAAGAGCTTAGTTCACGTGTTACTTGGAGGGCAGAGAGACCATGTGCCAAACTAATAGGAGACATAAGGAGGATTATAAAATATTATTTGTGTTTCATTACCCATTTATCCTGAAATTTTGAAAAAAATTATTCTAGAATATGATGATAATGATATAAATTATCATAAGTATTTATTTAATGTTTCACAGTTTTAAACTATATTTTACTCATATTATCTCCAGACAGCCAATGAAATAAGTGGTATAGATTATTACTATCACCTATATTTTACAGTTGTGGAAACAAGTTCAGGAGGGTTAATTGTCATATCCAAGGTCATTCAGCTATTAATTGGCAGAATAAGAATTGAAATTCAGGTCTTTCTGACTATAAGCCTTGTATGGTATATACTACTCCACAACCGCATCACAAACACCAAAAAGATGCAGTGGTTACTTTGTCTCACACCAGCAATGGGAATAGATTTTGCACATTCTTCTACTCTGTCCTTAGCTGGGCACACCTGCCACACACTGTTCTTATGAATGCAAGACAGGAAGCTAGAAGTAAAGGTCATATCTGTGGTCATTTAATGAAAACAAACAACAACAATAACAAAAATAAAAAACAAAAAACACCTTAGCAGGCTTAGTCAGAAATCAAACTCATCAATACTTTATGCTAGGCAACTGAGTCAATGAGCTGTGTGTTTTTACTGAAGATCTAGTGGTATTGCTATTATTTTATCAACATTTACATGTAATTAACACCTTTGTCCTCTTCTAAATCATGATTCTTACCTTTATAACTGAGGCCCCAGCTCTGGAGAGTGGACTGTGAATCTGGGCTGCAGCAGCCATGTTGGCAATAGTATTGAGATGGTTCATCTGATTCATTGCCATGGCAACTGATGCAGGAGGTAAGCTGACTGGAAGCAGGGGATGAGGCATCATCATAAATGGCAGATCCAGTCCTAAAAGAGACAGCACATGTTAAATTATTACATTAGTTACATTGTTTGGACAAAGGGAAATCACATCAAAATTGATCCTATAAAATAGTAAAAAAAAATCTATATTTCACTCTTGTTGAATTTTTTTAAATGAATTTTTAATATATCCTAGTATCTCTTTGAGAAATTACTAGTACTTATGACATTTAACATTGTTTTATAATTTAAAAATATTCCTATATCCACAGACTTTTATTTAACAATATTCCTTGTTCATGCTCTCACTCCCAAAATAGTTTCAAGGTTCAAACTTTTTTACTTATAAAAACAAACAAAAATCTTTCAGCTGAACATCACTTTGTTTAACAAAAAGAAGTAACTTTCTTTTTAAACATTATAATGTACTGGTGTGTAGATAGTTTCTAGCTTAACTCTTTCTTTAGGAGACATAATAGTGGCGCTGGTATGATAAGATATAGATTCTCTAGGCTTCAGAATTATTGAAGAAAATAAGATTTGGAATATGTCCTACTCTTTTAGTTATAAATCTCTAAAATGAATGTGTATAGCTCTAATTTGGAACCTTTGTCTGTAAGGAATAACTCCCCTACCAAAATATCAGCCTGTTTTCCAGTTTAATAACAAATACCAATATCTTTGAGTAGCGTCAAGAATTCCATTTGTTTTCTTATGCAATGTGAAATATTTCTCACATATTTTGAATTTCTTAATATCTTTCAAGTACTATCCACATTACACTTGTGGTAGCCACAGATATGTCATCACGAAAATAGTAACAAATTAAAATAGTTGTCTACTTTCCCCTTATAAGGTTGGGATTTGTGAAGAAATACCTTTGAGCAGAGGATAAGGAAAGTTAGCCTAACATTACGGATGTTAACATGACTACAATAAGTAAACCATAGCACTTTATAATGTATTTTAAACTATTATCTTGATCTTGCCTTCTTTTGGACATGAGCCCAGAAACTATCAATCTTTAACAGATGTTCTAAAACATGCTTGCCTAAAATTTTCCTAAATTGTTACAGACTATTAACATTCTACTATGGGCAATGTTTGTGTTTGTCTTGCACACAATTATCAACTGTTAATAACATCTCTTTTTCCTCTTTGCCATCCCCTCATTTTTTCTTGCTTCCCATATCACAACAGCAAGTGTACAACGATGAATCTATAGGAAATATATTCACAGGCCCCTTAAATATCTTTCCTCAAAACAACAGTAACAGTAATACAAACACTTTACACACATATTTTTAGGACAAAAAGGAGGCTAGAAGGAAGAAACATTGTGAATTGATTTGAAGTCCATCTCCTGGGTTCAACAATAATGGTTGAATTAAAGTCATTAACAAAACAATTTCAAAAGGAGCACAATAAAACAAACTTCCGGATATAACAGGTCTCATACATTAAAGTGGTTATCTCTATTAAAGAAACTTGTAAATAAAGAATACAACCATCACCAATATTTCTGATAAAGATAGCTACAAAATGCACTGTTATCAGAATTACACAAAGATAATAAAAAAGCTAGAAACAAATTTTGCATGGAACCCCAGAAGGGAAACATATTCTATACTTCCTATGACTCCAAATCCCCAAAGAATATTGATAAAGTATTTTAAACTTTTCCCCATCACTTCACTTATGACTCAGTCTCTGAATCCTTTTTAGGAGCAATCTATCAAAACATACTTTTCAGATGTGAAACCTTTTTCCTGTGATTATTACTTTAAAGCCTGAACACAACGTAAACACTGAATTCAAAATGGATTTCTGCACCCCGTTTTAAATTCGTTTATTTTCAGTTAAGCTTTCAAAATTACTTAGATATATATGCATTTTATACGTTAACCATCATACAGCTTTGCTATAATGATAGGATATTCCATAACATAAATTAATCACTATTTATCTTCCCCTAAGAACCTTCACTTTATGCTCCATATAATAGCAACCATCAATAACATACATAGATTTCTATATAAGCTTCTCATTTACCACAAACCCAAGATAATTATAGACTTCCAATTCTTCTTTATGTACTCAGTATTTTAATAGAAAATTGATCAAACCGTAGATGAAAAGTAGCCATCAGTGCCTCCATTTACCTCTCAAATAAACTTTTGTTCAGTTTACATTTCCCTTAGCAGTATAATAATCTTTCCTCATTCTCCAAAATTTTCCAGCATCATTCAGATACCATCTGGCAGTATCAAGTCATATGCCTACTTAAAGTCCAATTGACATGCAAACTAAATGCAAACGACAAACAGAATTTAACAGCTCATTGACAGTTTTAAAATACAATTCATCAAACATTTCAAATAACCATGAAGTGCTTAAAAGTCACAATTTCATATCATGACCTACAATAACTAACCATGAATTGACTATAGTACCCTGGAATTTAAGCTAATATTTATATTACAGGCAAGTTTAACAGTGACCCCAGTTGAGCTGCACATGCAAAGCATATGCAAATACTGAATTATGTAAGTCAACCTTTTCCCAAAGCTGGAAACATTAAGAGCCATCAATAGTATACAACACTCCAGCAATCTGGCTCATTTAGTCACATGTCAGAAATGTACAGCAACTTTTAATAGAATGGTAATGAAGACAAACTCTTTTTAAATATCACCAAAATGAATTTTTCTTTCCTATCAACCACAAGGACATCAGGCAGACGACTATAAGCACTCTTTCTAATGCATCTTGGAATTCTGGCAACTCCTATAACTTTTATGTAAGTGCATGGCACCACCTCCTCCCAGCCATTAAGGTTACAAACTTCAATAATACTCTAATCTTCCCTCTAAAATATCACATTCATTTGGTTTCCAAGTCATGTTTTCCTCTGTGATATATTGCATTCTACAGTCAGGCACTAATCCCACCATGCTTAGAAGGTAACCTGTCTTCCTGGTTTTCCTATGCCATTTAATTTGCCTTTCCACTCCAAATTTTAGACTTTCAGTGGCTACTCACTGTCTCTAGAATAAAATATAAGCTCTTTGGTTTCATGTGAACATACCTTTCTAGCTTTGATATCTCACTATATCCCTCTGTGTATGCTCTACTCTAGCCCCTCTGGACTAGTTGTAGCTCTCTGCAATTTTAACTTCCCTTAGCCTTCACTTTTGTTGATGCCTCTCTCTGGAATCTACCACTCTAACACATTTATTTGGGTATGGTAAAAGTCCTCCTCCTCTTTTTCATCAATGGACTTTAATTTTAGAGCAGTTTTAGGTTTACAGAAAAAAAAAATGAGCAGAATTTACAGAGAATTTCCATATACTTCCCCTCCACCAGCAGTTTCCCCTCTAAGTAACATCATGGATTAGTGAGGTACACTTGCTACAATGGATGAATCAATATTGATACATTATTATTAACTACTGTCCATAATGTGCAATAGGGTTCATTCTTTGCATTGCAAATTCTAAGGATTTTCACAAATGCACAGTATCATGTATCTACCATTACAGTATAATACAGAATAGTTAGTTTAACTGGCCTTGAAAATCCCCTCTGCTCCATCTATTCACCCCTCCTCTTACACTTGGCTTTTAATGTCTCTATAGATTTGCCTTTTCCTGAATGCCATATAAGTGGACTCATACAGTATTTGTTTTTTTCAGACTGGCTTTGTTTCTCTTAGAAATATGCACTAGTCTTTTCCAGGCATCACAACTCATTTGTTTTTATTGCTAACTATTCTTCCATGGCATGGATATACCACAGTTTGTTTACTCATTCAGCTATTGAAGGACACTGTGGTTTGCTTCCAACTTTTAGCAATTATGAATAGGGTTGCTATAAACATTGGTATGTAGATATTTGTGTGGACATAAATTTTCAATTCATTTGATAAACAACGGAGACTCAGTTTAGCTTTGTGAGAAACTGTCAAATGCTTTCCAATATGGCTGTCCCATATTGCATTCCCACCAGCAATGAATGAGAGCTCCTCTTGCTCCAAATCCATACCAGCAATTAATGTTGATGAAGTTTTGGATTTTAGCCATTCCAATAGGTGTGCAGGGGTATCTCATTTGTTTTAATCTGAAACTCCCTAATAGCATATGATGTTGAGTATATTTTCATATGATTATTTGTCATCTGTATATCTTATTTGATGAGGTGTCTGTTCAGGTCTTTGACCCATTTTTAATTAGGCTATTTATTTTTTTAAAATTGAAATATAATTGACTTACAATGTTATATTAGCTTCAGGTATACACTTGATGATTCGATACTTTTATAGATTATGCACCATACAAAGTTATTATAAAATATTGGCTCTATTCCCTGTGTTGTTCATTACATCCCTAAGATCTATCTGTTTTATAACCTGTAGTTTGTACCTCTTAATCCCCATTACCTATTTTGCCCTTCCCCCAACACCTGCCCCTTGTGGTAACAACTAGTTTGTTCTCTGAATCTGTGAGTCTGTATATGTTTTGTAGTATTTGTTAATTTGATTTGTTTTTTAAATTCTGCATATAAGTGAAAACATACAGTATTTGTCTTTCTCTATCTGACATTTCTCTAAGCATAATACCCTCCAGGTCCATCCACATTGTTGCATATGGCAAGATTTCAAGTGCTGAGTAATATTCAGCACTTGAAATGGCAAGATCTCAAGTGCTGAGTAATATTTCACCTCTTCTTTAACCATTCATCAGTTGTAGACATTTAGGTGGCTTCCATTATCTTGGCTACTATAAATAATGCTGCTATGAACAGTTAGGTACATATTTTTTCTTTCAAATTAGTATTTTTGGTTTCCTCAGATAAATACCCAGGAGTGGAACTGCTGGATGGTATGGTAGTTCTATTTTCAATTTTTTGAGGAATGTCCATATCATTTTACATAGTGGCTACACCAATTAACATTCCATCAACAGTGCATGAGGGTTCCTTTTCTCCAAATCCTTGCCAATATTTGTTACTTCTTATCTTTTTGACAGGCATGAGGTGAGATCTCATTTTGGTTTTGATTTGCATTTCCCTGATGATTAGTGATGTTGAGCATACTTTCATGCATCTGTTGGCCACCTGCATGTCTTCTTTGGAAAAATGTCTATTCAAGTCCACTGCCCATTTTTTAATCAGGTGATTTTTTGATGTTGAGCTGAATGAGTCCTTTGTATGTTTTGGATATTAATGCCTTATCAGATATATCTTATATAAATATCTTCTCCCATTCAGTAGGCAGACTTTTCTTTTATTAATAGTTTCCTTCACTGTGCAGAAGTTTTTTAGTTTTAGGTAGTCACAATTGATTATTTTTGCTTTTGTTTCTCTTGCCTGAGGACACATATCCAAAAATATATTGCTAAGATTGATGTCAAAGAACTTACTGCCTATGATTTTTTATAAGAGTTTTATGTTTCAGGTTTTACTTTTAAGTCTTTAATCTGTTTTGAGTTTATTTTTGTATATTGTGTGAGAAAGTAGTCCAGTTTGATTCTTTTCCATGTAACTGTCCAGTTTCCCAACACCATTTACTGAAGAGGCTGTCTTTTTCCCATTGTAAACTTTGCCTCCTTTGCCAGAGATTTATTGACCATGTGAGTCTCGGATCATATCTGGGCTCCCTATTCTGTTTCATTAATCTATGTGTCTGTTCTTGTGCCAGTACCATACTGTTTGAAGTACATCTTGGAATCAGGGAGCATGACACCTCCAGCTTTGTTTTTCTTTCTCAAGATTGTTTTGGGGTCTTTTGTGTTTCCATATAAATTTTAGAATTATTTGTTCTAGTTCTGTGAAAAATGCCATGGGTATTTTGATAGAGTCTGCATTGAATCTGTAGATTGCCTTGGGTAGTATGGTCATTTTAACAATATTAATTTTTCCAATCCATGAGCATAGCGTTTCCTTCTATTTGTTTGTATCATCTTCAATTTCTTTCATCAATATCTTACAGTTTCCTGAGTACAAAACTTTTAACTTCTTGGTTTGGCTTATTCCTAGGTATTTCATTCTTTTTAATGCAATTGCAAATGAAATTGTTTTCTTAACTTCTCTTTCAGATAGTTCATTGTTAGTGTATATAAATGCAATAGATTTCTGTATATTAATTTTGTTTCCTACAAATTTACTGAATTTGTTTTTTAGCTCTAATAGTTTTGGGTGGTATCTTAAGAGTGTTCTCTATATAGTATCACATCATTTACAAACAGTGAGTTTTTACTTCCCTTCCAATTTGGGTTCCTTTTATTTATTTTTTCTTATCTGATTGCTGTAACTAGAACGATCTTGAATAAAAGTGGCAAGAGTGGGTATCTTTGTCTTGTTCCTGACCTTAGATGAAGTGTTATGAGCTTTTCACCATTGTGTACTCTGTTGGATGTAGGTTTGTAATATATGGCCTTCATTATGTTGAGATATCTTCCCTCTATACCAATATTATTAAGAGTTTTTAATCATAAATGGATGTTGGATTTTATCAAAAGCTTTTTCTGCATCTATTGAGATGATTTTTATCTTTTGTTTTGCTAATGTGGTGTATTATGTTGACTGAGTTTCAGATATTGAGCCATCCTTGTATCCCTGTAATAAATTCCACTTGATCATGGTATATGATCTTTTTAATCAATTGCTGATTCAGTTTGCTAATATTTTGTTGAGAATTTTTGCATCTATGTTCAACAGTGATATTGGCCTCTAATTTTATTTTTTGTGGTGTCTTTGTCTGATTTTGGTATAAGTGTGACATTGGCTTCATGGAATTAGTTCAGAAGCATTCCTTCCTTTTCAATATTTTGGAATAGTTTGAGAATGATAGGCATTCACTCTTCTTTAAATGTATGGTAGAATTCACCTGTGAAGCCATCTGGTACTGGACTTCTATTTGTTGGGAGTTTTTCTATTATTAATTTGATTTCCTTACTGGTCATATTTTCTATTTCTTTCAGAGTCAATCCTGGGAGATTGTACATTTCTAGAAATTTTTCCATTTCTTCTAGGCTGTCCATTTTATTGACATGTAATTGTTTGAGGTAAACTCTTAGGATCCTTTGTATTTCTGTGATATTGGTTTAAATTCTCCTTTTTCATTGTTGATTTTATTTAGTTGGGTCTTCTCTCTTTTTTTCTTCATGGGTCTGCCTAAAGATTTAACAATGTTGTTTACCTTTTAACAGAACCAACTCTTAGTTTCCTTGATCTTTACTATTTTTGTCTCTATATCATTTACTTCTGCTCTGATCTTTATTATTTCTTTCTTTCTACTAACTTTGGGTTTTTTTCCTAGTTCCTTTATGTGTAAGGTTAAGTTGTTTAAGATTTTTCTTCTTTCCAGGAATGGACTTATATCACTATAAACAACCCTCTTAGAATTGCTTTTGTTTTCCATAGATTTTGATTTTTTTTCCATTTCCATTTGTCTCCAGGTATTTTTAATTTCCTCTTTGAATTTCTTAGTGACACATTGATTGTTCAGTAGCATATTGTGTAGCCTCCACATTTTTGTGTTCTTGCAGTTCATTTCATTATAGCTGATTTCTAGTCTCATAGCGTTGTGGTGGGAAAAGATGCTTGATATGATTTCAACCTTGCTAAATTTATTGGGACTTGTTTGTGGCCCAGCATGTGATCTATCCTGGAAACTGTTCCATGTGCACTTGAAAAGAACGTTATTCTGCAGGTTTTGGATGGCATGTTCTATGTATGTATCTTTTAATTCCATCTGATCTAATGTGTCATTTAAGGCCAATGTTTCCTTATTGATTTTTGTCTGAGTGATAGATCCACTGATGTAAATGGGGTGTAAATGTCACTTACTATTATTTTGTTACTGTCAATTTCTCCCTTTATGTTTGATAGTATTTGCTATGTATTTGGGTGCTCTTATATTGAGTTCACATATATTTATAATTGTTATATCTACTTGTTGGATTGATCCTTTTATAATTATGTAATGCCCTTCTTTCTCTTGCTACAGTCTTTGTTTTAAAGTCTGTGTTGTCTGATATAAGTATTGCTATCCCAGTTTTCTTCATTTCCATCTGCATGAAGTACCTTTCCCCATTCTCTCAGTTTCAGTCTGTATGTGTCTTTAGATCTGAAGTGAGTCTCTTATAAGCAGCATATGTATGAGTCTTGTTTTTTAATCAGTATAACCAAACCTGTTTCTCTTGGTTGGAATATTTAGTCCATTTACATTTAAAGTAATTATTGATAGATATGTACTTACTGTCATTTTGTTTTCTGATTGTTTTTGAAGTTCTCTTTTGTTCCTTTCTTACCTTTTGCTCTCTTCCCTTGTGATTTGATGACTATCTTTAATGTTATATTTGAACACTTTCTCCTTTTGTGTGTGTATCTATTATAGGTTTTTGGTTTGTCTTTACCATGTGGTTCATATATTAAGTGGATGATCTCTTAAGTTCAAACAGATTCTAACAACCCTGCATTTTATTCTCCATCCTTCACAGGTAATGTTTTTGATGTCATATTTTACTTTTTTTTTTGTTTTGTATATCACCTAACTACTTATTGTGGATATAGATGATTTTACTACTTTTATCTTTTAACCTTACTACCAGCTTTTAAGTGGTTGATCTACTACCTTTCCTGTATGTTTGCCTTTACCAATGAGACATTTCCTTTCATAATTTTTATATTTCTAGTTGTGGTCTTTTCCACTTAAAGGAGTTCTTTTAACATTTCTTGCAAAGCAGTTTTAGTGGTGCTGAACTCTTTAGTTTTTGCTTGTCTGTAAAACTATCTCTCCTTCAAATATGAACGACAGCCTTACCAGATTGTTTATTCTTGGTTGTAGGGTTTTGCCATTAATCACTTTCATCATGCCAGTCATTTCTGGCCTGCAAAGTTTCTGCTGATAAGGGTCTGATTGTTTTATGGAAGTTCCCTTCAAGTTAACCAGCTGCTTGCATATTACTGTTTTTAAGATTTTCTCTTTATTTTTTGTCATTTTAATTATAATTTGTCTTGGTGTGGATCTGTTTGGTTTCACCTTGTCTGGAACTATCTGTGCTTCCTCGACCTGGATGTCCATTTCCTTTCCCAGGGTAGGGAAGTTTTCAGCTATTATTTATTCAAATAAATTCTCTGCCCTCTCTTTTCCTCCTGCCCCCCCCAGCATGCTGATGTTAGAATGCTTGATGTTGTCCCAGATGTCTTCTAAACTGTTCTCATTTTTTAAAATTATTTTCCTTTTTTCTGTTCAGCTTGAGTGATTTCCACTACTCTGTCTTCCATTTTGCCAATGCATTCCTCTGTATCATCTAATCTACTATTGATCCCTTCTAGTGCATTTTTTTATTTAGGTTATTGTATTCTACATTTCTGTTTAGTTCTTCTTTATATTTTCTAACTATTTGTAAAGCTTCTCACTGTGATCATCTATTCTTCTCCTGACTTCATTGAGCATCTTTATGATTATTAAGTTGAACTCTTTATTGGGTAGATTGCTTGTTTCCACTTTGCTATGTTCTTCTTCTGTGGTTTTGTCTTGTTTCTCTGTTTGGAACACATTCCTCTGTCTCCTCACTTTGCCTAATTTTCTATGTATATTTCTATGTATTAAGTAGGTTGGTTACATTTCCTGATTTTGGAAAATTGGCCTTTTATAGGAGACGTCCTATGGGGCACAGCAGCATAAACCTTCTGGTTG
Organism: Tursiops truncatus; assembly: GCF_011762595.2. Classification (NCBI taxonomy): domain Eukaryota; kingdom Metazoa; phylum Chordata; class Mammalia; order Artiodactyla; family Delphinidae; genus Tursiops; species Tursiops truncatus. Next base: position 56,512,951 of record NC_047055.1, read on the forward strand.
GCAGAGCTATGTGCTCTAGGAGTGACTTCTGTGTGGGCTGCATGAGCCCTTCTGTTGTGATCGGTTCAACTACTATGGGCACACTGGTAGGTGAGGTTAGTCACCAGCCCATTTGGCTGCCAGGCCTTTCCTTGTGCAATGGCTTCAAGCTCACTGGTGTGTAGGGCTGGGCTGGCTGCACTGCTCAGGCAGTCCCAGGGATTGTGCCAGCCCACTGGTGGGAGGGTGGTTCTCAGCATGGCTGGCTCCTGAGTTTTCTTATCTACTGTGTCTCCATTATTTTTACTTTTTGCTGTTGCTGCTTTTGCTTTTTTTTGCTTTTCTTTTACTTGATACCTGATTACACAAGAAGTATTTTGAGTACAAGCAAAATCATCAATAACCCAGGTCACTAATATTCATAGGCCAGTCTATGTCTTTAATTGGTGTATTTAGACCAATCATATTTAAAGTGATTATGATAGTTGGATAGGTAGCTATCATATTTGTTACTGTTTTCTATTCATGTCCTTGTTTTTTCTTTTTTTTAAGTCTTGTCTTCCACTCTTTTGTTGTTTTCTCTGGTGTTAACTGACCATTTTATATGACTCATTTTCCTCTCCTCTTTTATCATGTTAATTATACTTATTTTTTAAAAAAAATAAGTGATTTCCCTGGAGTTTGTAATATACATTTTACAACTTATTTAAATCTGCTTTCAAATGACACTAAGCCATTTCATGGGTGGTGAAGTTACCTTATAGCAGAGTATTTCCAATTCCTCCCTCCTGTCCTTTATAATATCACTGTCATTTATATCACTTATTCACTTATCCATAAAGTATAATCACCCAATATATCATTGTTATTGTTATTTGGAACAGTTTATTTGTTCGATTAAGAATATATATACACACACACACACACACACACACACACACACACACACACACACATATAATTTACCTTAATTTATTCCTTCTCTAACTCTCATCCTTTCTTTCTGTAGATCCAACTTTCTGACCTATACCATTTTCCTTCTCTCTGAAGACTTTCTTTTAACATTTTTTACAGGGCAGATCTGGTGGTATGGTAACAAATTCCTTTAACTTTTGTTCATCTGAGGAAGTCTTTATTTCCTCACTTTTAAAGGAAAATTTCACTGGATACAAAATTCTAGGTTGGTGGAATGTGTTCTTTCATCACCAACAATTTCACACCACTCTATTCTTCAATGCCTGGTTTCTGAAAGTAAGTCTAAAGTAATTTTTCTCTTTGTTCCTGTACGTGTAAGGAGTTTTTTTTTCTCTCTGTCTTCCTTCAAGATTTTTTCTTTTTGATTTTCCATTTTGACTATAATATGCATAGCAGTAGATTTGTTAATATGTATCTTTCTTAGTGTTTTGTAAGCTTTCTGGGTCTGTAGTTTGGAATCTCTCATTAATCTGGGAAAATTTTCGGCCATTGTTACTTCAAATATTTCTTCTCTTCCTTTCCCTCAATCTTGTCCTTCTAGTATTTCCATTACATGTGTGCTACACCTTTTGTAATTGCCACACAGTTCTTGGATATGCTGTTCTGTTTTTTTTTTTTCATTCATTTTTGCTTTGTTTTTTCAGTTTGGGAAGTTTCTTTTGACATATCTCCAAGTTTCCTAATCCTTGCCTTGACCCTGATGAGCCCATCTTAGGCATTTTTCATTTTATTGGAGTATTTTTGATTTTCAGTATTTCCTTTTGATGCTTAGATTTTCCCTTTCTCTGCTTAAAATTTCCATGAATACTTTTGTTTTCCACTTTTCCCATTCTCTTAGTATATTAATCATAGTTATTTAAAATTCCTAGTCTGATAATTCTAAAATATCTGCTATATGTAATTCTGGTACTGTCACTTGCTTTCTCTCTTCATACTGTGTTTTTTGCCTTTTACATGCCTTGCAATTTTCCTGTTTAAAGCCAGAAATTGTGTATTGGGTAAAGGGAAGTGACATAAACAGACCTTTATTGGGAAATTTTATGTTTATTGGCAAGGAGTTAGACTGTTTACTGTTTGCTGTAGTTGTCATATTAGCAGCTATATTTTCCTATCTTCCCTGTTGTCTTTGTTTTTACCTAGAGGCTTTCTGAGGCATTCTGTTCTTTCAGTTGTAACATCCTGTTATTAGGCAGAGCCCTAATGTGTAGAGAGAAGAAATGGCCTATAATCCTGTGATCAAGTCTCAGTCTCCTAGTGAGACTGTGGCCTTGGGCTGTGACTTTCGCAAGTTCTTTTCTGCCTTTTTGCCCTCTTAGGTGAGACAGGAAGACTAGAGGGGACTAGAGTTGAGTATTTCTCTTTCCCCACATGAAAAACTAAAGGGGCTGGAGTTTTGTATCTCTATTCCCTCGCATCAATGTCTACAGGGTACTGGAGTTTACTGTATCCCTTCCCCCAAGTCAGGCTGTGGTGAAAGTAAATAGTTTAAGCTCTGGTAAAGTAGTTTCCTTTGAGGATGGGCCTCTGTTAAGGAGGACAGAACATTCTGGACATATTTTGAAATGGTTATTTTTTCTCTCCTCTTCTAGAAGCATGAGGACAACTTTCTCAAGTCTTCATCCTGAGAACTTCATATGGTTCTGGAGGTAAAACTCATGAAACTGTAGGGACCCCCTAAGTGTGGGCCCCCAGGAGTCTTTATCTCTCAAGCTAGATTCACTCTGAATCTTCAGAAATAACTCAATTACTCTTTAAATACTTCTACCAGGCTCTAGCTCTGGCTTCTGCTCCCTATAATCTGTGATTCTCTGTATCTGCCAATCTATCCAGTTTGGGGGTTAACTGTACCCCGTGTACTCAATCTCTGATGGATTTAAAAGAGCTATTGATTTTCAGACTGTCCACTTTTTTCTTGTTGTGAGGACAAGAATGACAACTTATAAGCTCTTTACATGTCAGACCAGAAACAAGAAGTCCTCTAGGTTTCCCCTCTTTATGACATAAGTCTATCTTAATCAGTTGGTTTTGATTTATAATATTTACAACTTTTCTGATATTCATTTTATTTGTCTTTGCTTAACATTACATTTTTTATGAGACATTTCACCCTTTAGATTATAATCTCCTTAAAGGATGAAACCATAACTTATTTTATATGCTTAATGACTGATGAATTTCATTAAGATTTAGGACATCATGTTAAAATATCTCAGAATTCCTCTGTTGCCTTAATTCTAGTGGGGGGATGAAAGTCTCAGAGAAAGGAATAATGGAATTCTTATCCCAGATTTTCTGTCTGTAAGGAAAGTAAGATTTTAGCTAAGCAAGATATATAAGGCCTGCTTTCCTACAGAAAGATTTCTGAGTCTTTGAAGCTCCTAAAGACATTATCTAAACCTGAATTTGTATAATTCAGCTGTAGTTTGACTACTGAGTAATAAGTACTTACTATATGCAAGTCACTGCTAACAGTTTTTCCTTAATTATTTTTAGCCTTCTCAATAACCTTAATGCCTAGGTGTACTTTTATTCCTATTTTTCAGTTGTGGAAACTGAGACTTGGAAAAGTTATCTGACTTCTCCAGAGCCAGACAGTGATACAGAATTCAAAAGATGTGGAATTCAAACCCAAGTTTATGTGACTATAGCCAGAATTCTTAACTACTCTCTTACATAGCCTCCTGTGTACCTCTACTCTGCTATACAGCCACTCAATATATCTCTGTTCTAAAAACCTCACCCTTTCAAATGAATTCCTCTTTATCTACCTTCCTAACTTCAAATTGTTAAACCTTATCGAAGAGAAATAAACCATCCCTGGTATTGCAAGTTGTTCAGTGGGTCTTGGGTGGTATTTTTCTTACACACCAAATTTGGTAAGTACAGTATACATACTATTGGCCAGCAGCTGGTTCTGCTGCAGTGGATTGAGGGTAGGAGCTCCTCCAAGGCCTGACTGGCCAGCCAGGGCTGCATGAGCAATTCCATGTTGGGGTCCAGGAGCAGCAAGAGGAGACTGCATCTTATCCTTATCCCAGGAAGAGTCACTTCCACCTGAAAAACATTCATATAAACAGATTGCAAGTTAACAACTTTCCATGAGAAGGATTTTTAAACTCCCTTTTTAGGGTTGTAATTATTAATATTACTATATAGAAAATTATTATTAAACATAAGTGACTCATTTTTTATGATGGTTTCAAAAACTTTCAATAGCCTTGGATTTAAGCTGACTCTGGGAAAACTAAACAGCTTTCACTAATAATATAGGCTCACTTGCCTTACAGGTAGTCTAAAAAATCTGGAAGCATAATGAATAACTTTTGAAAGCATTTATATTTTGAAGGCCTTAGCTGAACACTACTGCCTCTCCTTCCAACCCTCTAACATATGTGTGCTATATCTTAATGAAAAGCAGTTGCTATTCACTCAAAAAGAACACATTCATAAGAGCATGATGACATGCAAAAATATGTGGTAAGATACAAAATGATCAGTTATTTTGTTTTCAAATCCAGCCCTCAAAAAGTTAATCTCTTCATACACAGCAGGCTTTTATACAAAATAAGAGGGATAAAACATAAAACCACAGCTCTTAATTTGAAATTGTGCTTTACTTTGATCATCCATGCTAGAGAGTGAAGTAAAGTATGCATAAATGCAGACTACTATACTATATCATCATAATAATCTACAGTGGCATAGCTATTTCATCTGGCACTTAGCATACTGTGGGGCAGAACCATTGCTTAAAAGCATATAGGAAACAGCCACAAAATTATTTCCAGGGCATCTTTTTAAGAAGAATACTTTAAACAGAGGGGTAGGGGTTGAATTCCAATCACTGCAGTAGCACACAGTCTTGCTTTAGAAAACAAAATGGTTGTGTGGGCAGCTCCATCTATTCACTTGATGTATTTCATTAATTCAGAGATCAGTGGTTCTGTTCTTATTCCCATGCTGGAATTGTGACATTAGCATCTCCACGTGGCTGACTCTATCCCATCTGATTGCCAAAACATTGACCCTGTTTTGTAGAGAGATTTAGGCCTGGGGATCTTGGGCATTCTGTAAAATATGTGCACTTACTGGCTTAAGAAAAAAGTAGAAAGAAATCAAGGTGCTCATATTCCTAACATTCAACATTGTAAATTTTTTCACTTCTTTGAGTTCCCTCCTAGGCTTTGTTCATATAGATACTCATTTATACATTATAAACATCTCTGCCATGTTGCTTCAGGTATCAGATTTACAAAGTGTAATGGCTACATAGCAGTCTACTGAGTTAATGTACTATAATTTATTAAACATTGGATTATACGTTTGTTTCAAATTTGTCACTATTATAAATTTACTGTAATAAAAACATTCATTTGAATATTTCCTTAGACTCAATCAATTCCCTAGAGTGTGATTTCTGGGTCAAAGAGGTTGAATGTTTTTATTTATAAAATAGAGTATTTACTTAGTTTATACTATTGCTTTCAAGTATCACATTTGCAAAATCAGTTTTTAGAGTTGTAGACTTTTTAGGGAAATATTTTCAAGGCAAAGTGGTGTTCTCCCTGAGGATTTAAAATTTATTTAAGCAAACTGCTAGAATCTCTGGGAGGTTTTTATTTGTTTGTTTGCTTTGGTTTTTTAACCTTTTTACCCATTCATCTGCTCTTATCCCACTTCTGGGAATCAATCCCCTCTGCTAGACACTTTCAAGTCGTCTTGTGGCCAAAGTCAATTTCTAATCCAAAAGTGGGAGACTTGGCCAATTTCCAATTAGACACGTTTCAGACAAGGAAACACTAGATTCTCCATCAGCATATATAAAGGCCGAGGAGTACTTGGTCATACTTATAAAAACAAAGTTTTTCCAATCAAACAGGGAAGAAATAAGTAGCTAATTGTTCAGTTTCTGCTTTAAGCCATTCAGTTAACATGCATGGAAGCTCAAAGATAGGCAAATTAGTTGAATTGATAGATTGGCTTAATGGACCAGAAATCATTCCCTTGATCATGTTGAGGTTTGGTGTGTTTATTGAAAACATGCAACACTCTTTTTTTTTTTAACATCTTTATTGGGGTATAATTGCCTTACAATGGTGTGTTAGTTTCTGCTTTATAACAAAGTGAATCAGTCATACATAAACATATGTTCCCATATGTCTTCCCTCTTGTGTCTCCCTCCCTCCCACACTCCCTATCCCACCCCTCCAGGCTGTCACAAAGCGCCAAGCCAATATCCCTGTGCCATGCGGCTGCTTCCAACTAGCTATCTACCCTACTACGTTTGTTAGTGTGTATATGTCTATGACTCTCTCTCGCCCTGTCACAGCTCACCCTTCCCCCTCCCCATAACCTCAAGACTGTTCTCTAGGAGGTCTGCATCTTTATTCCTGCCTTACCCCTAGGTTCTTCATGACATTTTTTTCCCTTAAATTCCATATATATGTGTTAACATACGGTATTTGTCTTTTTCTTTCTGACTTACTTCACTCTGTATGACAGACTCTAGGTCTATCCACCTCATTACAAATAGCTCAATTTCGTTTCTTTTTATGGCTGAGTAATATTCCATTGTATATATGTGCCACATCTTCTTTATCCATTCACCCGATGATGGGCACTTAGGTTGCTTCCATCTCTGGGCTAATGTAAATAGAGCTGCAATGAACATTTTGGTACATGACTCTTTTTGAATTTCGGTTTTCTCAGGGTATATGTCCAGTAGTGGGATTGCTGGGTCATATGGTAGTTCTATTTGTAGTTTTTTAAGGAACCTCCATACTGTTCTCCATAGTGGCTGAACCAATTCACATTCCCACCAGCAGTGCAAGAGGGTTCCCTTTTCTCCACATCCTCTCCAGCATTTATTGTTTCTAGATTTTTTGATGATGGCCATTCTGACTAGTGTGAGATGATATCTCATTGTAGTTTTGATTTGCATTTCTCTAATGATTAATGATGTTGAGCATTCTTTCATGTGTTTGTTGCCAGTCTGTATATCTTCTTTGGAGAAATGTCTATTTAGGTTTTCTGCCCATTTTTGGATTGGGTTGTTTGCTTTTTTGTTATTGAGATGCATGAGCTGCTTGTAAATTTTGGAGATTAATCCTTTGTCAGTTGCTTCATTTGCAAATGTTTTCTCCCATTCTGAGGGTTGTCTTTTGGTCTTGTTTATGGTTTCCTTTGCTGTGCAAAAGCTTTGAAGTTTCATTAGGTCCCATTTGTTTATTTTTGTTTTTATTTCCATTATTCTAGGAGGTGGGTCAGAAAGGATCTTGCTGTGATTTATGTCATGGAGTGTTCTGCCTATGTTTTCCTCTAAGAGATTGATAGTTTCTGGCCTTACATTTAGGTCTTTAATCCATTTAGAGCTTATTTTTGTGTATGGTGTTAGGGAGTGATCTAATCTCATACTTTTACATGTACCTGTCCAGTTTTCCCAGCACCACTTATTGAAGAGGCTGTCCTTTCTCCACTGTACATTCCTGCCACCTTTATCAAAGATAAGGTGTCCATATGTGTGTGGGTTTATCTCTGGGCTTTCTATGCTGTTCCATTGATCTATATTTCTGTTTTTGTGCCAGTACCATACTGTCTTGATAACTGTAGCTTTGTAGTATAGTCTGAAGTCAGGGAGCCTGATTCCTCCAGTTCCTTTTTTCGTTCTCAAGATTGCTTTGGCTCTTCGGGGTCTTTTGTGTTTCTATACAATTTGCAAAAGTTTTTGTTCTAGTTCTGTGAAAAATGCCAGTGGTAGTTTGATAGGGATTGCATTGAATCTATAGATTGCTTTGGGTAGTAGAGTCATTTTCACAATGTTGATTCTTCCAATCCAAGAACATGGTATATCTTTCCATCTATTTGTATCATCTTTAATTTCTTTCATCAGTGTCTTATAATTTTCTGATTACAGGTCTTTTGTCTCCTTAGGTAGCTTTATTCCTATATATTTATTCTTTTTGTTGCAATGTTAAATGAGAGTGTTTTCTTGATTTCACTTTCAGATTTTTCATCATTACTATATAGGAATGCCAGAGATTTCCATGCATTAATTTTGTATCCTGCCACTTTACCAAATTCATTGATTAGCTCTAGTAGTTTTCTGGTAGCATCTTTAGGATTCTCTATGTATAGGATCATGTCATCTGCAAACAGTGACAGCTTTACTTCTTCTTTTCCGATTTGGATTCCTTTTATTTTCTTTTCTTCTCTGATTGCTGTGGCTAAAACTTCCAAAACTATGTTGAATAAGAGTGGTGAGAGTGGGCAACCTTGTCTTGTTCCTGATCTTAGTGGAAATGCTTTCAGTTTTTCACCATTGAGGATGATGTTTGCTGTAGGCTTGTCATATATGGCCTTTATTATGTTGAGGAAAGTTCCCTCTATACCTACTTTCTGCAGGGTTTTTATCATAAATGGGTGTTGAATTTTGTCAAAAGCTTTCTCTGCATCTATTGAGATGATCATATGGTTTTTCTCCTTCAATTTGTTAATATGGTTTATCACATTGATAGATTTGCATATATTGAAGAATCCTTGCATTCCTGGAATAAACCCCACTTGATCATAGTGTATGATCCTTTTAATGTGCTGTTGGATTCTGTTTGCTAGTATTTTGTTGAGGATTTTTGCATCTATGTTCATCAGTGATATTGCCCTGTAGTTTTCTTTGTTTGTGACATCCTTGTCTGGTTTTGGTATCAAGGTGATGGTGACCTCATAGAAGGAGTTTGGGAGTGTTCCTCCCTCTGCTATATTTTGGAAGAGTTTGAGAAGGATAGGTGTTAGCTCTTCTCTAAATGTTTGATAGAATTCGCCTGTGAAGCCATCTGGTCCTGGGCTTTTGTTTGTTGGAAGATTTTTAATCACAGTTTCAATTTCACTGCTTGTGATTTGTCTACTCATATTTTCTATTTCTTCCTGATTCAGTCTTGGCAGGTTGTGCATTTCTAAGAATTTGTCCATTTCTTCCAGATTGTCCATTTTATTGGCATAGAGTTGCTTGTAGTAATCCTTCATGATCTTTTTTATTTCTGCAGTGTCAGTTGTTACCTCTCCTTTTTCATTTCTAATTCTATTGATTTGAGTCTTCTCCCTTTTTTTCTTGATGAGTCTGGCTAGTGGTTTATCTATTTTGTTTATCTTCTCAAAGAACCATCTTTTAGTTGTATTGATCTTTGCTATTGTTTCCTTCATTTCTTTTTCATTTATTTCTGATCTGATTTTTATGATTTCTTTCCTTCTGCTAGCTTTGGTTTTTTTTTTGTTTTTCTTTCTCTAATTGCTTGAGGTGCAAAGTTAGGTTGTTTACTCGAGATGTTTCCTGCTTTTAAGGTGGGCTTGTATTGCTATAAACTTCTCCCTTAGAACTGCTTTTGCTGCATCCCATAGGTTTTGGGTTGTTGTGTCTCCATTGTCATTTGTTTCTAGGTATTTTTTGATTTCCTCTTTGATTTCTTCAGTGATCATTTCATTATTAAGTAGTGTATTGTTTAACCTCCATGTGTTTGTATTTTTTACAGATCTTTTCCTGTAATTGATATCTAGTCTCATGGCGTTGTGGTCAGAAAAGATACTTGATACAATTTCAATTTTCTTAAATTTACCAAGGCTTGATTTGTTACCCAAGATATGATCTATCCTGGAGAATGTTCCATGAGCATTTGAGAAAAATGTGTATTCTGTTGTTTTTGGATGGAGTGTCCTATAAATATCAATTAAGTCCATCTTGTTTAATGTATCATTTAAAGCTTGTTTTTCCTTATTTATTTTCATTTTGGATGATCTGTCCATGGGTGAAAGTGGGGTGTTTAAGTCCCCTACTATGAATGTGTTACTGTCGATTTCCCCTTTTATGGCTGTTAGTATTTGCCTTATGTATTGAGGTGCTCCTATATCATGCAACACTCTTATGATTACACCAGTTGTTCTCTCTTTTCATCCAGATGTTTGCTGTTGTTTAGTCACTGCCTAAGAGCAGGGAGGTATTTTATGGTTGGTGCATTGACATAATTTAACATTCACAAATTTGAAATTCCAATTAAAATCAATATGACGTTGTTATGCTGTAATGAAAAAGAATGGCAGAGGAGGATGAGGAGAGTATCTTAATAAATGATGAAAGTAACCACATTGCAACACTGAGAATTCTTTATAGTAACATTGGGCCCATAAACATGATTAATACCAGAAAATGTAAAATTTTGGAAGATCAATTGCTGAGCAACAACAGAAACACTTCATCATTTTAGCACTATGTCTAAGATATGAATTATCTCACCATTACAGAACTGTAATTTGTAAAATGATGAGCAACACATTGACAAATAAAGATACATTTAGAAGACACTAAATTATACCATTGATATTAACATGGTATTGCACCATCACAGCAGCAACAGCATGAAACAATACTAGAGCTGAGATTATGTCAATATTTATTTTATAAATTGAAAATCCTTTAGTCAGTTTTCAATAACAAATGGTACATTAGATATTGTCTAATGTTTTATATATTACATATTCCAAATAACTTGAATATAAATGATTTTTAAACTGCATTAAAGGATTCCAGGTGCTTTTTTGTCTGCTTTTATGAGAACTTTAGACGAACTTTTTCCAACAATTCTCATCTTTTTAACTACTGGGTTAAAAATGATACAAGGAAGCTGGTTACCAGCTGTGCCCATCTTCACTAGGTATAAATACATGAAATTATCCTGCATTCTTAAGGCAACTATATATGAAGTGAGTGACAAAGGAGTATGGGACATCCTTGATATTTGCATAGGAAGCTCTGGACACATTTTTGTCTTTTGACCTAAACTACTTATCATTTTAAAGTCTATACAAATTGACTTATGACTCAGTATGGAGGCTTTGGAAGACCCAAACTTTACATTTCCCTATGCCCTTGTGCCAATCTGTAATAACATCTACTGCACTTAAAGCTGCACTTAAAGCTAAAAAATTGTTTTTAACCAATGTAATCTAGAGTCAACCTTTTTCTACCACTATGTGAAGGGCACATCCTGAGCTCCCTTATACCATGTGAGGACACAGCAAAAATATGGTTGTCTGTGAACCAAGAAGTGGGTCCTCACCAGATACTAAATCAACCATCATCTTGATCTTGGTCTTCCAGCTTCCAGAACTGTGAGAAATAAATTCCCTGTTGTTTATAAGGCACCCATCTATGGAATTTCTGTTATAGCCGACCAAATGGACTAAGACACCATGGAGTGTGTAGATTAAACAACAAAAATTAATTTTCTCACAGTTCTGGAGGCTAGAAGTCCAAGATCAAGGTGTCAACAGATTTGGTTTCTTCCAAGGCCTCTCTTCTTGGGTTGCAGAGAAAACAATTCTATTTACTAGTGCATGAAAAAGAATAATATGGCTAGAAGTAAATTTGACCAAGGAAATGGAAGACCTATACACTGAAAACTATAATACACTGATGAAAGAAATTGAAGAAGACACAAATAAATGGAAAGATATTCTGTGCTTATGGATTGGAAGAATTCATACTGTTAAAATATCAATATTACTCAAAGCAATTTACAGATGCAATGCATTCCCTCTCAAAATCAATGACTTTTTTCACAGAAATAGAACAAAAAGATCCTAAAATTTCTATGGATACAAAAAAGACCCTGAATAGCTGAAGCAATCTTGAGAAAGAAGAACAAAGTTGGGGGCATCATGCTCCCTGATTTCAAACTATATTACAAAGCTACAATAATCAAAAAATATGGTATTGGCATAAAAGCAGACACATAGATGAATGGAACAGAATCAAGAGTGTAGAAATAATCCCATGCACATGGTCAATTAATGTATGACAAAAGAAGTATGAATACACAATGGGGAAAGGACAGTCTCTTCAATAAATAGCGCTAAGAAAACTGGACAGCCATATTCAAAAGAATAAAACTAGACTACCATCTTACAGTTTACACACAAATTAACTCAAGATGGATTAAAGACATGAATATGAGACCTGAAACCATAAAACTTCTAGGAGGAAACATAGGCAGTAACACTTTGACATTTGTCTTGGAAATGATTATTTGGATCTGACCCCAAAAGCAAAGGCAACAAAAGCAAAAATAAACAAGTGGAACTTTATCAAACTAAAAAGCTTCTGCACAGCAAACAAAACATCAAAAAATGAAAAAGCAACCTACTGAATGGAAAAAAATTGCAAATCATATATAAGTATTTAATATCCAAAAATACAAAGAACTCATAAAACTCAACCTCAAAGAAACAAAAAACTGGATTAAGAAACGGCCAGAGAACATGAATAGACATTTTTCCAAAGAAGATATACAGATGACCAATAGGCACATGAAAAGATGCTCAACTTCACTGTTTATCAGGGAAATGCAAATCACAACCACAATGAGATATCACCTCAAACCTGTCAGAAAAGCTGTTCTTAAAAAGACATCAAATAACAAATGTTGGCAAGGATGTAGAGAAAAGGCAACTGTCATGTCCTGTTGGTAGGAATGTAAATTGGTCCAGCCAGTATGGATAACAGTATGGATGTTCCTCAAAAAATTAAAAATAGAACTACCATATGATTCAGCAATTCCTCTTCTGGGTATTTATCTGAAGAGAACAAAATTTCTTTTGAAACTTTGAAAAGATAATTTGAAAAGATAATTTGAAAAGATATATGTGCCTCTTTGTTCATTGCAGCGTTATTTACAATAGCCAAGATATGGAAACAATCTTAGTGTCCATTGATAGATTAATGGACAAAGAAGATTGGTATACAAATACAATGGAAGATTAGACAGAAAAAAGAATGAAGTCTTGCCATCTGTGACAACATGGATGGATCTAGATGGTATTATGTCATGCAGAAGGAGATAAATACCATATAATTTCACTTATATATGGAATCTAAAAGGCAACAACAACAGCAAAAAAAAAAACGAACAACAAAATAAAACAAAGCAAAAGTCATATATACAGAGAACATATTGGTGGTTGCCAGACAGGATGGGGGGTGGGCGGGGCAGGCAAAATGGACAAAGGGGTTCAAGATGTACAAATTTCCAGTTATAAAATAAATTAGTCATGAGGATGTGATGTACAGCATGGTGACTACAGTTAATAATATTTTATGGCATATTTGAAAGTTGTTAAGAGAGTAAAAGTTCTCATCACAAAGAAATAAATTTTTTAACTTTGAATAGTGATGGATGGTAACTAGACTTATTGTGGTGATCATTTAGCAGTGTATACAAATCATTATGCTGTACACCTGAAACTAATATAATGTTACACGTCAATTATTCCTCAATTTAAAAAAAGTGGCAATATATGAATGGAAAGCTAGGAGTATGTGTGCAGATCTGCTACAATCTACATACTTTGTTATTATGCTTTTATTTGGTTTTCTTATATGCATTCACAAAAGTGAACATTTTGCAACTTTCTAGATTGGTCCAGATAGGTAATGTAAAATATGCACTGTCTCTGGAGTTTCAACTGATATTTATAGAAAATAGATAACAAGTATCCATTCAAAAATGTTGAAGAGGTCTCTAAACAAGCTTGTCTTCTATTTGATTTGAAATGTTGCCTATAGGAACAACCACATCCTAAGGCTATAGGCTAGGAGTTTCAAGTTTCCTCAGAGGTAAAAATGGCAGCTTGTTGATGGATCTCTAGGGCTACACTCTCCAATATAGTAGCCAGTCTTCACATGTGGTGGTTTAAATTTTAATTTTAATATGGTAAAATGGAATAAGATTAAAAATTCAGCTCCTCAGTTGCACTAAACATGTTTCAAGTGTTCAAAAGCTACATATGGCTAGAGACTACCATATTGGGAGGTACAGATATTGATCATTTCCTTCACTGTAGAAAGTTATATTAGATAGTGCTGTTCCAGAGTATAAGGAGTCAGCAGTTTGTTTGTGTAAAACAACTTAATACACAGAGGTATCTACAGCATCTTCAGTATCCAATTTATCCAATATTCATATCCAATACTAAATTGACCCTTATTCAATGAAAAAAATCTAGTCTCTTTACTCTCTATATCTGGTAGTTGCATAATTTAATTGTTTTAACTGGAACGTTTTGAGTTCCCAATATGTGTCAGGTGCCATTCGCAGGCACTGAGAAAACAGAGATAACAGAGCTCTTGTCCTCAAAGATCTCTATCTAATAAGTATCATTGACATCTCTCTATCTCTTCAATCCCTGCTAAAGTGACTGAGTCTCTGGAATTGACCTTGCATTTGTTTCATTTCCATTCCCACTGCCACCACCTTCATTTGGACCCTCGCTACTCTATCACTTATCTCAAGAGTCTCTTAACTGACTTTCCTACTTGAAGATCCTTTTGGATCTTCTTCTCCAAGTGACCCTTGTCACTGCTGCCAAAATAAGCTATCAAAAACCAAAATAAAGAAGGTGGAGTTTCAGGAAGGATAATTAGAAAAGTAGAGGGAAAACAGCAGAGCAGTATCCGGAAAGCAAGAAAGGAATACCTTGGTTCCATGACCACCAAGTTTACATACAATGAACACTAGTACAGAAGAGTGAGTATGGACAGGCATGCTCTATAGCTGTTGTATCAATGTATCAGCATCACTCTAATTAGGAAAATAAAACAACTTTACATTTTTATCATTATCATCATCACCACCCTAAAGGATATGAAGTCAAGCCCAAAAGTTTATATCTGGAATTAATGGAAAATTATTGCTTAAAAGTATATTTAATAATTAAAAATTAAGTAGTCATTTCAGGCTTACCCAAATAACTTGCCCCTGACTCATACATCATTCTAAGAATTAGGCTGACATGTTTCAGTAAGTAAATGTAAAACTCAAGCAAAGTCCCAGTACATTTGTTTCTAAATTAAAATGCTACAAGATGTATATATTCCCTGTGTGCCACTTTAGAGCATGATAGCTAAAACCTGAACATCACATTATTGAGTTTCAAAGATTAATTCAGATATATAGGGAATTAAGTCACATGTAATGAAATCACAGTGCTCACCTGTACGACCCGCTGAGTGTGATGACAGGGTCGCAGAAACTCTTGCAAACTGTTAGTCTGTATAACTTGAAAAAGACTCTGGTTAAAAGGAATTTTGCTGAAGACAGGAAGAAAATGGGGTTTTGTCTGCTATTATTTTTTAATTCTAAATGATAAACTTATCTTAATTATTGATACTCTCCTGTGAACCCCACAGATTTTTAAGTTGTCCTTGTATTTATCTGGTATAACTTTGTGTTTCTTGGAACAAATTTAAAAATCCTTCAATTTCATATAAACTGTGTGCTGTGGCTAGTACAGAACATTTTTGTATGTGACGTGACAATATTTTTGAAATTTGGATTCATTTCTTGCTACTGTAAGTAGTAAAAGTTGAAAGATTCTCCAAAACATACAATTTCAAACCATTGACAGTACATTCTTATCTGAATTTGAGTTTTCTCTGTCACCCTTAACAGCATGAGGTCTGTCTAAATGACAGCCATATTATCATCACTTTGCAATAAATAATCATATAATACCAGTATCTATCTTTTCCCTTTTTCTGTCATATTTCTGAAATACTGAATATCTACTGCTGAGAAAAATGCTAAGAATTTATTATAAAGATATGTCCTGGAATTCATAAATTGTGACATATTCTTTTGTGAAATATATTTTAAACTGGAGGTCCCTTAAGTGAGGTATGCATACCCTAGGGAATACAAAAGATGAAGATAAAGCAAGATGTTCAATTTTTTTCTTCTACTTTAACTGAAAAGGAAGTACAACATTATGTTTTGCTAATATTTAAGATATGGATCATCACTGATGCCCTCACCAGTCAAGTGCTAGAGGTATCTCAAAGGAAAAGTGGGAGTTTGAAGCAGAGTAAGTGGTTGACGATTGGCATCTCCGGTGTTACACTTACTCTTACCTCATTGTGATGTGATCTACGTATGCCCAATTGAGTGAATTAATGGGCTACCTTAGTTATTTTTAACTAAACTATGTCTTACTTAATGGACAACACAAGCACAGATTGAAGATAATGGAAGCACAGGAGAAGAACAATAGAATAGCAGAGCTGATAAATTTCCTTTTGGTAGGAAATTTTTGTCACCTTCATTATGAGGTAAAATATTGTCAGGGTCATCAGATAGGACATATTAGTTGTATTGTTCTTATTGCTATTAATAATATATTTTAAAGTTTTTATATCACTGAAAAATAAAATGCTTTAGTTGAAATCTTGTTTCTTAATCTTAGTCTAAACATTTAATTTCTACCTTGTGTACATATGTTAGTACATGTATAAAGCTTATAATACAACTTATGCATACTAAAAGAACATGCTCATTATTTATCTGATGGGGTACATGAACAAAAGTTTTCAGAAAGCTGTCTTAATTTGAAAAAACTTAAAAAAGGGAGCACAAACTTAAATTTCTTTTCAAAATCTATCAGAAATCCTCTCAAAATATGTATTCACAATGTTCAATTTTTACAACCCTCATTTTTCATTTTATTACACACTAGAGCTATGACCTACAAACCTGCCATTTACACTGCCATTTACTGCTTCTATTACACTGTTAACTTAACCAAATAAACCATACTTTTAAAGCTAATGAGTTAGACCTAAAAAAGCAAAAGACAAGACTGGCTACATGGAATGAGGCAGATGAATTCACCTTTTCTAGTTTTTAACCCCCCATCAAATATGATATACATAATTATCATATGTATACATATGAGTAGCATGTATAATACATGTATATTAATATTATCCCTACAAGTAATTCTACTTTCCTGCAGAGTAATCCTTACCAGTAACAAAAATTATTTGGGGGAACCATAAAGTAGTCTCTACATAATAGAATTAATTTTGCCCAGGAAACTGAAGTGAAGTTGTTATGATCTTTTGGAGCAGATGAGGAGAGTTAATTATTACTCATACAGTAATTTTGCTTGTGGGGATTTTTATGCCTTGGAGTGGTGAGGTTAGAATGATCTTACTTGACTGGCAGTTGTCAACTGGTAAAGGTCTAAGAAAAATAGTGGCAGATAGAAACAGTTGCAAAAAAGAGAAGGAAGGACTATATCCTCCCCAAACTAGAATAGCATAGTAGAAAGAGCATCAGACAGACCAAGGGTTGAATCTAGCCTCCTCCAATTAATAGCTATGGTTTTTGATATCTAATATAGAGACAATATTATCTACCCACTTTATGGTTGTTGTAAGGATTAAATGAGATAGAACATGTATAACAGCACACTATCTGGACATAATAAGCATGAAATAAGTGTGAGCAATTATAATTTAAATTATTTTAGAATATAAAAGACAAAGTAAAATGTTTTTAGTTATTAATATCATTAAGTTGTCTATAGGGTAAATATCTTTTTAACAATACTACCAATATGAGGAAGAGCACCAGGGACCCCAAAGATTAAGAGAATAATCCACAAAGGTAAAATTTCATTATTTTTGTGGGTAGTGCATTTATATGCATGGCCATATGCATTTTAACATATTGTCCTTAAAATGATCTGTAAAATCAGGTATGTTATAGCACTGAAAATCAAAAACTCCAGATATGACTTACTTAGCTACTTCCAACAACATATCAAGTGGTTCAGCAGATGTAATTACCACCAAGCCTTGTCAAGGATTTGAAATGTGCCCATTAATTCAGCAATTTCCAATCTGTCCATCAGTCAGTCATACTTAAAATATATGCCTTTCACAAGGTAGGTAAAGGAATCTATTGATAATTATACAATAAAATACCTTTGAATATTTAAATGTATACTCCAAACTTTTTCTTAAAAAACGTCCTATTAGCAAAATCAGACTTTTTCTCAGAAGCAGATTCAAAAAGAGATACTGAAAATAGTGGGCATTTCAGAAAGTTATTCACAAAACAGCTTAGTGTGTTGAGGTTGAGTGAGATCTAAACAAGTACATATATTCTGGTCTTGGGAAAGCAGAAGGAGATTGTTTTTTCTTTCTGTACAGAGGAGACTGAGTTTGGATGGCAGACAGTGGGTATTAATACTAGGATTTTCTGAAAGAAGAACCATAAGAAAGAGCAACATATTTAAAAAGAGGAAATAAGCACTAAAATGAGACTGTTGGTAGAAAAAAAAATAGATTATAACCTTTTAAAATTGTTTTATTGTCACTCTAAAATGAATGCAAAATATAATAAAAGATAACAGAGAAAGTAAGCAGGCAAACAATGTAAAAGTACAAGATCCAGGGGAAAGGAGAATTTCACCAGGAAAAAAAAAATCATTTTACTTAAAGACAAAATCTACACTAGAGAAACAAGATAACAGATATAGGGCTTTTAGCTAAAAAACAAAATTCACGGAAAGCTATAAAACTTGGCAAAATGGAATAAATTGAAATACAAGGTAGAGCCTAGGATAACAATACAAAGGGAAAAACATATATTTTGTTAAGTAGAGACATTAGAGTGAATATTAAAAAATCTATTTTAGATGGAAAAAAAGAGATGATAGAAGAACATGGCTTTTTAAAAGGGAAAAGGAAAAGAAAGGAGAAGAAAATGGAGTAGGAGAAAGGAAATGAATAATTACAGAATCAAAGTAACCATAACAATACATAACAATTATGGGTTTTATAAGAAATGTTTATTAGGTCTAGGTTTTTAATGCCTATGGATATATGTAATGAATCTTTCACACTTATTATGAGGGGACTTGTGAATTACTGCCGATGGTATCAAAAAAAGTTCATAAATGAACTTTATAACTATGTTAGAAATTAAAACTACAATTAATAGTTATGAGGCACTACTTAGAAAAACATAGCAAAACATATCTCATATCTGTGGGAATCACATTTATTGAACACTTACTGTGTGCCAGAAAATATTCATCTAGTCCTCAGAACAACCCTATAGAGTAGTACTATAATCAGTCATATTTTATAGAGAAAACTTGGGCTCAAAAAGATTTAGTATTTTCCCAAGCTTACATAGTCAGTAAGGAATTGAACCAAAACGGGTTCCAGAATGCACACACTAAACTACTATCATCAACCGTTGTTTATACAAGTAATATTGATATAAATACTTTTTTTTTTTTTTTTGCGGTGCGCGGGTCTCTCACTGTTGTGGCCTCTCCCGTTGTGGGGCACAGACTTCGGACACACAGGCTCAGCAGACATGGCTCACGGGCACAGCCGCTCCGTGGCATGTGGGATCTTCCCGGACTGGGACACGAACCCGTGTCCCCTGCATCGGCAGGTGGACTCTCAACCACTGTGCCACCAGGGAAGCCCTATAAATACTTTTAATTGAAGTATTGTTTGTGCATATGCACCCTGTTTCATATGCACCTCCTGAAACTTGGGAGGGGGAGGAATAAATTGGGAGCTTGGGATTAACATATACACACTACTATGTATAAAACCGATAACCAACAACGACCTATGATATTGCACTGGGAACTCTACTCAGTATTCTGTAATAACCTATATGGGAAAATAATCTGAAAAAGAATGAATATATGTATATGTATAACTGAATCACTACACTGTACACCTGAAACTAACACAAAAATGTAAATCAACTGTACTCCAATAAAATTTTTAAAAAATAAAAAGGCTTACTAGACTAGGCCAAGATCTGTAGTGAGCAGACCCATGAGTGGTGAAGTGGGAAGGCCTTTAAAGAAAACTTCGTGGGACTTCCCTGGTGGCACAGTGGTTAAGAATCCACCTGCCAATGCAGGGGACAGAGGTTTGATCCCCATTCCGGGAAGATCCCACATGTCGTGGAGCAACAAAGCCCATGTGCCACAACTACTGAGCCTGTGCCCTAGAGCCTGTGAGCCACAACTACTGAGCCCACGTGCCATAACTACAGAAGCCTGCATGCCTAGAGCCCATGCTCCACAACAAGAGAAGACACCACAATGAGAAGCCTGTGCACCACAAAGAAGAGGAGCCCCCACTCGCCACAACTAGAGAAAGCCCACATGCAGCAATGAAGACCCAATGCAGCCATAAATAAATAAATTTATAAATTTATTTTAAAAAAAAGAAAACCTCTCAATCACAAGCAGGCAGGAAAGCTTTTGTATTCAGGTCCCTCTTTTAAAAACAAGTCTTGAAAATCATAAATCTTATGGTCTAACTCTGGGTAGTGTTTTCTCTGTCTTTTGAAAATGTGGGTGAGGCTGCAAAGCATCAAGAGGAAAAAGGCCAGCTGGATGCATGAAGAGAAAAGAAGAGTGGAAAAATAATGGCATTTCTTTGAAGACAATCCCTGAAAAGAGGATAGAACATATAAGGCTTAGTGTCACAACTAAAAAGAATAACTGAAGTGGAAAAGGCAGCATTACTGCATCCAATATGATTGTTAACACTCGTTTAATTTTTAGAAAAAGCCATGGGTTTAAAATAATGAAAATATACCTTATTCAAAATACAATAAAAATGCTGTAACTATAGAAAACTTTCTAGTTGTTTTTCTTAATTTTATTTTATATATTTTTATATGGCAGATTATTATTATTTACTATTTTATACAAATTAGTGTATATATGTCAATCTCAATCTCCCAATTCATCCCACCACCACCAACACCACCCCCCCCAACTTCCCCACTTGGGGTCCATAGGTTTTGTTCTCTACATCTGTGTCTCTATTTCTGCCTTGTAAAACGGTTCATCTGTAACATTTTTCTAGATTCCATATATATGCTTTAATATACGATATTTGTTCTTCTTTCTGACTTACTTCATTCTGTACGACAGTATCTAGATCCATCCACGTCTCTACAAATGATCCAATTTCGCTACATTTTATGGCTGAGTAATATTCCATTATATATATATGTACCACATCTTCATTATCCATTCATCTGGCAATGGGCATTTAGGTTGCTTCCATGACTTGGCTATTGTAAACAGAGCTGCAATGAACATTGTAGTACATGTTTCTTTTTGAATTATGGTTTTCTCAGGGTATATGACCAATAGCGGGATTGCTGGGTCATATGGTAGTTCTATTTTAAGATTTTTAAGGAACCTCCATACTGTTCTGCATAGTAGCTGTACCAGTTTACATTCCCACCAATAGTGCAAGAGGGTTCCCTTTTCTCCACAACCTCTCCAGCATTTGTTGTTTTGTAGATTTTCTGATTATGCCCCAAATAATCACATTCTAACCAGTGTGAGGTGATACCTCATTGTAATTTTGATTTGCCTTTCCCTAATAATTAGTGAGGTTGAGCAGCTTTCTAGGTGCCTCTTGGCCACCTGTATGTCTTCTTTGGAGAGATGTCTATTTAGGTCTTTTACCCATTTTTTAATTGGGTTTTTTTTATCATATTGAGCTGCATGAGCTGTTTATATATTTTGGAGATTAATCCTTTGTCTGTTGACTCATTTCTAAATATTTTCTCCCATTCTGAGAGTTGCTTTTCATCTTGTTTATATTTTCCTTTGCTGTGAAAAAGCTTTTAAGTTTCATTAGGTCCCATTTGTTTATTTTCGTTTTTATTTCCATTACTCTAGGAGGTGGATCAAAAAAGATCTTGCTGTGATTTATGGCAAAGAGTGTTCTTCCTATGTTTTCCTCTAAGAGTTTTAGAGTGTCCACTCTTTCATTTAGGTCTTTAATCCATTTTGACTTTATCTTTGTGTATGGTGTTAAGGAGTGTTCTAATTTCATTCTTTTACATATAGCTGTCCAGTTTTCCCAGCACCTCTTATTGAAGAGACTGTCTTTTATCCATTGTATATATGCACCTCCTTTGTCATAGATTAGTCGACCATAGGTCTGTGGGTTTATCTCTGGGTTTATATCCTGTTCCATTGATCTATATTTCTGTTTTTGTGCCAGCACCATATTGTCTTGATTACTGTAGCTTTGTAGTATACTCTGAAGTAAGGGAGTCTGATTCCTGCAGTTCCATTTTTTACCGACAAGATTGCTTTGGCTATTCAGGGTCTTTTGTGTCTCCATACAAATTTTAAGATTTTTCGTTCTAGTTCTGTAAAAAATACTATTGGTAATTGAAAGGGATTGCATTGAATCAGTAGATTTCTTTGGGTTGTCTAGTCATTTTCACAATATTGATTCTTCCAATCCAGGAACATGGGATATCTCTCCATCTATTTGTGTCATCTTTCATTTCTTTCATCAGTGTCTTATAGTTTTCTGAGTACAGGTGTTTTACCTTCTTAGGAAGGTTTATTCCTAGGTATTTTATTCTTTTTTTGGGGATGGTAAATGGGATTGTTTCCTTAATTTCTCTTTCTGATCGTTCGTTGTTAGTGTATAGGAATGCAAGAGATTTCTGTGCATTAATTTTGTATCTTGCCACTTTACCAAATTCATTGATTAGCTCTAGCAGTTTTCTAGTGGCATCTTTAGGATTATCTATGTATGGTATCATGTCATCTGCAAAGAGTGACAGTTCTACTTCTTCTTTTCCAATTGGTATTCCTTTTATTTCTTTTTCTTCTCTGATTGCCGTGGCTAGGACTTCCAAAATTATGTTGAATAATAGTGGTGAGAGTGGACATCCTTGTCTTGTTCCTGATCTTAGAGGAAATGCTTTCAGTTTTTCACCATTGAGAATGATATTTGCTGTGGGTTTGTCATATATGGCCTTCATTATGCTGAGGTAGGTTCCCTCTATGACCACTTTCAGGAATGTTTTTATCATAAATGGGTGTTGAATTTTGTCAAAAGCTTTTTCTGCATCTATTGAGATGATCATATGGTTTTTATTATTCTCTTTGTTAATATGGTGTATTACATTGATTGTTTTGTGAATATTGAAGAATCCTTGCATCCCTGGGACAAATCCCACTTGATCATGGTGTATGATTTAATGTGCTGTTGGATTCTGTTTTCTATTATTTTGTTGAAGACTTTTGCATCTGTATTCATTAGTGATATTGGTCTGTAATTTTCTTTATTTGTAGTATCTTTGTCTGGTTTTGGAATCAGGGTGATGGTGGCCTCGTAGAATGAGTTTGGGAGTGTTCCTTCCTCTGCAATTTTTTGGAAGAGTTTGAGAAGAACAGGTGTTAGCTCTTCTCCAAATGTTTTATAGAAGTCACCTGTGAAGCCACCTGGTCCTGGACGTTTGTTTGTTAGAAGACATTTAATCAGAGTTTCAATTTCATTACTTGTGATTGGTCTGTTCATATTTTCTATTTCTTCATGGTTCAGTCTTGGAAGGTTATACCTTTCTAAGAATTTGTCCATTTCTTCCAGGTTGTCTATTTAATTGGCATATATTTGCTTGTAATAGTCTCTTATGATCCTTTGTATTTCTGTGGTGTCAGATGTAACTTCTTTTTCATTTCTAATTTTATTGATTTGAGTCCTCTCCCTCTTTTTCTTGATGAGTCTGGCTAAACGTTTAACAATTTTGTTTATCATCTCAAAGAACCAGCTTTTAGTTTTATTGATCTTTGTTATTGTTTTCTTTGTTTCTATTTCATTTATTTCTGCTCTGATCTTTATGATTTCTTTCCCTCTACTAACTTTGGGTTTTGTTTGTTCATTTTTCTCTAGTTCCTTTAGGTGTAAGGTTAGATTGTTTATTTGAGATTTTTCTTGTTTCTTGAGGTAAGATTGTATTGCTATAAACTTCTCTCTTAGAACTGCTTTTGTTGTATCCCATAAGTTTTGAATCATCGTACTTTCATTTTCATTTTTCTCTAGGTATTTTTTGCTTTCCTCTTTGATTTCTTCAGTGATCTCTTGGTTATTTAGTAATGTACTGTTTAGCCTCCATGTGTTTGTGTATTTTACATTTTTTCCCTGTAAGTTATTTCTAATCTCATAGTGTTGTGTTCAGAAAAGATGCTTGATATGATTTCAATTTTCTTAAATTTACCGAGGCTTGGTTTGTGACACAAGATCTGTTCTTTCCTGGAGAATGTTCTATGTGTGCTTGAGAAGAAAGTGTAATCTGCTGTTTTCAGATGGAATGTCCTATAAAAATCAATTAAATCTATCTGGTCTATTGTGTCAATTAAAGCTTGTGTTTCCTTATTTATTTTAATTTTGGATGATCTGTCCATTGTTGTAAGTGAAGTGTTAAAGTCCCCCACTATTATTGTGTTACTGTCGTTTTCCTCTTTTATAGCTGTTAGCATTTGCCTTATGTATTGAGGTGCTTCTATGTTGGGTGCATATATATTTATAATTGTTATATCTTCTCCTTGGATTGATCCCTTGATCACTGTGCAGTGTCCTTTTTTGTCTCTTGTAATAGTCTTTACTTCAAAGTCTATTTTGTCTGATATGAGTTTGCTACTCCAGCTTTCTTTTGATTTCCATTTGCATGGAATATCTTTTTCCATCCCCTCACTTTCAGTCTGTATGTGTCCTTAGGTCTGAAGTGGGTCTCTTGTAGACAGCATATATACAGGTGTTGTTTCTGTATCCATTCAGCCCGTCTGTCTTTTGGTTGGAGCATTTAATCCATCTACATTTAAGGTAATTATCAATATGTATGTTCCTATGACCATTTTCTTAATTGTTTTGGGTTTGTTTTTGTAGGTCCTTTTCTTCTCTTGTGTTTCCCACTTAGAGAAATTCCTTTAGCATTTGTTGTACAGCTGGTTTGTGGTGCTGAATTCTCTTCACTTTTGCTTGTCTGTAAAGCTTTTGATTTCTCTGTCGAATTTGAATGAGGTCCTTGCCGGGTAGAGTAATCTTGGTTGTAGCTTCCTCCCTTTCATCACTTTAAATATATCATGCCACTCCCTTGTGGCTTGTAAAGTTTCTGCAGAGAAATCAGCTGTTAACTATGGGAGTTCCCCTGTATGTTATTTGTCATTTTCACTTGTTGCTTTTAAAAATTTTTCTTTGTCTTTAATTTTTGTCAATTTGATTACTGTCTTGGCGTGTTTCTCCTTGGGTTTATCCTTCCTGGGACTCTCCGCACTTCCTGGACTTGGGTGGCTATTTCCTTTCCCATGTTTGGGAAATTTTTGACTATAATCTCTTCAAATATTTTCTCAGATCCTTTCTCTCTCTCTTCTCCTTCTGGGACCCCTATAATGTGAACTTTGGTGCATTTAATGTTGTCCCAGAGGTCTCTTAGGATGTCTTCATTTCTTTTCATTCTTTTTTCTTTATTATGTTCTACAGCAGTGAATTCCACCCTTCTGTCTTCCAGGTTACTTATCCTTTCTTCTGCCTTAATTATTCTGCTTTTGTTTCCTCCTAGTGCATTTTTCATTTCAGTTATTGTATTGTTCATCTCTGTTTGTTTGTTCTTCAATTCTTCTAGGTGTTTGTCCTTTAACTCTTCTAGGTCTTTGTTAAAAATTTCTTGCATCTTCTCGATCTTTGCCTACATTCTTTTTCTGGGGTCCTGGATCAACTTCGCTATCATTATTCTGAGTTTTTTTTCTGGAAGGTTGCCTATCTCTACCTAATTTAGTTGTTTTTCTTGGGTTTTATCTTGTTTCTTCATCTGGTGCATAGTCCTCTGCCTTTTCATTTTTGCCTATCTTTCTGTGAATGTGATTTTCATTCCACAAGCCTCAGGGTTGTATTTTTTCTTGATTCTGCTGTCTGCCCTGTGGTGGATGAGGCTATCTAAGAGACTTGTGCAAGCTTCCTGATGGGAGGGACTGGTGGTGGGTAGAACTGGTTGTTGCTTTGGTGGGAAGAGCTCAGTAAAACTTTAATCTGCTTGTCTGCTGATGGGTGAGGCTGAGTTCACCCCTTGTTGGTTGTTTGGACTGAGGTGACCCAGCACTGGAGGTTACTGGCTCTTTGGTGTGGCTAATGGCAGACTCTGGGAAGGCTCATGTGAAGGAGTTCTTCCCCGAACTTCTGCTGCCAGTGTCATTGTCCCTGTGGTGAGCCTCAACTTCCCCCTGCCTCTGCAGAAGACCCTCCAACACTAGCAGGTAGGTCTGGTTCAGTCTCCTATGGGGTCACTGCTCCTTTCCCTGGGTCCCAATGCATACACTACTTTGTGTGTGCCCTCCAAGAGTGGAGTCTCTGTTTCCCCCTGTCCTGTCGAAGTCCTGCAATCAAATCCCGCTAGCTTTCACATCTGATTCTCTGGGAATTCCTCCTCCGTTTGCTGGACCCCCAAGTTGGGAAGCCTGACTTGGGGCTCAGAACCTTCACTCCAGTGGGTGGAGTTCTGTGGTATAATTTTTCTCCAGTTTGTAAGTCACCCACCCAGCAGTTATGGGATTTGATTTTATTGTGATTGCACCCCTCCTACCATCTCATTGTGGCTTCTCCTTTGTCTTTGGATGTGGGGTATCTTTTTCAGTGAGTTACCTTGTCTTCCTGTCAATGCTTGTTCAGCAGTTATTTGTTATTCTGGTGTTCTTGCAAGAAAGAGTGAGCTCATGTCTTCTACTCCGCTATCTTGAATCAAATTCCAGTTTTTTTTTGTTTTTTTTTTTTTAACCTCAAATCCCAAACTCTATTTAACCAACAGGAATTATTTTTCAAGTAGTGCATTAGACAGACGTTAGAAATAAGACTCTATGTTTTCTTGATGGAAAAAGAGAGCACATGCTTTTAGTAGCTGCATTCTTTTGATATTATATGCTAACCATGTTATAAAGAAACAAGTTCAAGAAATTCATATCAAGCATGACAGAATGAATCAGACACACATACAGATTTATGAGTTTGAAACACATGGTCTCAACACCCTGTGAACTGAGTCCTAGATAAAGAAATGTCCTGTTTTAAAACCAAGGGAAATGAGTCATTATAGATTAAATCAGTAAAATAAATTTACTGGCTATAAAGCCACTACATTTTTTAAAGAAAATAATGAGTGTAGTTAAGATATACATTACATTTTCAAGTGATCAAAGAGAAGCACTACTGATTTGCTCTACAAATGGCCATTCACTGTACCATAGGCAGGATAGCAAGAAAAATATCTGATAGTTTGTTCTGATTCCAGGTTGTTCCTTTGAATACATTTTTCAAAGAAAGAAATAAACCATTGCATAAAAATCCTTAATATGTTAATAGTTCAGCTGTAATTTTTTACTACACATACACATACACACATGTGTAACAGGCAGATGCTTCAAAAATATGATTATATATTTTGCACTAATGGCTGGATGATCATTAGTTAACTCGAACAAGTTTTAGTTATTCAGGAGCAGTGTAATAATTAGAAAAGTTTTAGAATATTTTAGTTATGCTTCAGTGTTCATTTTCAAAGTTCAGCAAGATTTGGAAGAGTGAAATTAGTCTCAAAATAAAAATAATACAATTTAGTATGCTTGGAACTCTTCAATTAAAAATTGAGTATTTTAAATCATTATATTCTTTGACTTTATCTCTTCATATATATATATATATGATATGCTCAGAAAAGACAGAGTAGAATTTAAACAAATGGGTCTATTTTGCCTAAATATGTATTTTATCTCTTGTGAATTACTAATAGACCACAGATTTTTTCACATACAAGCCCTCATTCAGTTGCATAATGTGATTTAGTAAGAGATTCTCTATTTATTGTTCACAGGCTACTAAATCTCAATATCTAACCACCATTAAGCTCAGACTCATTCCTGTAAGGATTAAAGGTTAAATATGCAGGGCACACCACACAGGTTCAGCTCATTAGGGCTGGCAATGCAGCAAAGGTAACAAAGACTTATAGCCAAAGAATGTCTGGTGCTTTTGGCCAGTTTACAGACTTTCGTTTCCAAGGCTGAGAATCTGGTGTGATGAATACATTTGGAAAAAAACAATACATCACCTATGCCTGGCACTGAAAACAAAGTCTGTATGTTAAAGTTTAAAACTAACTTTTTGAAATTTTATAAAATAATAGTAGCTTCAAACTTATTGACATTATAAAACTATAGGCATCTTAAAACTTTGAATTTGTCTACAATTGTTTTTTGTGTTGTTTTCAAGAGTAGTAATATATGTTTTTCCCAGGTTGTAGAACAGAAAACAGCAGATAGGATCTCTAAATAAAGAGTGGGATGAGCTCTTGATAGATCTGTTGGTGGGGGAAGGGACAATTCAGCCTTGCACATTTACACAAATTTCCTTAAACTTCCCAACCTAACACAGCAGAATACGAAGTAGCCTTGGAAAATGGGTTTCAAATTAAGGAGTCACAAAAGCAAGTTTTTTAAAAAGGTTAGAAATTATTATTTCCAAAGCTTGATTAACAACTCAATTCATATCTGTTTACTTCATGCAGTCTAGATTGTTCAGACACATTTTATAAAGTAAGCTTGCAAAATTTAAATTACTGTAGAAACTCAGATGAGAAGGAACATTTCTGGGGTGTAACTTGATGGAGGATGATGTAAGATTGTTGCCCAGGAGTAGACTAAGAAGAGAAAAGGACATGGAGATATGGAAGGTGGGATGCCAAGGGAGCAGGTAACTCCATATATTTGCCCTTAATTCCCCTTCTCTGTCACTGACCAAAGGGATCTAATTTGAAGTCATTCAGTTGAATTCAGCATCTAGTATGCAGGTGACAAAGATGAAAGAGATAACTTCTCCTTAAGCAGAGCAGAAAAGTTCAAAGATAAATTCACTAGCTCTTGTACATATGTCTTTGACTTGATAATAAAATACATTAAGGTGGTCTATTTTACTATTTTACATTTTATTTTAAAGGTTGCCCTTATTCATTTATTTCTCCTATTACACCTATGTAATAATGTCTATAGATCATATGTATCTGAAAGTCAAATTTATAAAACGTACTTGATATGTAATTACTGCTGCAAATCAACACATTTTTTGATCAAATGAAGTTAGTTAGATTTCTGCTACTGATATTTTGTAAATGATATGAAAATGAATTCTTATTGTCTTATTTTTACCAAATAAAAAATTTAAATGTTTTCAAACATTGCTGTCTCACTAATATGTTTTCTTTTTGATGTTACATTTGTTTTCCAATTTTGAAGCATATTTTCAGTTTGGCAATAGACACAATAAATATTTCGCATTCTGTTATTTGATTGGAAAGAAAAATAAATAATATTTTGTCTTTGAATACAGAATGTGTGTACCTTGTTTCAAATGAAAATAAGCCACTTATTATCATAAAACAGCATGGCCTGAAAGGATTTCATGGCTACAGTGCTCAGTGGGAATATAACATCTAAAAATGTATTAATCTTCTGAAATGTGAACAGTTGCACCTTTGTATTTTCTCCTTAAAATATGGGTTACATTTTTCCATGTACCACCTTATCTTTTAAAAAAAATATTAACAGCTTGCCTCTTCATACCAATGCCCAGTTACAAATTCCAAATGTTTTGTCACATTTCTTGTGAGCAATACCATCTGCCAGAGGTGGCATTTCATGGCTGTTTACCCTGACTCCCTCCAAGAATTCATCTTCCACTATCTAATTCTGCCTGAATAAAGGGGATTAAGACTCTGATGCAAAAGAGACTATTGATAATTTGATATAATTGGGAAGAAATGAAGATAAATGAGGTTTAGGATGGAGAGGCAATTAGTTGAGCTGCCTGTACAGCTGTGTTCTCGGCCTAGCTCCCCTGGCCTTTTCTTCAGTGAGGTATGTGCAAATTAACTATAATGACAAATACACACTTCCCAAAGCTCTCGTACTTTGTAAAACTTGAGAATTCACTTTTTGCTTCGATAACTGAGTTGGTTGTTTGGTAAAGTTGTTTTAACATGGTCTCCTAATGTCCTTATCACACAGGACTACTGTACCTGCTACACTTTAGGAATAATGCCCCCCCATACACACACACCCCATATTTTGCTTTCAGTTGATGTCAAACTACTATTTACAACCTGAGTATGTTGAAGACCCAAAGCCTATTTTACCTTAATTGTTGGCCAATATTTAGGACAGATTGGCAATGTTTTCATTTTTACATGATTAAAAGTCAAGAGGACTCTTTAGTCAATGGAAAGAAGCTTCTCTTTTAATTTTAGGAAAATAGTCAGAAAATAGCATTCTTTTTGATAGTTTTCAATGAAATGGCAGAGCTAGCTTTTCAAAGAAGCTTTAAGGGATCTTTAGAGAGTGGCAAAACCAATAGTTTCAAGGATAAAATTTACATATTCTTATTAAAATTTTTATTGTCATTATTATTATGCTTCCTAAATGAAAATGGCAACTCAGGAAAAAGTTATCTGTTAAAATGTTTAGGAACTAATTAACCTAATTCTAAGATCCTTTTTTCTAATCACAAAAATGGTTATGCAGGGTATTTAGTTAAGGATGCTATCATAGGAACTAAATATTTTGAGGTCCAGTATTTCTATTGGTAGGCTTTCCTCTATTTTGTCTTTGAAATTATTCTTATTATTCCTTGTATTAAATGAGAATCATATCACTGTGGTCCTCTCTGTTGTTACTCCTTGTGAGAAAATGACAACTCTACACTAATAAATTTAGAATATGTAACTGTACTAATAAAGTGTGGGGTGATGGATGTCTTTCCCAATTCTATGAAAAGAAATGTATAAAGGTAAACACTTTTTCAATTTTTTATTTATTTTACTTACATAAGAAACTAACCTAAAATTATTTATTTTAAAACAAACATTATAGTCATTACAAATGCTTATCTACTCAGACGAACATGTCCATTAGGATGTCTCTTTATGATTATATCCTTATTTCTTGAATATAGCCAAGTTAACCTTTTATTAATTTTTATCTGATCTTTCCACTATGGTATCCAAAAGCTACATGTTGCTATCTAAGTTATTAAAATAAATTAAATTAATAATTCAATGCCTCAATCTCACCACATTTCAAGAGCTATAGAGTCATGTGTGTCTAGTGTGGACAACATGTAAACACATTTCCATCATCATAGAAAGTTCTACTGGTCAGTGCTGGCCTATATTTCAGACTTACTACCTCCTTATTAATACAAACTGGTGAGATTCAACTTTAGGCAAAACTATGAATTTAAGAACAGATAAATCAAATACAGGGTCTTCAATTTACAAAAGGATTCAGAATTCCTTTAATTTAATTTCCTCAGTAGGAGGGCAAGAAACTCCAATTTAAATAGACTCAGATGATAAACAATTAGAAACACATTATGATAAGTTTACAAAGCACCAGTGTCTTTCTTTTCTTTTTTTTTAACCTCTTTATTGGAGTATAATTGCTTTACAATGGTGTGTTAGTTTCTGCTTTATAACAAAGTGAATAAGCTATATATATATATATCCCAATATCTCCTCCCTCTTGCATCTCCCTCCCACCCTCCCTATCACACCCCTCTAGGTGGTCACAAAGCACCAAGTTGATCTCCCTGTGCTATGTGGCTGCTTCCCACTAGCTATCTATTTTACATTTGGTAGTGTATATATGTCCATGCCACTCTCTCACTTTGTCCCAGCTTACCCTTCCCCCTCCCCGTGTCCTCCAGTCCATTCGCTACGTCTGCGTCTTTATTCTTGTCCTGCCCCTAGGTTCTTCAGAACCTTTTTTGTTTTTAGATTCCATATATATGTGTTAGCATACGGCACTTCCTTTTCTCTTTCTGACTTACTTCACTCTGTATGACAAACTCTAGGTCCATCCACCTCACTACAAATAAAATTTAATTTCTTTTTATGGCTGAGTAATATTCCATTGTATACATGTGTCACATCTTCTTTATCCATTCATTTGTCAATGGACACTTAGGTTGCTTCCACCTCCTGGCTATAGTAAATAGAGCTGCAATGAACATTGTGGTGCATGCCTCTTTTTGAATTATGGTTTTCTTAGGGTATATGCCCAGTAGTGGGATTGCTGGGTCGTACGGTAGTTCTACTTTTAGTTTTCTAAGGAACCTCCATACTGTTCTCCATAGTGGCGGTATCAATTTACATTCCCACCAACAGTGTAAGAGTGTTCTCTTTTCTCCACACCCTCTCCAGAATTTATTGTTTGTAGATTTTTTGATGATGGCCATTCTGATTAGTGTGAGGTGATACCTCGTTGTTTTGATTTACATTTCTCTAATGATTAGTGATGTTGAGCATCCTTTCATGTGTTTGTTGGCAATGTGCATATCTTCATTGGAGAAATGTCTATTTAGGTCTTCTGCCCATGTTTGGATTGGGTTGTTTGTTTGATACTGAGCTGCATGAGCTGCTTGTAAATTTTGGAGATTAATCCTTTATCAGTTGTTTCATTTGCAAATATTTTCTACCATTCTGAGGGTTGTGTTTTCCTCTTGTTTATGGTTTCCTTTGCTGTGCAAAAGTTTTTAAGTTTCATTAGGTCCCATTTGTTTATTTTTGTTTTTATTTCCATTTCTTGAGGATGTGGATCAAAAAGGACCTTGCTGTGATGTATGTCATAGAGTGTTCTGCCTATGTTTTCCTCTAAGAGTTTGATAGTCTTTTTAAGACTCTGAAAAACTTTAGCAAGACTATTTAGCTAAATCAGTGCCATCTTACTCACAATGCCCCCTAAACGAATCCAGTAGCCAACATATGGAGTGTGAAAATGACAAAGCATCAGAAAGAAGTCTTTAGTTATCAATTCTATAAGAAGATGACTGTGATAACAAAGAAATAATGTGCTACAATTTCTAGGAACAGTTTTGGAAATTAATACTCTGCTTCGCTGGTCTGAATTCTCAGACCACACACATACTTGAACTTATCACATTAGTTCAGTAGTTCATCATGCTATTTTAGTGTATGCAGCAATATAATTCTAAAGAAAATGAGAGCAGATTAATATTTTCATCAGGAGTTATTTTTCATTGAGATATTTCTTTTATAAGAAATTACTGCACATTGTAAAGTTTGCTCCTTTCCAATGGGACTGATGCTGTGTTTATAATATAAATAAGAGACTAATATACAATGTATACCACTTTAATTTATAAGCAGTTTTTCTGAAAATATGTCCTTATATAATTTTTATATTTTTAACTTACCAAGACTCCTAATTTGAGAACTATAACACCTAGTTTTATTGTTAAGTTTTTCAATATCAATTATTATGATTGTGGTTATCACTGATTGGATAGTAGATTCATAGAATATTCCCTTTTTCCAACCTCCAAATGATGATAATACTCTCACTTATAAGCTAACATCCTCATTCTACCTTCTATGGATTTTGTTTTTTCTTTATATAAAGTAATGGAGTTGATCTGGATGATCTCAAAGGAGCATTCCAGCTCTGGCATTCTATGATTCTGTAAGTTGTTCCTATAAATAAATATTTCCTTTAAAGTAAGCAGTTTAAAAAAAATGAGGAGTTAAACACAAAATATTGGAAATGCTTACTGTTGGTGGAGAGGCAGAAGGATGGGAAAAGAGATGGGCACATAAATAAATGCAAGTTTTGTATGTTTTAATTCTTGAGTTGCCTGGTGGGTTCACTGATATTTATATTATTATACTTTATAATATACATATATGCTACATATTTGTTTTCTGTATTTCAACTCTTCTTTAAAAATAATAAAGGGAGGGGCTTCCCTGGTGGCGCAGTTGTTGGGAGTCCGCCTGCCGTTGCGGGGGACGCGGGTTCGTGCCCCGGTCCAGGAGGATCCCGCATGCCGTGGAGCGGCTGGGCCTGTGGACCATGGCCGCTGGGCCTGCATGTCCAGAGCTTGTGCTCCGCAGCGGGAGAGGCTGCAGCAGTGAGAAGGCCGCGTACCGCAAAACATAAAAAAATAATAAAATAATAATAATAATAAAGGGAAAAATACACACAATTACTCTATTTGGTTCTAAGACTCAAATTATTTAATGTTAGGATGTGCTACATGAACCTTAGGGCAAGACTTCTTTTAACCAAATACTAATGGGAGAGGAGTAGATGTATCCAGGTTTCACAAAGTGAACAAAACTAGCTTAAAATACCTGTCATTTTCTTATGAGGTAGAAATCTTGTATTTTTATCAATTATCAAATAAGACAAGCCAAAATGCAGAAGAGTGACTGATTTTTAATTTGTGCAATGTCATTACTAAGCCAGAGAAGATAAACACTGAAAACCCAAAAGATTTCTATCCACAATGATGTTACTTAACCTTAATAAGTACAACATCGTAATGAGTGGTTCCTGATTTATATCAAATGTGACGCTATTCTGCACTTTGGACCATTCAGCTGTAAAAGATCAAAACCAACTGTATGTGTACACCAATAAAAATCAATTCAAGATAGAACAAGCTTGACACTGGGGCCACAGCCTTCTTTGCTGGTAGAACACTTGGACACTTATGGTTTCTAAATTTCCAGTCACATATTTCCTGAACCCTGTGGCTAATAAAGTCCAATAAATTGTGAATTCCAAAGTTGTCAAATGTGAGATTGTGGCTAGGTAGAGGCAAATGGTTTCTCTTTTGAGAGTCTGTGAAGGTGACTTCTAAATAAGAGTAATAAAGGATGCCCTCTGAATACACATGTAAAAATGAACCAATGATGAATTTTGGCTCTGAGAGAGCAAAGAAAAGAGCAGAGGTTTGCAAAATGTCTTCAGAGTTCTGAGGAATTATGTAGGGAACAAAATTATCCAAAAATTATCCTCTATAACACTTTTGGTGTCAAGGTTAATGAGCTAGAACTAGTCAAATTATTATTAATAAATTAATGCCTTTAAAATTTAATAAATTAATGATAGTAAAATGCATGGATTTTAACAAGCTAATGTGGAATATAGCTAATCCTACTTGAATTAGAAGGTATTACATATATACAGTTAAGATGACTGAGAATTGTAGTGCTAGAGAATAATTATATTTATTATTTTTTTTAATTTTGTCTATTTTCTACTCATATAGTAGATATGACATACAGAGTTTTTTGTCACTGTACCAAATGAAATTCAATTGTTATGCTGCTAAAACAAAGGAAACAATTCAATCAAATGAATACACATTAAAAATTTGGATTGTGAGGCCATTACTATTGTCATCTTTAGTATATCTTATTGAAAACACCCCTCCCGCATTGATTTCTGTCACCAGAAAGTCTATCTGCACCAAATAGCTAGGTAGCAGTAACTCCTCAGAAAAGACAACTGAGACACAATAAGGGGTGAATTAAAATATACTGGCTAGTTTGGTAACTACAGCAGTGCCCATACCCTATTCCTTCATGTTAAAAGTAAAATGAGCAACAAAAAATTCTCATTTGTACTTATAGTAACAGTATATTTCAACTGGAAGGAACTTTTTTTTTTTTTTTTTTTGCGGTACGCGGGCCTCTTGGAAATGCTTACTGTTGTGGCCTCTCCCGTTGCGGAGCACAGGCTCCAGACGTGCAGGCTCAGCGGCCATGGCTCACGGGCCCAGCCGCTCTGCGGCATGTGGGATCCTCCCGGACCGGGGCATGAACCCGCGTCCCCTGCATTGACAGGCAGCTTCTCAACCACTGCGCCACTAGGGAAGCCCCTGGAAGGAACTTTTAAAATGATCATTTTTAGATGGGAGAAACAGAGATTCACACAGAGGTAGATCAAGATCTCACTGTCACTTAGTGGCTGGACCATTAATTTACTGCTAAAACCTGTTTCTGTTCATCAGTCAAAAAATATAAGTGCAGAAGTGTACTCTGCACAAGGATGCAGGGTCAGAATAGGTATCGAGCTTAAGTGGGGAACTAGGGTAGATTTCACAGGGGATATGAAGGTGATATCTCTCCTCTGGGAGAAAAACAATCTCCATTCTTAAAGTAAGTAATTACCCCTCACATATGTTTGACAATTAGAATCTATAAAAGTATATTTCACATGCATAATTTCATTTGATTTTCACATGAACTCGTGAGAAAATGGATATGAAACAGCTTTGAAATAAAAGTTCTATATAACCTATATAACTACAAAATATTACTGCAGTTATACAGAAAAGCATTCTATCCACTTTTCCTCCCACATTTATTTCCCAGAATTACCTTAAAAATTAAGAAAAAGATAGTCACGAGGCCTAATTCATTCAAATGAACTGTCTGTATACACTATCCAAGTTTATGAGATAGTCATCACACATCCTGGGAGTTTGTAATAACAACACTTAGCATTTATAAAGTACTTGTAGTTTTTGAAAGCACTTTCAAAGCCATTATTTCATTTTATCTTCACAACTGTTCTATGAGTATCTCTAGGGAACAGACTCTTCCTTTCCTTACCATCAATGTCACAGAGTAGGCAATCAATAAATACTTATTGAATGAATACATGAATTAAAGGAAAGAAGAATAGACAGATTGTGTGAAAATAAATAAAGGAAACCTCATTTAAAATGGAGTCAGAAAGCCCTGAAGGCGGAGCTTTCAGGCACCACCACTCAGACCCCACCAGGAGGAAAGAATTTCTCCTTGCCCGGCAACAGCCCAGACAATTAGAATCTATTGCCACCCTCTTAGAAATAGCCACTCCCAACTTACTCTTTTCCTCTATAAAAGCAAGCCCCTTCCTCTGTTCTTCGGAATTCCCTATGGTTGGCCATAGTTTGCTTGTCCCAAATTACAATTCTCTGCTATTCTTGAATAAACACATTTTGCTGGTAAAGAACTGGCCCTTTTGTTTTTTAAGGTCAACAATTGTGTGGATGTGTAAATGAATAAAAAAAGAAGCAGTTTGTTATTTATTTTTATGGTATTTCTTGGCAATGTATCTATAATCTGTCTCTCCAATTCTACATATGTAATGATGTTTCAGATGGTTAAGTATACAATCTTGCCTGTATTCTTCTTTAACATTATAGTTTGAGGACTATTTCCTTTCTGACTTATATTGCATTCCTATCTTTAAGAATATCCTAATTCAGTATACTTTGTGTAACTGAATTCAACTCAGACATGAGATTCTCTAAATGCTTCCATAAACGGGTGAAAAATGTAGATATGCCTACACTTGCTTTTGTTTTTTCTCTTTGCTTATTTTACTGACCATTCTAATCCAGTATTCCTGGATTTATTTTATTTGAGCCTCTTTTATATTCAATATCATGACTTTTCACAGATTTCCAATGACTCCATTTCCACCATCACTTGACTTTTGCTTTTGGGATAGCTAGGTTCCACTGGTTTGGTTTATGTTGTTCCAACTCTGTCTAGCTTTATGTCTACTGGCCAACACCCACCACTGCCCTCTTCCATTTACTCTGACACATGCTATCAAAACTATCAGGAACAGGTCAAAATATATTAAAATTTAGTGCTCTCAGTGGTTTGAATTTTTTCCAAATTCTTTACGATCACCTTTTTATGTTACCTTCCATGCTTAATACCTAAATTTTCCTGTACTAATGCTCCCATCACTAAGACAACTTATCTTTCAAATTGGAAGTGATTCAAAATAATCCATTGATAAGTACTTTGTGACTGACTTTGTTTGTGGTAGTAAATCACGGCAACAAATTCAACATTTTCCTTTGAAGTTTCTAAGTTGAAACTTATAATTGTTCATTATAACTATTTTACTTTTATGTATACTTTTCTGTAGGCTGCTTAGAAGGTGAAATAATGTTAGTCATAACATTTTCATTTATGTATTTATTTTGGACTTTGCAGGGAAATGCAATTTTTTGTGTTTTTTGACAAAAGTATCTTTGTCAATGATGAAGACAGAGCTAGAATGACAATATAGTGTAGTAATCCATAGGACTCCAGTGTAATGTATAGAATAAGATGCACACTACATAATCCGCATTCAGTAAATATTTATTGAGTACCTACTACATGCTAGGAACATCTGTTAAAGTTGATAATTGATCCATCCTTTATGTATTTATCATACCAACTTTATATTAAGATATTATTCTAAGCTAATGAATATAAACAGGAAAATGAGACATTTACTGTATTGCTGCATAAGTGTAAAGAGTTTTCTAGTATTTCATAATAAAGCACTAGAATTCCTACAGTTAATTTGTACTTTTGAACTCAAACAGGTCATTTTATTAGCCCTTATAGCTAACTGATTACATGTACAAATAACAAAGAAACTGATATTTTTAAATTAGGAAAAGAAAATCTAATGAAAACCTTCAATACAAATATGTTGGTGTTTGCAATAAACTGCAACAGGAGAAGTAAAGTGCACGTCTTTTTTTTAATCTTAAAGAACAAGGATTTTATAATTGTTGCTTTGTCATTGATATGATCTTTGATTCCCTTTGCAAGGAGAGGGTAGGGAACCCAGTGGTGGTCCTACGTTTCATGAAAAAAATATGCTAGTTAACACAGCACATAAAATATTCTGTTTACCATCAGCAAATTGAAATCCACTCCATTGCTCTAAAATGTGAGCAGAGTTACGAACCCAAGGTTTGGGAAAATTTTCTAATTACATTGTGTTCTTATCCATCATGGAGTCACCAAAATCTATTAACCTGTATATTGATGGAACCATATGTGTTCTCGATTTACTTTCTTCACAGTGAGTAATTTTGTCATGGAAGAATGTTGGCTTTGGAGTTAAAAGTAATGTAATTGAACACATACTATCTGTTTGAACTTAGCCAAATCTTTGAGACTTTGGGGACTTTGGTTTCTTCAACTACCAAAAAGGATAATGATAATACCTGTTCTGCTTACTTTACAGGAGTTTTGCGATAACCAAAGGAAATAAATAGATATGAAAATCACTTTGTAAAGTAAATCGTTAAAAAGTTTGAGCTTCTGAGGAAATGATTCACAATATTTTTTCTCTTTTGACAAGTCTTAGATCTACTAAGAAGACTCCAACACATGAATTAGAAAGCAAAGGAATGCAGTAACATCTCAATTGATGAACATATACTATTAAGTACATACTAATCAAAATCTCCAAGAAAATGTTCAAACGTTCTTACTATTATAAATGGCAATAGCACATGTGTTTGAAGAGAAGATGAAACCTATCCATAACACAACTAATTTCTTTGTAAGTATTTTTGTGGCTCCTGCAGTCCATTAGCATTAAATGTAAAAACATCTAATATCTACAAACATTACTAAATCTTCAGTGACCTGAATGATTTGTGATGGTAGCATTTACTGACAATGAAGAACATGATGTACAGAACAGCTGTTGCTTTCAGTCTGCCCACTCTTTAAATTCTTTGTTTAAATATAAAATTTGTTCTTTAAAAGATGATATTAATTATTTTGTGTAATCATCCTAACATATAATACATGCTTCAATCATCCTAACATATAATACATGCTTCAGTGATATGATCTCTGTCACTTAATTAAACTTCTCTACCTAGTCTTTGCAATAACGTTCAAAGATCATTATCAGGAACAAAACAACAAATCTAAAATCCTTGTTTCCTAAAATTAAAATCAAGGTATGTACCCTTTCCCTCCCTCACTACAATATATTGAAAGTAACATGAAAATATTTGGATTGGAAGGTTTTATTAGACCTTATTTTCCTCTTTTTTAAAATCAATTTCTTTGTTCCTTGCACATATCTCCTGTCAATAAAATGAACAATTATATAGATTTAGGAGGATAGTGGTCTCAGTGTAGCATCTCTCATATTATTATTCCAGTATCATCTGTTACAAAGTAAGACCAATTCCCACATCTAATTACAAACAGGATTTCAGAGTCATTAAACAAAATACATTTCCATTAGTGCTGCTGTAAGAAGATAGGGAGAAAAATGAAGATTAGTTCATGCTACAACTCTGTTTTTTAAGCTTTGAAGATTTCGACCTCTGTACTCAGAGCCCATAAATTTGTAGAAGATCAGCAAGGTGATAGACATGTAAAGTGCTTCATTCTAAACAGTTTAACTGTGCTGCTTACATTTTTATCATTAGTTTTTGTTGCACTGCCTTTAGTTCTTGTAGTAAATATAGCAAGAAACTGAAAGGTTCCTTCCCTGTTACTTGGCAGGTGCCTGGAGGTATTTCCTTGTGTTCTACAAAGACATATTCCTTATACTTCAAAGTAAATTTGGTACAACAAAGCTTACATATGAAAATAGATTATTTGCAAGCAGGTAATTTTGATTCAATGAGACAAAGTTATATTTTCTGCTATTAAAACACAGTGCCAGTTCCTAGAATGCAAGGAAGGTTACAGACTAGATAAATCAAGTAAAGTAGATCATGCAATATGCCTAAATGGCTGAAATACAAAGGTATATATTTTCCTTCAATGAGTGCATGCAGTTCCCATTAACGTTAATGCATCCAGGGAAGACTATACCCTGAAGCACTGCTGAACAGCTGAAGTGTACAATCTATTGTGCTTTATTTAGTTACAACTTTTCCCACAGATAGTCTGTTCAGGTAGTTCAAAGAGAGCTTTAAAGTGTTGCTGTTCATAGTATGTTAAGCCATATAGCTCATGGAAATCAGAATTCTTCTAAACTGAAGGAGATAAATATAATTGACCTGGTCCTACAAGCAAAGGAGTTAGACGGCTTCTCATCTGAGTTTTAACTCTTTCAAGACAGTGACAAACCCAATTCTTCTTCTGGCATATATTATATTAATACTTTTACCCTTTTATTGTGAGGGCAAGGGGATTTGGGCCAGGGCCACTTTCTTTATCATGTACTGTTGAGAAGCAATACACAGCAATTCAGTGTCATCTAATCTGTATGAAGAAGATGTACTCTAGTTACACTAAAATTCTAGGAAAGTAACAGAGGGTTCACAATAAAACCATATCTGCATTATTAGTTTTCTAAAATCTATTTACAGGGAGTCTCTGAACTAAACAGCCACACTTACCTATATATAGAACACTTCTCTTGCCCCCTTCTGAAATTAGAGTGCTGGAAATAATTCTACCCTGTGCACAAAGGTAGAATTACCACAGCTGGAATTATCCTTAAATGTCATCTAGTTCCACTTCCTATTTTTACACATCGAAAAGCACAGGGTCAGATACAGGAAGAGAATTGTTTAAGGTCTCACAGCTACTTCTTGGCAGAATTGGTTCTAGAACCCAGATCTCCTAACATTTAATAATCTGCTGGCTTTGTCTGCAACTTTACAACTTAACCTCAAGTGCACTCTCTTATTTTTCCTCATTTCCAAACCATCCTGGCAGTTCTTGTTTCTTGCTTGAGGGCAGGGCTTCAGTTTGATCAGATATAATCCAGTTATCTTCAATCAACACAACTATTTCATAAAATGCAGTATGTACCAAATATATTTTGAAAAATAACTGTAACAGATAATGATACCAAAGTGGGAAATAATCAGAAATAGTCAGGAAGACTTTGCATAGGAGGAACATCTCTCTCTCCCTCTTCTCTTTTCTCTTTCTTTCTTTCACACACACCTCCAGAAACATTACTGCAGGATATGAAATGCTCTTATTAATGTAGATGGCCATTAATTCAAAAGGTAGACACAGCTCAG
Organism: Tursiops truncatus; assembly: GCF_011762595.2. Lineage (NCBI taxonomy): Eukaryota > Metazoa > Chordata > Mammalia > Artiodactyla > Delphinidae > Tursiops > Tursiops truncatus. The sequence goes on from NC_047055.1 coordinate 56,554,241, forward strand.
AAGGAGGGTAAAAAGAAGTTGGTGAAGAGGAAAAGGAGAGTTAGAAAACATCAACAAGAGACAAAGAAGCTAGATAAAGTGGTAATTTAGACCTCAGATCATTCCACAGGTAGACTGAAAATATTAATTTAGCTCCCTGAGAATTTCACTTATTGTGATTTAGTCAGTTGAAATAGCAGGTAATGGTAATGATGACGAGTTTTCTGAAAATAAGAAGTATAAATTGATGATCGTCCCAAAGGAGTCTTTGTAACACAAAACCCATAAGAACTTATGAAAAGAAAGTTTAAACATCTATATGGCAAAATATGCACATCTCTCTCCATAGAGAGGCTAGAGATGCAGAAAACAAGGAATAACATGCATTCTATAAATTACTCGTATTCATTATTTCCAGCGGTAATAACATCAAAGGTTTATAATTTTCTACCAAAGTAAGGTGTAGTTTTAAACTGGACCTCATTAGCAATTTAACTTCTACAACCTATCTGGACAGACTTTTCCAAAATATAGATGACACTGAAAATCTTATTTTCCAACTTTATGCCATTACTCTTGGTCAGCTAGTTATGTGATTCTTTCTTCATTGATTATAAATTATCAGCTAATATGGAATAGGAGATTTTATTAAGTGTTTTCTGGCACAGAGACAAATTAAACCCATAAATGCACAGCAACTTACAAAGAAAAGTCTGGATGTAACAGTAGCATAGAAAGCCCACTAGGCTCACTATGTTGAAAACATAAAATCTTGTCTCTATTACCATTAATTTTCTCCTATTGTAAAACTCTGTAACCTTAAAGAAGACACTGGATTTGTTTGTGCCTGTCTTTTATACAATAACAGGAAGAGTACTGGCTTCTTACTTGCCTCACAGGAGTAATGCAAGGGCATGAGGAGGTCAAGAACTATATTTTGCAATATAGTACTAGAAAGATGACACCATTATGTATTTAATAGAATTATTTTAAGTGTTCATATATATAGTATCTATATATTCATTTTATATTAGTAGAGGATAAAACTTTCCATGTTTATAAATGGTATGCTAGTGTGGTTAAAGCATTAAAACAAAGTGTCTCCTGTTTGTTGAAAGGAAAATGGTTAAAATAATACTCTGTCCATGGGATAAATGTGTAAAAATAATACCTACCTTAACAACCCTAAAACACTCCTGGGAAACATGCACAGCATTCATAAAGATGAAAACCAGTCTTTCTTTGGTCTTGTCATCTTTAACACTAAAATAACAGCCTAGATAGTTTGCTTTTTCAGAATAAAAGACCTACCTCTTTTGTCTTTTGAAGCACTTGAAAATTTAGAAGAGAAAAACTCAAAAATGCTGACCGCATAATAGCTGACTATTCATGGTGGGTGTAGACATGAAAGGTTACAATATGGATCTGTGCCTACGCGTTTCTTTCAACTTGAGCAGCATCCTCCTGCTTCTGCTAACTCGGCAATCATACAGCTGACAGATTTCTGGGTTTTCTAAATAATGCATGGGCTTTTATTTTAACATGTCAGTGCAAAAGTATCAATTCTGCCCCGGTGCCGTTTGTGATGTTGATTTGACTTGACAGCATTCCATTAAACCAATGAGTTTTTCCCCTCCTGATGATTCCTTAAATATTCCTCTGAGTGATGTATTTGTTTTTTTTTAAACAGATTGTGAAGGATGTTTGCATTTATGAGAAAACTCCATGGCAGGTAGATTTGGAAAAAAGGTACAACAACAATAAAACTTTATAACAGGACACTTCTCCCCATTCTCTGGATTCCTCAAATGTCACCCATCTTATCCTCTCCAAAAAAGGTTCACATTCAAAACATTTGAATTTCATAAGGAAATACCACTGAAATATTTAGTACTGCTTAATATCTCTACTGGGAATACAAAAACACATTTATTAAACCATGCACGTTAACTTCAGAGTCTACACAAGGAAAACAAATGCTTTGTTCCTTGCTCAGTCCTTTATGGGAGCAGGTTTGGTCTCCAGTACAATGCATCGATGCTCCATTGATTATTTCCCAGAAGGATAAAGCAGTCTAAATGCCAGAAAGTTTGAAGGGAAGAGCATTTGTGCTCTATTTTTATAATGAGGTATATATTTTGCACAGAAGCTACTGTCCCATAAAATGCAAACCTTGAACATCTGGAGAAAAAACTTTTGCCTCTTGGTTAAAAATGATTTAGATGCAAATAAGTCCTGGTGGTTTCTAGAGGTTGCTTCACAAATTTCTGCAAGCCATTTAAGATAAATATTAGGATCTTATAATGATCACCTAGAGAAGGTATTTGTAACTATTCATGACCCAGCTAAAGAGGCTTGACAATTTGATTCATATAGAAAAAGAAACGTGGACTGGGAATACATTAGGTAAAGTAGACATGGACTCAGTTTGCATGTGGAGAATAGTCCTTGTGAAGTAACTTTCATTTTTTTGGCAAGAAAGACAAGTTAGGCATTTTCAAATTGAGAAATTTTTAAATTTAGATATACCTTTCCTTAGGAAATATTGTGGGTTCAGAAAAGAATGAGGTGAAATGTGAAAGTGTCAGACTAAGTGTTTGGGGTCCTAACCTTCAGTTCTCTCTTCTGGTTGCACACAACCTCTAGCTGTTAGGCTTTGCCCAGGGAACTCCCTCCTGTCATCAGTAACAGCTCTCAAACTTTCATTCACACTAAGATATAAACAACTGATAAGTGTGAAAATTATAATGCCCTGGGGAGCTTTAAAATGAATTTATAGTTTGTATTAGACAGGTACTAGGAGAGTTGACAATGGCACAAACACTGATGTGATTTCCCAGAGTCCATGAAATCATCTTACTTACAGATCAGACCAGCTCTGATGAAGTGTTTTATATTACTTAATTAATTGAATCTAATTTTGCTAAAGGAAACATGCTCTATGAGAATCCATGCCCAATCAACTTCTCTCAGTAAGTCAGAAACCAAAACTCTCACACATAAGTGAAATAAATATTTCCTACAGTGAGTGCCTACATTAAGTTTCTACACTGATTTTCTACCCTAAGAGCCAGTGGTCTTAATTGAGATTTCTGGAAATGTTCTCCAAATATATTCTTCTTTTACTCCTGAAGATCTACTCATTTTCACTGTATGCACTAAGATTTGTGTTTTGCTTTGTTTTTCCTTAGTTTTCTATGTTACCACTTAATTATTTGTTAATAAAATTTAAGCAGAAATATACTGAGAGTATTTTAATAATTACTTATGTATAAGCCTTACCCTTTTATCATTAGGATGATACATGTGCTTATATACAGATAAAAATAAATGTATGTGTGATTTTTGGTGTGACAATTCCCTTGAAAGTGCTCTTATTTAACTGTTTTAAGGTTTAAGATTCAGGCCTAATTCTACATGGTAAACTGGGAGAGAAAGGAAAAGTCCTAAGAGGATATAACTCCTTTGAGGACATACCTGAATCCATGAACAATGTATCTTAAGACTTTTCAGCCAGTGACAAACTCTCCAGTATATGAATTTTTCTTGCCTTGTTCATGCTATTTCAGTAGGAAAGTCTTGCACAACCCTCCTTGCTCCCCCCAACCCAGAGTCAAATAGGCATGGCTTTATCCCTGCTAGTAGTACTCTTCTCACTCTTTTGACTAACCTTTTCCCCTCTGAACAATCTTACCTCCATCTGTGACCAGTAGCCAAGTTTTAGAATGCCAGTCTAATTCTAGGACGATTTTGTCTATGAAAGCACTGGTTTTGATGACAATACAGCTATAACTATCCCTTTGTGGTATGATTTATTTCTCTGTTGTATATTTATGTACTAGAAACTTTAGAAAAGTCAGAGGTCAATTCCTCTCTCCCTACATCAACTGAACTATCATATTTCACTTCTTAAATTCTCTTTAAAGTCACAACCTTTGCTCTTCTTAACATTCTTGGGGGCACTGGAGTTACTGCTACTCAGCAGGATCAGCTTCCCTTTAAAAGGGGAATTTTAACGTTGGAATGCTATGCAATTTACACAACAAAGACCACAGAATGAAGAGTATCCAAACAAATGTATGATATATTAAAGTAATTTTTGAAACCAATCTGTGGATATATAAACCACAAATTTACTTTAGGAATGTAAAATGTTGCAGCCATTTTGGAAAAGTTTGGGATTTCTTCAAAATGTTAAACATAAAGTTACCATTTGACCCAGCAATTCCACTTCTAGGTATATATGGAAGAAAAATGAAAACATGTGTCCACCTAAAAACTTGCACATCAACATTGATAGCAGATAGAGAATGGACTTGAGGACACGGGGAGGGGGAAGGGTAAGCTGGGTTGAAGTGAGAGAGTGGCATGGACATATATACATTACCAAATGTAAAATAGCTAGCTAGAGGGAAGCAGCCACATAGCACAGGGAGATCAGATCGGTGCTTTGTGACCACCTAGAGGGGTGGGATAGGGAGGGTGGGAGGGAGACGCAAGAGGGAGGAGATATGGGGATATATGTATATGTATAACAGATTCACTTTGTTATAAAGCAGAAACTAACACACCATTGCAAAGCAATTATACTCCAATAAAGATGTTAAAGAAAAGCAAAGAAAACATTGATACCAGAATTATTTATAATAGTCAAAAAGTGGAAACCACCTAAATGTCCATCAACATATGAACTGAAACAAAATGTAGAATATTCATTCATATGATGGAATATTATTCAGGCATTAAAAGGAATGCTAAAGTATGATGAACCTTAAAAACATATCAAGGTAAAGATGTCAGACTTAAGAGATCACATGTTGTATGATTCTATTTATATTAAATATCTAAAATCCATAGAGACAATATAATGCATTAGTAGATTAGTGGTTGCCAGGGGCTGCGAGTAGGAGAAACAGGAGTGACTCTTAATAGCTATAGGGTTTCTTTCAGGGGTGATACAAATTTCTGGAATTAGATAATGGTGATAGTTGCACAAATCTAAACTTACTAAAACAACCGAATTGTATACTTTAAAAGGGTGAATTTTGTGGTATATGAATTATAGTTCAATAAAACTTATAAAAAATCACTTTGTGACAACATGGATGGACCTTGATGGCATTATGCTAAGTGAAATAAGTTAGACAGAGAAAAACAATTATACTATGATCTCACTTATATATGGAACCAAAAAAAAAAAAGAAAAAAAGAGCTCATAGATACAGGGAACAGAACAGGTTTGTAGTTGCCAGAGGCAGGGAGGGGTAATGTGCAAAATGGGTGAAGGGAATCAAAAGGTACAAACTTCCAGTTATAAAATAACTAAAGTCATGGGGATGTGATATACAGCATAGTGACTATAGTTAATACTATATTGCATATTTGAAAGTTGCTAAAGAGTATTAAAAGTTCTCAACACACAAAAAAGTTTTGTAACTATGTATGGTGACAGATGTTTACTAGATTTATAATGGTGATCATTTTGCAATATATACAAATATCAAATCATTATGTTACACCTGAAACTAATATAATGTTATATGTCAATTATATCTCAATTAACAAAGGTTAAATAATTATGTTTTCTAGTTCCAAAGTGCAGAAAAGAGTATTTGTGGTTGATAGACTAACATTAATTTGAGCCACAAAATGATAGAAACTTTCTGAACAATTGCTTTCAAAATTGTTTCTGTATAGTAAAAGCTGCTTTTAAAAGACAAAAAATTCACTTTTGGTGCTAGACAATTTTTAAACTTTCCAAAGGAGACACAAGTATTTATTGAACCTCAGTTCAATGCATGCATTTAGGTTCATTGCATACACTGGTCATATTCATACTGAAGAACTGATGATATCCAAGTACCACATAATTATAAAGGATAGAATTTAGAAAAAAAAGTGATTATTTCCGTGTCCCTTACACTAATGTGTTCACTAAATGTGAATATTCATTAAATGTGAGAAAATATTTAATGTGCCCAGTTCTATGTAAAACTTTATGTATATTAAGCTGTCATTTATAAAAGAAATAGGAATAGTAATGACAATTTATAATAACTATTATTTTAATTTTGTAGTTACACATATACTTTTAAGAGGTAGATATATGCTGTAAGTCAGCTTTTGAAATCTGGCACTGTAATAAGCAAATTACTATCGAATTTTTTGTCAAGTTCCAATTAATTCACAAATGACCTTTAAAATGATAAAATGTACAACAGTCAGCTATTATAAACTCCATTTATGAACACAATCTCTCAAGCAATATATATAACAAATTATTTACAATAATTTCTCCAAAGGTTTTAGAGAAAACAATTAAAATTCTATTTTTTGGTCCAGTTTAAGAACTATTGCTTACATTTTCCTTTTCTGTTACTTTTCACCTGTTTGCATTTAATCTGTAAGGAAAACATGTGTTTTCTAGATGATACTGCAAATCAATTTGCAAATACCTTGAAGAGAAAAGTATGCTGGGTAAACCCAGCATAGCTTCCTAGAGATCAAGTCTTGTCAGACAAATCTAATCTCCTTCTGTGACAGAATGACAGCCTGAGAGATAGAGGGGAAGCAATAGATGCAATTTATTTTGACTTTATCAAGGTTTTTGAGACCAGACTAAACAATTGGCTCATCAATAAACTGTGAAAATCCAAGCAGGTCATACATCTACATAGAGTTCTCAGGAGGCAGGAGAAGGGCATTCTAAGTGTGGTCACCTCTGGATCAATGTCAGTCCGGGGTTACAATACAAAATATCTCCCAGATTCCCAGGCAAATGTCTGTATCAGTGCCCTGAATATGGACATAGGCATAATTTTGATCAGGCAACACTAGTCCAAAACTTCTGAAGATGAATTCAGAATCTGAAGTGACATCACTAAATGAAGACTCAATAAGAAATGAATGATATGGAATGTCAGAGCACTGGATTCTGGAGAGCACCTGTTAAGTAAAAACAATACAAGCAGACTATGGGTACAAACAGATGATGTTTGAGAATCATAGAAATGAAGATTAGAATTCAAAGGCAATAAATAATATTTCAAACTCCTTCATTGTATCTAAGGCCCAAAGAGAGGAAAGGACTCATTCAAAATTACAGGACAAAACTGTACCAGAGCTAGGTATTTAGTATTAATGCACACACAAAAAAGAAATGCTTAAGGAGTATATAACATGTAGGAACCAAGACAGTAGACCCAACACTGGTTAGATTCTTCCTCAGAAGTAGATTTCTGCCCTTTGTCCTAATGATATTCTATATGGGGGCAGGAGGAAGGTGGAAGATTAAGGGAAAAAAACAGAATGATTATAGGTTGGCAAATAAGATCTATAAGGAAATATCACATCATTTCAAATTATTCACTGTAAAGAAGATGAAATGGTTAGGATTAACTTGGAGGTATTTTTATACAAACTGCCTTAGTAACACTGACAAAACAAGTTCTTAATACACTACATGAATTATTAAGAGTAGATATCATAATTCTCCAATAGTGAGAGTTGCTTATTCCTGGAATAAATTTGTAGAAGGGTCTTTAAAAATATGAGCTCTCCTTGTTTACATCCTTTTTAAGGGGCCATAGGCATGGAAGAAAGATGGATAGTGTGCTAAAAGTTTAGAGTTCTATGAGAAAAGCCATCTAAAAACAGTTCTTAGTGTCAGGATCTAATGAAAACAAGCATGCCTCACTTGATTATCTAGAAACATCTTGCTCCATATCCAATGAGGTGTTTGGATAAAATAAAGCAAAAAAGGTAACCTTAGGATTTTCTAATTCTACTTTGCAAGTTAATCAACCACATGTACGTTGATTCTTTCCACTATAAACTATATTTTCTAAAGGTAAAATACTTAACATCTGCTCAGAAGCTAAACCAACACAAAAGTCAGAGCAGGCAGGGACTCAGAAGATAAAGATTTACATGAAAATCATCTTGAATTCTCCAGAGGAAGTCACTGTGCAAAATTCCTGAAATAAGCAATGCAGTTTTAAAATACTCCATTTTTTTCTACAGGTAAATGGGAAACTCTTGAAATCTTTGTTACAGTAAAAAAAAAAAAAAAAAGAAGGACCTGCTGCTGTATAACTATATTTCTGATTTGACAGCTACAATTATAATCATTCAAGCATCTATTTCCCACAAACTCTCCACAGCCATAACCTTTAGTGTGATTAATTATAAAGCTCCAGGAGCAATAGTACACAGACTAATTTCCTAAAACAATAAAAGACAGAATTTCTCATTTGGAGCTAAATGAAACACGAGCATGTTGTTATTCATGCTGAACTCTTGATGCAGAGTCGTGGTGCAGACATTATAGAAGCTATTAAACAAAACCTTGAATCAAAGAAACTATAGGTCTTCAAAAGAGAAAATGTTGTTCTTGGCTAAGGATCCTCTAACATCTATGTTTACTTTTCCTTTTAAAGTCTAGTGTTATGAACTGTAACTTCATATTATTTTGGCTCTATTATTACAGAATCATCCAAGAATATCAATTTTAACCAAACAGAAGGTGATATAAGAATTCATAGAAGGAAAATTCCTGTTTACTCACATTCAAATATCTCAACTAAATACAGGTTTCCTGTCCTGCTTATTTCAGGATATGTCAATAGATTTGAAAATTACCTTGGGTCATGGAGCACATGCTCTGTGACTACCCTTGTTGGTTATCTGAAGAACAAAATAGGCAATGGTTGATCCCATACCCTGGAGGAAAATGTTACATTCTGCACATTTTCCTGTTAAGTATGGAAAAGGTGATGTTTCACTCCTTATTTCGATAAAATTTATCATAAACAAAAGTTAAATGACAAGAGTCAAGCATGTAATGGGGGTTGGAATAAGAAGTTATGAGAGGGCTTCCCTGGTGGCTCAGTGGTTGAGATGTCCGCCTGCCGATGCAGGGGACACGGGTTCGTGTCCCGGTCCGGGAAGATCCCACATGCTGCGGAGCAGCTAGGCCCGTGAGCCATGGCCGCTGAGCCTGTGCATCCGGAGCCTGTGCTCCGCAATGGGAGAGGCCACAGCAGTGAGAGGCCCGTGTACCGCAAAAAAAAAAAAAAAAAAAAAAAGAAAAGAAAAAGTAAGTTATGAGAAATGTGCAAACTAAAATATAATTATTTTTTAAATGACAAAATTGTAAACATATTAACACCAATACAAAATTTTCATTGACTATTTGATATATTTTTACAGCTGTCATACTTTCAGGGATTCAGCAACTAGTAACAAGGATGAAATTGAATGGCAATTGTGCCACAATATGATGTTTAAAATAGAGCATGTTCCTTCTGAAATGAAAAGAATTCTCCTCCTTTCTTGAGTTTTCTGATTATATAGATGGTTGTGAAAATGGCTTATGGGAGCTAAACATCTTCCCCTAAGGTAAAATGCTCACACGGCCACAGATAGATGGGATTAAGAGAGATTATTCATTTCTATTTACAATTTTGCCTTATAAAAACAAATGTTGCCCATGAGGGAAAAATTAAAACATTCACTCAGATTGATTTAAGAGCTGAGATATAAATCATTGAGCTATAATTTTTAAAATGATAGAAAATTCTAAATCATTTTTCATCATTTGGAATATTTGTGGGTTTAGCATATTTTAAGCCTTAATTAATTGGACCCAGTTTCAGAACTATAAACACTTCTGTTCTATACCACACTTAATTTATGAGAAAGAAGATAATACAAAGAAAGAAAACCTGTCAGAAATAGAGTCAAAATAGTAATGCCCACAGTAGATCCTGAGGTCAGGTCAAGTCTGACCTTACGGCTGACCATGTAAATAGAACTTCGGTCAGTCTAAATTAGGGACAGTCTCCTTTATCAGCTGCATCTCCATCTCCAGGCTTATTGATTGATTAAGACTCAATATAAAGGAAATAAGTTTTATTATATACCTTAGACTATTCTGGTAAATCAGTTCAAATATCAGAAGCATAATGTTATAGCAAAAAGATCACTGCCAGCTCTTTCATTACCTATCTGTGTGACCACAAATAAGCCAATTTCTCATCCTCCAAGCATCATCTGTAGTGTGAGGGGACTGTACTTTATTTCAAGTCACTTAGATCTCTAAAATTTAATTTGAGAAATACTTGCCAATAAAAATGTAAACAACAGGTGCTTTATAGTTAACCTAAGAATGCAATTAATTAAAACTTTCTGGTTATCAAACATAATATTTCCTCAAGCAAAAAGTCAACTCTTACCCAACTCTTAGAGATAAGCCAAGGCTCTGAGAACCACTATTTGAAAATGACTGCCCTGGGGAATCACTCATACAGTCTCCTTAACACATAATTTAAATCTATCCATTTTTCTCATTTTCAATTTGACATCCTTCAAAGAAGAGTTCAAATGTCACATCCTAAGCTTGAATTCCTTCCTGATTCTCTTATTCAGAAGAATTTTCTTCTTTCTCTATATTCTCACAGTTCTTTGTTCCTCTCATTGCTTTTATCACATATCTTCTCAGAGTATGGTCATTTATTCATTGATTCACTTTAATGTTTCTTCTCCTAGATCATAAACATATGAAAGTCAGTAATTTTTGTCTTTTCTCCTCACAGTGTCAATGTATTGCTTTTTTTCATTGTTGGAATATTGCACATTGTGGATGAAAATTGAATTTAGTTAAAAAACTATTCAAGAATTACTATAATCCCTTATGGAGTGGCAATTAATGGTCACTAGCTACATGGCTTATTTTATTCACATACTGGACATTTAGGAATGTCTATCATTTGCTAGTCACTTCAACCATACCACTGGAATTCATAATCGCATTAGATCATAATTTAATGCTCAGATTCTAGGTGAATATACAAATTATATAAAACATTCAATATGTTTTTTTCCTCATATGATACCTCACAATTTAATTGAATATTATAACTGCATTAACTGATTTTTCTTTGCCTGATTGGATCTAGTACCTATCTTGTAAATAGAGCCTTTGTGTTGCTCCAGTTTTTTTTTTTTTGGTTTGAATATCTGATTTCCCATTAATGCTTGAACCAAAACATTCAGAAAGACCATGTCCATTAACAGTAATCAGACTTAAATGCTGTTAACTGATGTCTTCCTTTTCACTGTCTACCTGCTTCTTTCCTTTCTTGGAATACATTAAAATAAACCAAAGGTTATAACCATGGAAATTTTTCAAAAAGAGAAATCAAGCCCAGTCTTTTACCTCAAACAAGTTAAAGAATACAACCAGTTTAAATCTTGTAATAGGATACCCAAGGGGCATCAAAGATATACTAGTACATGGATTATCAAAAATTTTCATATCTAACATTCTTGATATGAATTTCCATTTGTAAATGATCACTTTGAAACTGAGCTTATTATTTTCCAGTGAACACAGATTTCATTTATCCAAACTTTCTTCCATTTAATGAAGTATAATTGACAAATAAAAATTGTATATATTTAAGATATACACTTGATTTGATATACATATACATTGTGAAATAATCACTATAATCAAGTAAATTAACATATCCATCACCGTGTATAGTTAGGATTTTATTTATTTTTTTCACTTTTTGTGGTGAGAATACCTAGCAAATTTCAAATATACAATTTAGAATTGTTAACTGTAGTCACATAGCTATACATTAGATCTCCAAATTTTTCATCTTGTAAAACTGAAACTTTGTACACCTTGACCAAGATCTCCCCATTTCCCCCACCCCCAGCCCCTGATAACCATCACTCTACTCTCTTCTTCCATGAGTTAGACTACTTTATAATCCAACGTATGAATGAGATCATGTAGTATTTGTCTTTCTGCATCTGGCTTCTTTCACTCAGCATGTCTTACAGGTTCATCCATGCTTTTGCAAATGGAGAGATTTGTGTTTTTTTTTAAAGGCTGAATAATATTTCATTTTGTATATATATACAAAATTCTTTATCCATTCATCTTTGGAGAGACATTTTAGTTGTTTCCATATCTTGGCTATTGTGAATAATGCTGCAATGAATATGGGAGTGCAGACATCATTTTGAGATCCTGATTTCATTGCCTTTAAAAATATACCCAGAAATGGGATTGCTAGATTATAAACAAGTTCTATTTTTAATTTTTTTAAAAACCTCCATGCCATTTTCTATAATGGTTGTACAAATTTACATTCCAACCAGCAGTGTGCAAGGGTTCTCTTCTTTCCACATTCTTGCCAATACATATTATCTTTTTGTCTTTCTGATAGTAGCAATTCTAACAGTTGTGAGGTAATATTTCATGGTTTTGTTTTGCATTTCCATAATGATTACTGAAGTAGAGCATAATTTTAAATACCTGTTGGTCATTTGTATTTCTTTATTAGAGAAGTGCTTATGCACATCCATTGCCCATTATGGGGGGGGGTGTTATGGCTATTGAATTGTTTGAAGTCCTTATATATTTTGGATTTCAACCCCCTCATCAGATATATAGTTTGAAAATATTTTCTCCCACTTCATAGACTGGCTTTTCACTCTGTTGACTGCTTCTTTTGCTGTGCAGAAGCTTTTTAGGTTTATGAAATCCCATTTGTCTATTTTTGCTTTTGTTGCTTTTGTTCTTGGTGTCATACTCAAAAAATCATCTCCCAAATCAGCATCATGAAGCACTTTTTCCTATGTTTTCTTCTAGTAGTTTTACTTTTAAAGGTCTTACATTTCAGAGTTTATCCATCTGAAGTTAATTTTTGTATATGGTGCAAGATAAGGATTCAATTTTATTAATTTCATATGGATAACTTCTCCCAACACCATCTATTAAAGACACTATTCATTCCCCATTTGTGTGTTCTTGGCATCTGTGTCACAGATCAGTTGACTATAAATGCATAGATTTATTTCTGGTCTTTCCATTCTTTTCCTTGGTATATGTGTGTGTTTTATGCCATTACTGTGCTGTTTTGATAATTATAGCTTGGCAGTATATTCTGAAATCAGGCAGTGTGGTGTCTCCAGATTTCTTCTTCTTTCCCAAGACCACTTTGGCTATTCAGGGTATTTTGTGGTCCCATAAAAATTTTAGGATTGTTTGTTCTATGTCCATGAAAAATGACATTGGAATTTTCATAAGGATTGCAATTGAATTTGCTGATCACACTGGTTAGTATGAACATTTAAACAATACTAATTCTTCTAATCCATGAACATGGGGTATTTTCCCACTTATCTGTGTCTTTAATTTCTTTCACTGTATTGTAATTTTAAGTGTACAAGTCTTTTACCCTAATCAATAAGTTTATTCCTAAGTATTTAATTTTTTTTTGGCTGCACCGCATGGCATGAGGGATCTTAGTTCCCTGACCAGGGATTGAACCTGTGCCCCCTGAAGTGGAAGCTCAGAGTCTTAACCACTTGACCGCCAGGGAAGTCCTTATTCTTTTTTTTGCTATTGTAAATGATTGTTTCTTTAATTTATTTTTGGATACTTTATTGTGTGTGTATAGAAACACAGCTAATTTTTGTATATCAATTTTTTTTTCCTTTTTATACTGAATTATAGTTGATTTACAATATTATATTGGTTTCAGACATACAGCTTAGTGATTCAATATTTTCATAGATTATACTTCATTTAAAGTAATTATAAAATACTGACTATATTCCATGCTGTACATTACACACATTGTATCTTATCTATTTTATACATAGTAATTTGTATCTCTTAATCCTATAACCCTATCTTGCCCCTCTCCTTTTCCCATTCCCCACTGGTAACCACTAGCTTGTTCTCTATATCTGTGAGTCTCTTTCTTTTTTGTTGTATTCACTAGTTTTCTGTATTTTTTAGATTCCACATGTAAGTGATATCATATAGTATTTGTCTTTCTCTGTCTGACTTATTTCACTAAGCATAATATTTTCTAGGCCCAAGCATGTTGTTGCATATGACAGAATTTTATTTTTTTTTAAAAAGTCTGAATAATATTCCTTGTATATGTATCCCACATCTTCTTTATCCATTTATCTGTTGATGGACACCTGGGTTGCTTCCATATACTGGTTATTGTAAATGATGCTACTATGAACATTAGGGTGCACGTATCTTTTTGAATGAGTGTTTTTGTTATCTTCAGATATATACCCAGGAGTGGAATTGCTGGATCATATGGTAGATTTATTTTTAGTTTACTCACAATTTACATTCCCACCAACAGTGTTCAAGGGTTCCATTTTCTCTGCATCCCCACCAATATTTGTTACTTGTGTTCTTTTTCATGATAGCCATTCTAACAGATGTGAGGTAATATCTCACTGTAGGTTTTTTTTTTTTTTTTCGGTACGCAGGCCTCTCACTGTTGTGGCCACTCCCATTGCGGAGCACAGGCTCCGGACGCGCAGTCTCAGTGGCCATGGCTCACGGGCCTAGCCACTCTGCAGCATGTGGGATGTTCCCAGACCGGGGCACGAACCCATGTCCCCTGCATCGGCAGGCGAACTCTCAACCACTCCGCCACCAGGGAAGCCCTCACTGTAGTTTTGATTTGCATTTCTCTGACAATTAGTGATGTTGAGCATCTTTTAATGTGCCTGATGGCCATCTGCATGTCTTCTTTGGAAAAATATCTATTCAGGTCTTCTGCTCATTTTTTGATTGGGTTGGATTTTGTTGTTGTTGTTGTTGTTATTGACTTATATGAGCTGTTTATATATATTGGATATTAACCCCATATTAATCATAACATTTGCAGATATTTTCACCCATTCAGTAGGTCGTCTTTTCATTTTGTCAGTTGTTTCCTTTTCAGTGCAGAGGTTTTTAAGTTTAAGTCACATTTGTTTATTTTTGCTTTCATTTCTTTTGCCTTAGGAAACAGATTCAAAATAATATTCCTATAATTTATTTCAAAGTGTGTTTTGATTATATTATTTTCTAGTTTTATGGTTTCAGGTCTTACATTTTGATCTTTAATAAATTGTTTTTTTTATATAGTGTGAGGAAATGTTCTAATCTCATACCTTTACAAGTAGCTCTCCAGTTTTCTCAGCACCATTTACTGAAGAGATATTCCTTTCTCCATTGTACATTTTTGCCTCCTCTGTCATAGATTAATTGACTATAGGTGTGTGGATTTATTTCTGAGCTCTCTATTCTATCCCATTGATCTATGTGTCTGTTTTTGGTGCCAGAACCATGCTGTTTGTATTACTGTAGCTGTGTAGTATTGTCTGAAGTCAGAGAATGTGATATCTCCAGCTTTGTTATTTTTCTCAAGATTGCTTTGGCAATTAGGAGTCTTTTGTTGTTCCATATAAATTTTAAGATTAGTTGTTCTAGTTCTGTGAAAAATGTCATGGGTATTTTGATAGGGGTTGCATCAAATCTGTAGATTGCTTTGGGTAGTATGAGCATTTTAACAATATTAATTCTTCTAATACAAGAGAATAAGCTATCCTTCTATTTCTTTGTAGCATTTTCAAATTTCTTCATCAATGTACTATAGTTTTCAGAGTATAGGTCTTTCACCTCTTTGGTCAAGTTTATTCCTGGGTATTTTATTCATTTTGTTTTGTTTTGTTTTGTTTTGCAGTATGCGGGCCTCTCACTGTTGTGGCCTCTCCCGTTGTGGAGCACAGGCTCTGGACATGCAGGCTCCAGACACGCAGGCTCAGCGGCCATGGCTCACGGGCCCAGCCACTCCGCGGCATGTGGGATCTTCCTGGACCGGGTCACGAACCCATGTTCCCTGAATCGGCAGGCGGACTCTCAACCACTGTGCCACCAGGGAAGCCCTATTCGTTTTTGATGCAATTTTAAACTGGATTGTTTTCTTGCTTTCTCTTTCTGATAGTTCATTATTAGTGCATAGAAAAGTAACAATTTTCTGTATATTATGTATCCTGCAACTAAAATGAATTCAATTATTAGTTCTACTAGCTTTTTGGTATAGGCTTTAGGGTATTCTGTGTAAAGTATCATGTCATCTGTAAATAGTGACAGTTTTACTTCCATCCTTCTAATTTGGATGAATTTTATTTCTCTTTTTTTTGCCTGATTGCTGTGGCTAGGACTTATACTACTATGTTAAATAGAAGTGGTGATAGTGGTCATCCTCCTATTTTTCCTGATTTTAGATGAAAAGCTTTCAGCTTTTCACAATTAAATATGATGTTAGCTATGAGTTTTTCATTAATGGCCTTTAATATGTTGAGATATGTCCCCTCTATACCAACTTTATTGAGAGTTTTAATCATGAATGGATGTTGAATATTGCCAAATGCTTTTCTGCATCTGGTGAGATGATCATATGACTTTTAGCCTTCGTTTTGTTAATGTGGTGTATCACATTGATTGATCTGTGGATATTGTACCATGCTTGCATCTCTGGAATAAATTCCATTTTATCACAGTGTATGATGCTTTTAATATATGGTGGAATTCAGTTTTCTAGTACATTGTTAAGAGTTTTTGCATCTACAGTAGTCTGAAATATTGGTCTGTAATTCTTTCTCTCTTTTTTTTAATAGTGTCTATTTCTGATTTGGTATCAGGGTAATGGTGGTCTCATAGAATGAATTTAGGAGTGTTCCCTTCTCTTCATTTTTTGGAATAGTTTGAGGATAGGTATTAACCCTTCTTTATATGATCTGTAGAATTCCCCTGTGAATCTGTCCAGTCTTGGACTTTTGTATGCTAGCAGTTTTTTAATTATGGATTCAATTTCAGTACTAGTAATTGTTTAGATTTTCAATTTCTTCCTCATTCAAGCTTGGAAGTTTGTATGTTTCTAGGAATTTATTGTTTCTTCTAAATTGTCCAGTTTGTTGGCATGTAATTTCTCATAGTATCATCTTCTGATTGTCTGTATCTCTGTGCTATTTCTCCTCCTTCATGTCCTATTTTGTTTATTAGTGTTCTCTCAATTTTTTTTCTTAATGAGTCTAAACACTTATCAATTTTATCATTTCAAAAAGCTTCCCCTTTTCTGTTGTTTTCTTGGACTCTATTTTATTTATTTCCTCTGTGATCTTTATTATTTCCTTTCTTCTGTTGAATTTGGGCTTTGTTTTTCTTTTTCTAATGCCTTTAGGTGGTAGGTTAGCTTGTTTTTTTTTTTTTGAGCTTTTTGTTTCCTTAAGTAAGCCTATATTGCTATAAGCTTCCCTCTTACAACTGCTTTTGTACACCGCATAGATTTCAAAAAGCTATGCTTTCATTTTCATTTGTCTCAAGGTATATTCTGATTTCCTCTTTGATTTCTTCATTGGCACATTGTTTTTTTTAGTAGCATATTGTTTAGACTCCACTTGTTTGTGTTTTTCCCATTTTTCTCCCTCTAATTGATTTATATTTCATACTGTTGTTGTCAGAAAAGATGCTTGATATAATTTCTATGCTCTTATATTTGTTGAGACTTGTTTTGTGACCTATCATGTGATCTATTCTGGAGAATGTTTAATGTGCTCTTTAAAATAATATGTATATTGCTGGTTTTGGATGGAATGTCCCAAAGAAATCTATTAAGTCCAACTGATCAAATGTTTCATTTAAGGTCACTGTTGACTTACTGATTTTCTGTCAGGATGATTTGTCCACTGATACCAGTGGGGTGTTAAAGTCCCTGACTATTATTGTGTTATTGTCAATTTCTCCCTTTATTTCTGTTAATATTTCCTTTGTATATTTAGGTGCTCCTATATTAGGTACATATATGTTTATGAATGTTATATCCTCTTCTTGTATTGATATATGTATCATTACTAATGCAATTCTTTGTCTTTTGCTATAGACTACGTTTTAAAGTCTACTTTGTCTGATATGCATATTGCTACCCCAGCTTTCTTTTCATTTCCATTGGCATGGAATATCTTTTTCCACCCCCTCACTTTCAGTTTGTGCATGTCTTTACCTCTGAAACGAGTCTGTTTTAGATAGCATATAGATGGATCTTGTTTTGTTTATCCAATCAGCCACCCTGTGTCTTTTGATTGGAGCAATTAGTCCATTGACATATAAAGTGACTACTGATAGGCATGTAGTTATTGGCATTTTTTTAACTTGTTTTCTGGTCATTTTTGTAGTTCTTCTCTGTTCTTTTCTTCTTCTTTTAGTCTCTTCCTTTGTAGTTTGATGATTTCCTTTAGTGTGATGCTTGTGTTCCTTTCTCTGTAGTTTTTGTGTATCTATTGTAGGCTTTTGATTTGTGGTTACCATGGAGGTCATATACATTGACCTCTAACTATATTTACTTGTTTAATCTGATATTTCTGTTCAAACACATTCTAGAAGAGCTATATTTTTTGCTCCCCTATCCACTTTTGTGTTTTTGATGTCATATTTTACATATTCATGCCTATCCCTTAACTGTTAATCAATTTTACAATTTTTGTCTTTTAACCTTTGCACTAGCTTATTTAAGTTGTTGATTCACAGCCTTCACTATATATTTGCCTTAACTTGTGGGATTTTTCCTTTCCTATAATTTCTTGTTTCATACTGTAGCCCTTATGTTTTCTCCTAAAGAAGACCCTTTAATACTTCTTATAAGGTTGGTTTAGTATTGATTAGCTCTTTTAGTTTTTGGTTGTTGGAGAAGTTCTTTAGGTTTCCTTCAATTCTGAATGATAACCTTCCTGGATAGAGTGTCCTAGGTTGAATTTTTTTCCTTTTCAGCACTTTAACTGTATCATGTCACTCCCTTTTGGCCTGCAAAGTTTCTGCTGAAAAATCAGTTGATAGACTTATAGGAGTTCCCTTGTATGTGACTCTGTTTTTCTCTTGCTGCCTTTACTATTCTCTCTTTATCTAACTTCTGCCGTTTTAATTATGATATGTCTTGCTGTGGGTCTCTTTGGGGTCATCTTGTTTGAGAACTCTGAGGTTCCCGTAGCTGAATATCTGTTTCCTTCTTCAGATGTGGGAAATTTTCAGCCATAATTTAATGAAATATATTTCCAACTCCTTTCACTCTCTCTTTTCCTTCTGGAACCCCTATAATGTGAATATTAGTACTCTTGATGTTGCCCCAAAGGTCCCTTAAACAATCCTTATACTTTAAAATTTGTTTTTCTTTTTGCCCTTCTGATTGGGTGATTTCTGTTATTCTATCTTCCAGATCACTTATGTCTTCTTCTGTATCACCTAATCTGTTATTATTTCCTTCTAGTGTATTTTTTATTTCGGTTATTGTATTCTTCAGCTCTGACTGGTTATTTTTTAATATTTTCTAGTTCTTTGTTAAAATTCTCACTGTGTTCATCTATTCTTTTCTCAAGTTCAGTTAGTATTCTTATTACTGTTGCTTTGAACTATTTATCAGGTAAATTATCTCTGTTTCATTAGAGTTTTTCAGGTTTTTTTTTCTTTTTCTTTCATTTGAAACATATTCCTATGTCTTATTTTGTTTAACTTTCTGTGTCTCTATGAAATTATGTGAAACAGTACCTATCCTGATCTTGAAGGCATGTCCTTGTGTGGGAGCACCCCTATGCAGTCTGTGTGTGTCCTGTGGCTTTGGTCAGAGAGCTGGATCTGAAGTGAGCACAGGCTTTGTCTTCCCCTTGGATGTCCAGCCACCACCTTGGTTGGTAAGACTGGATTTGGAAAGGCTAGAGTCAGAGCCAGGTGTGAGCCAGGGCTTCTCCTAGGCTCAGTGGCCATTACCACTTTAAGGGCTGGGGCTGGGGCAGGGACCAAGGGGCCTGTAGCATGAGCCCTGAGGTAGAATTTTTTGTCTCCAGGTTTTGTTGTTAGTCTCTTTCTAGATTGGGGTGATGACTGGGTCCCGAGGGCTTGGTGCTGCACTTCTGTGCTGGCTTAACTTTTTCCTCACCATGTGCACCTTAGATAGAGACTGGGTTGGAATCAGAGGTTTTGGTGCCACACTACTGAGATGGTTTCAGTCCACTGGGAATGGCGGTCTCCACCCTGGAACCAATTTTGTTCCCCACAAAAGGGGCAAGAACACACTTGCTAGCAATGGCTGCTTCCACCCTTGTCAGAGACAGGGCCAGGGTCCAAGCCAGCGTCATTCCTTCCAAGTGTGCACTCTCTCATTAGCAATGGCAAGAGAGACTGGAGTAAGAGCCTGGTGCAGGCTCAGGCATACTGGGGTTGTCCTGGCAAGCCAGCCAGAGCCCCAGACACTTTTCAATCTGTTGTCATCACACTGTGACCAGGAGTAAGCAAGCTTGTGCATGGGCTCTTCAAGAGCAGTCTTGGTTTCTTATAGATCTCCAGTAAGCCTCACTGGTTTTCAAACAAGCTAAGGGAGCTCATCTTCCTTTGTCAGACCCCATGGCTGGGGTGCCTAATATGTGGCTCATACCCTTCACTCCCCAGAGAGGATCCCAGAGCCCATGATATCCTCCTCCTTTTCTGGGTCCCCAGCTAGGGATGTGGGACCCAACCAGATCACTTCTCCTCCCTTCCTGCCAGACTCTGCATGGATCTCTCTTTACAGCCCTGGTTGCAGAAAAGCCATTCTGCCAATCTCCAGCTCATATTCAGAAAGAGCTGCTCCCCATGTAGTTGTATTTTTGATGTGCTCGTGAGGGCAAGTGAGCTCAGTGTCCTCCTACTCTGCCATCTTAACATATCGCATTGATTTTGTATACTGCATCTTTACTGAATTCATTTTTTAGTTCTAATTGTTTTATGGTCGTTGTTGAGTTTTCTACATATATGATCATGCCATCTGCAAATAGAAATAACTTTACTTCTTCCTTTCAGATTTGGGTGCTTTTTATTCTTTTTACTTACCTAATTTCTCTGGCTAGGATTTCCAGTAATATGTTGAGCAGGTGTTGAGAGTGGGCATCCTTGTTTTGTACCAAAAAGGTACAAAGGGAAAGCTTTATGTTTTTCTCCATTGATTATGATGTTAGCTGTGGGCTTTTCATATATGGTCTATAAGCTGTGAGTTAATTTTCTTTTACACATTTTCGTTGAGTTTTAATCATAAATGTATGTTGAACTTTGTCAAGTGCTTTTTCTTTGCCCATTAAGATAATCGTGTGGTTTTATTCTTTCATTTAAATTTTTTGTATCACACTGATTATTTGCATATGTTAAACCAACATTGCATCCCAGGGATAAATCCCTCTTGGTCATGGTGTATGATCCTTTTAATGTGCTGTTAAAATCGGTTTGCTAGTATTTTATTGAGAATTTATGCCTCTATACTCATCAGTAATATTGACCTTTAATTTTTTTTCTTGTAGCGTCTTTATCTGGAATTATTATCAGTGTAATGCTGGGCTTGTAAAATGAGTTTGGGAGTACTCCCTCCCATTCAATTTTTGGAAGAGTTTGAAAAAGATTGGAGTTAATATTTTAGACATTGGTAAAATTCAACAGAGAAACCATCTGGAGCTGGGTTGTTGGTGGTGGTGGTGGTGGCTTTTTTGTTTCTTGTTTTTGTTTTTTTGGTTGGGAGGTTTTTGATAACTGATTCAACTTTGTTAATAGTAATTGATTTATCCATGTTTCTATTTCTTCTTGATTGAGTTTTGGTAGGTTGTATATTTCTAGGAATTTATCAGCTTCCTCTAGGTTATCCAGTCTGTTCATGTATAATTGTGCTTATTAGTCCTGTGTGATCCTTTATATTACTGAGGTACCATTTAAACGCCTGCTCTTTTATTCCTGATTTTATTTATCTAAGTCTTCTCTCTTTTATCTTTGTCTAATTAAGGTTTTGTTGATTTTATCTTTTCAAAAAAAACCAACCTTAGTTGTGTTGATTTTTTTTCTATTGCTTTCTTATCCTCCACTTGATTTATTATTTATTTATTTAAACTTATTTATTATTTCCTTCTGCTAACTTTTGACTTGGTTTGTTCTTTTTCTAGTTCCTTGAGGTGTAAAATTAGATTGTTTATTTGATGCTTTGTATTTTTTAAATATAAACTTCCCTCTTAGTACTACTTTTGCTGCATTCCATAGTTTCAGTATATTTTATTTTCATTTTTATTTCCCTCCAGATACTTTTTAAATGTTCTTTGGATTTCCTCTCTTGATTTTCCTCAATGGTTGCTCAAGAGAGTATTGCTTATTTTCCACATATTTATAAATTTTCCCATTTTCTTGCTGTCATTGATTTCTAGTTTTATTTCACTGTGGTTGGAAAAGATACTTGGTATAATTTTAATCTTCATAAATTTGTCAAGACTTGGTTTGTGACCTAACATGGGATATATCCAGAAAAATGTTCTATGTGTGCTTGAAAAGAATGTGTATTCTTCTGCTGTTAGGTAGAAATTTCTGTAAGTTTCTGTTATGTCCATTTGGTTTATAGTGTTGTCCAAGTAAGATTTTTCTTTATTGCTTTTCTGTCTGGATGTTGTGTCCATTATTGTAAGTGGGATATTGAATCCCCCTACTATTATTGTATTGCTGTCAATTT
Organism: Tursiops truncatus; assembly: GCF_011762595.2. Taxonomy (NCBI): domain Eukaryota; kingdom Metazoa; phylum Chordata; class Mammalia; order Artiodactyla; family Delphinidae; genus Tursiops; species Tursiops truncatus. The sequence continues at coordinate 56,576,602 of NC_047055.1, forward strand.
CTGCCTTCAGATCTGTCAATGTTTTCTTTATACATTTAAGTGTTCTGCTACTGGGTACACATATATTTATAAATGTTATATCTTCCTATTGAATTGACCCTTTTATAATTATATAATGACCTTCATTTCTAAAAATAGTTTAAGACTTAAAGTCCATTTTTTCTGATATAACTATAGCCACTTTCACTTTATTTTGGTTACCATTTGCATGGTGTATCTTTTTCCATCACTTCACTTTCGACCAAATCATATTGCTGGATCTTATTTTTTTATCCATTCATCCATTCAGTGCATTTTAATTGGTGAGTTTAATCCATTTACATTTAAAGTCAAGCACAGTGACTACTCTAATTCCATTTCTAAAACATCAAGTATAACATACATAGATCGAAACCTACTACTTTCTTTTTTCACAAAGATGGATACCTGGAGTTAAGTCAGCTTATAGTTAACCAGGAAAATTAACCATTTACTAAGTTAGAAATTAGGTAACCAGTATAGCTCTCAAAATATTTTTTGTTGTCTTGTTATAAAGGAACAACAGAAGTTTTATTGAAAGTCTTTTTCAGAAACTGGTATACCTGAGAAAAACATGACAGAAGTTATTCCTTGAGATCCTACTAATTTTTATTGGTACAAAAAATTCTTTTTATTTGCAAGTGGCTTCCTGTAAAATGTTGGTCACTTCCGAGACACCAAAAAATTTTAAAGCCAGTATCAGTTAAGAGAGGCGTTAAGACTAGGAAATTGATCATAAGTTTATTACTGTATCCTCATTGTAAAAACAACTTTATTCCAGAGGTTAAATAAAATAAAATTCCTGGGTTTCCCTGGTGGCCCAGTGGTTAAGAATCCTTATGCCAATGCAGGGGACATGGGTTCAAGCCCTGGTCCAGGAAGATCCCACCTGCTGTGGAGCAACTAAGGCCATGTGCCACAACTACTGAGTCTATGCTCTAGAGCCCATGAGCCACAACTACTGAGCCAGTGTGCCACAACTACTGAAGCCCACGTGCCTAGAGCCGGTGCTACACAACAAGAGAAGACACCGCAATGAGAAACCTGCACACCGCACTGAAGAGTAGCCCCCGCTCACCACAACTAGAGAAAGCCCATGCATAGCAATGAAGACACAACACAGCCAAAAATGAACATAAATTAAAAACAATTCCTGTTGCAAAACAACATTGAAGTGGAGGAAGAATGTGAAAAGATTAAACATTTTGGACTTAACCATATATGGGATTGAAACTTAGCTCTGCCACTTACTAGCTTTGCGATTATGGGCAAAGCCAAAACACTCTGTTCCTCTGTTTCCCAATCTGCAAAAATTGGAATATTAAAATTTCCCTTTTTTCCAAAAATTTGGTAAGAAATAAATGAGTTAACATGAGAGATAGAAGATGAATAAATTTGGGGGATGTAATGTACAACATTGTTATTAGCGTTAATGATACTCCATTAAATACTTGACAGTTGCTAAGAGATACAATCTTAAAATTTCTCACTACACAAAAGAAATGATAATTATGACATGATAGACGTGTTAGTTAACATGGTTGTGATAATCATATTGTAATGTATAAGTGTATCAAATCAACACTTTGTACACCTCAAACTTATACAATGTAAAACTGAGCATGTTTCCATTTATTCCCCATTGTGAGCACTGGTTGAAGACCATTCTCACTCTATAATTCACCATGAAAACTTCAGCTTTAAATGAGTCTATCATACTGATTTAACTCAATAATGTCCCTTTTTAATTCCTCTCTCCTTTTCCCTCCAAAATAAAGACTTACCATGCTTGAAATTCTAGAAGCTGAAAAGAAGAGAGAAAAGGCTGCTACTTATTTACCTATCACATTATATTGAATTTAACTGCAAACGCAGATTGGAAGCCTGTGGCTCCTAAGACCATCCTAGGTTGCCCCTTATTATTCCCCACTAAAATTATATTTTATTTCTTTATTTATCCATTCATGTATGTTGATAGTTATAATCCCACCTACTTCCAAAAGAGATCTCAGGGGTGATCTTATGATCAAGTCAAGGTACAGTTATCACAGGGTCAAGGAAAAAAAAAAACAGTTACTAAGAAAGGAGGGGACATTCTATTCCACAGGCATCTTTCTCTTTTCTCCCCTTTTTCCATCTCTTTTTCTTTTTTTCTTCTTGTTCTACATCTTTAGCCCCTGCCAATAATTCCTCAAGTCTCCCAGCACCCTCACTTATCTAAGGAGGTGGTACTCCAGCTTGAAGCAAAGGTGGAGTCTCAGAACTGCATTTCAGTGGCAAATTATTTAGAGAAAAATTAAGAAGCCTGAGGTGAAATTGAAGGAGGCAGCTTTTAGCAATCAAAAGGTGCAATAGTTAGCACTATAAAAATTAGAATTTAACCCCACCACAACAAAACAATAGAGATAAATCAATGTTTCCTGAAATGGGATTCTGACCCATAATAGTTTTCTAATTTCAATGTACAAATTAGAGGTAGGGTTAAGCCTCCTTTTGTACTAACTGCTGATAATCAAAGTATACATATTATTCTCTCCTCTCCTCTCAGCCCTCCTCTCTCCCTTCCCAGAATAAAGCAATGAGAGTCACCTGCTTTGGATTCCTGAAGACACTCACCTGTATTAGAATTAAGATCATCAGGCTCTGATTCGGTCCCATTTTGGCTTCCATTTCCCTGAAGAGTGTTCATAGCCATAAGCTTCATCTTCTGCAGCTTCATCGCCTCAGCCATTGTTGCAGCTGTTATACCTAAAACCATAACCATTCTTTTAAAACAGGGGCCATTTCTTAATGTAATTGAAGACTGTATACATTTCTTTAACAGGCCTATGCTGCACAGCACAAGCCAAAAGTAAGCCCAAGTCTAATTTATGAATAATATTCTTTAACAAAGTAATTTTCAACTCCTCTAATAACTTCTTACAATGGACAGTTTGAACATCTGAAAAAGCATTAAATATGGGTCTGATTCCCAATTGAAAACAGCACAGAGAAAACAAACAGCATAATGTGAAAATTGTCTGAGAAATTTCAAAACTCTTGCTAATGTGTTCTGGTGTCTATTAAGAGCTCTGGACAGTTGTTTTAGACAGAGCTCACCATGCACTAAAATCCATCTAAAACAACATTGTCAGAGGAAGCACTCTGAAATGCTAGAAGGAACAACTTTCTAGTGAATATCCTTGCTAGCACTTCTACTAAAGAATGGGCTACCTTCCTTATGAGAGTTACCTTAGAAAGAAGAATTAAGGGGAGGAAACACAAAGTTGTCTTTATACCTTTTTACTGACCTCCTTCTTATATACTGAGGGACCAAATAAATGAAAACATGGCAGGCCACCTCTGAAAGTGTGCCAGCCCTTGTAGTATAATTACATTCTTTTGTATTAATATAAGGCAATTTTTAAAACTCTATATAATGGTACAAAGAGGTAGGAATAAAAAACCCAAAGATAAAACATGAGTGCATAAGTTTGAAATTCTTCCTCCTAGGAAGTCTATATCCAGCAAAACCATAGAAATATAACCGGAAATTGGTACTAAAAATAGATCAATCTGTACTCCACCAATGCCCTTCAAAATGTATAGTGAATTCAACTAAATTAGTTTTAAATAGTATCGAAATCCCTAACCATCTACTGGTGCACTGGTACCACGGGCCAAAAAGAAAAAGAAAAAAAACTCTGGCAGATTTAAAACAGTATTTTAGAATTCAGTGAAATCATTCTCCCCTGCAAATGCAAATCAAAGAAAAGAAGGCATGTATTGGTTGCTGCAAAAGAGTGGATGTTCCTTAAAAAAGTAAAAATAGAACTACCATATGACCCAGCAATCCCATTACTGGGATTTACCCTGAGAAAACCATAATTCAAAAAGACACACACACCCCAATGTTCACTGCAGCACTATTTACAATACCCAGAACATGGAAGCAACCTAAATGTCCACCAACAGATGAATGGATAAAGAAGATGTGGTACATATATACAATGGAATATTACTCAGACTTAGAGTGGTGAAAATAGTTCTTAAGAGTCACAAGAACTTTAATGAATATCTAAACCAACCCTTCCATTTTACAAATGAAAAACTGAATCCTAGAGAGGAAAAGTGAGGGACTTAATACAACACAGACAGTAGAGCTAGGATGAGAACTCGTGTCTCCTGACATGTACCCTTAGTGCTTTGTCCACTAAATCCCACCTTCTTAATCTTGATTTTAATTTCTTTAAAACTCTCTAAATGGGTTTGAAGAGAGGCATTATAAGTCACTGACCAGAACAAGGGAAAAATCATGTCATATAACTTCTCAAGGATTCAGATTACTCAATATGAAAAATGAAAGGGTTGGACTAAGTGGTCTTTACAGTCCTTTATGAAGCAATAATTCTGACTAGATTTACTTTGTACTGTATAGTTTTGTCATACTTCTGGTTTTGTATAGATGTTATCCATGCATGCTCTAAAGCAAAATTTTTCTTGGACTCCTTTCTCACTAGTAAACAAGCATTAGACTTATAAATTTATGTGATCTATAGTCCTTAACCTAGAAGTGCAGTGGGGAAAAAAATCCATGCTGCGTAGAAAAATTTACAAGGGGAAAAATGTGAATTTGGATTTGCAGCAGTGATTGAACAAAAATTAAGGCAATTTTATAGTTTCCTAATTGGTTATACTGTGCCTATCTCTTCATATTAGTTTGAAAGCTTTTCTGTCAAAACTGTGAATAAGTAAATTAACTAAAGGAGAACTATGAGTAATCAAATCTTGAGGTTTACAATTAAATGAAATGGTGGGTCAGTTCACTGCAACATGGTTTTATATTTTAAAAATAGCATTTAATTAAATTAACGAAGTGTTGCATTAATAATATCCCTCCAAAAAAGAAAAGCAGTTTAGAACAAAATTCCAGGTTGCCAAGCAACTGTTTATTTTCCTGTAGACGCTTCTGAAAATGCATAAAAGGCATTTTAAATGTCTTTGAAAGTCTAATAATCTCTTCAAATGTTCCAATTATATCTAATGTTAAAAGATTAAAAGCAAGAAAGAAACATCCTATTGAACCTATACCAACATCTTCCAAATTATTTTCCATTTGCCTGCTTGTTTCATAAAATGTTAAAAGAGAATTGTTTTTAAAAAAAGGGGAGGGGGGAAGATGGCAGAAGAGTAAGACACGGAGATCACCTTCCTCCCCAAAGATACATCAGAAATACATCTACACATGGAACAACTCCTACAGAACACCTACTAAAAGCTGGCAGAAGACCTCAGACCTCCCAAAAGGCAAGAAACTCCCCACGTACCTGGGTAGGGCAAAATAAACAGAGACAAAAGAATAGGGACGGGAACAGCACCAGTGGGAGAGAGCCGTGAAGGAGGAAAGGTTTCCACACACTAGAAGCCCCTTCATGGGCAGAGACTGTGGGTGGCAGAGGGGGGGACCTTTGGAGCCGCGGAAGAGAGCGCAGCCACAGGTGCAGAGGGAAAAGTGGAGAGATTCCCGCACAGAGGATCGGTGCCAACCTGCACTCACCAGCCTGAAAGGCTTGTCTGCTCACCCGCCGGGACGGGGGGCGGGGGCTGGGAGCTGAGGCTCGGGCTTCAGTTGGAGTGCAGGGAGAGAACTGGCGGCCTGAACACAGCCTGAATGGGTTATTGCACCACGGCTAGCCGGGACGGAGTCCGGGAAAAAGTCTGGAACTGCCAAAGAGGCAAGAGACATTTTCTTCCCTCTTTGTTTCCTGGTGAGCGTGGAGAGAGGATTTAGAGCACAGCTTAAAGGAGCTCCAGAGACGGGCGCGAGCCATGGCTAACAGTGAGGACAACAGAGATGGGTATGAGATGCTAAGGCTGCTGCTGCCACCAACAAGAAACCTGTGTGCGAGCAAAGGTCACCCTCCACATCTCCCTTCTGGGGAGCCTGTGCAGCCCGCCACTGCCAGGGACCCGGGATCCAGGGACAACTTCCCTGGGAGAACGCATGGTGCGCCTCAGGCGGGTGCAACGTCACGCCGGCCTCTGCTGCCACAGGCTCACCCCACACTCCGTACCCTTCCCTCCACCCAGCCTGAGTGAGCCAGAGACCACGAATCAGCGGCTCCTTTAACCCCGTCCTGTCTGAGCAAAGAATAGACGCCCTCCGGTGACCTACACGCAGAGGCAGGGCCAAATCCAAAGCTGAGCCCCTGGGACCTGTGAGAACTAAGAAGAGAAAGGGAAATCTCTCCCAGCAGCCTCAGGAGCAGCGGATTAAATCTCCACAATTAACTTGATGTACCCTGCATCTGTTGAATACCTAAATAGACAACGAATCATCCCAAATTGAGGAGGTGGACTTTGAGAGCACTATTTATTATTTTTCCCTCTTTTCCTCTTTTTGTGAGTGTGCATGTGTAAGCTTCTGTGTGACATTTTCTCTGTATACCTTTGCTTTCACCATTTGTCCTAGGATTCTATCCATCCGTTTTTTGGTGTTGTTTTGTTTGTTTGTTAAGTTTTTTAAAAAAAAAAATTCTTAAAAATTACTTTTTTCTTTTAATAACTTTATTTTATTTTACCTTATTTTATTTTATTTTATCCTTTTTCTTTCTTTCTCCTTTTTCTCCCATTTATTCTGAGCCATGAGAATGGAAGGCACTTGGTGCTGCAGACAGGAGTCAGTGCTGTGCCTCTGAGGTGGGAGAGCTATCTTCAGGACACTGGTCCACAAGAGACCTCCCAGCTGCACGTAATATCAAATGGCAAAAATCTCCCAGAGATCTCCATCTCAAAACCAACACCCAGCTTCACTCAACGACCAGCAAGCTACAGTGCTGGACACCCTATGCCAAACAACTAGCAAGACAGGAACACAACCACACCCATTAGCAGAGAGGCTGCCTAAAATCATGATAAGTCCACAGATACCCCAAAACACACTACCAGACGTGGACGTACCCACCAGAAAGACAAGATCCAGCCTCATCCACCAGAACACAGGCACTAGTCCCCTCCACCAGGAAGCCTACACAATCCACTGAAACAACTTTAGCCCCTGGGGATGGACACCAAAAAAACCGGGAACTATGAAACTGCAGGCTGCAAAAAGGAGACCCCAAACAAGTAAGATAAGCAAAATGAGAAGATAGTAAAACACACAGCAGATGAAGGAGCAAGATAAAAACCCACCAGACCTAACAAATGAAGAGGAAATAGGCAGTCTACCTGAAAAAGAATTCAGAATAATGATAATAAAGATGATCCAAATTCATGGAAATAGAATAGAGAAAATGCAAGAAACATTTAACAAGGACCTAGAAGAACTAAAGATGAAACAAGCAACGATGAACAACAAAATAAATGAAAATAAAAACACTCTAGAAGGGATCAATACCAGAATAACTGAGGCAGAAGAACGGATAAGTGACCTGGAAGATAAAATAGTGGAAATAACTACTGCAGAGCAGAATAAAGGAAAAAGAATGAAAAGAACTGAGGACAGTCTCAGAGACTTCTGGGACAACATTAAACGCACCAACATTAGAATTATAGGGGTTCCAGAAGAAGAAGAGAAAAAGAAAGGGACTGAGAAAATATATGATGAGATTATAGTTGAAAACTTCCTTATTATGGGAAAGGAAATAGTTAATCAAGTCCAGGAAGCACAGAGAGTCCCATACAGACTGGCTGAATGGATATAAAAACAAGAACCATATATATGCTGTCTACAAGAGACCCACTTCAGACCTAGAGACACATACAGACTGAAAGTGAGGGGATGGAAAAAGATATTCCATGCAAATGGAAACCAAAAGAAAGCTGGCATAGTAATTCTCATATCAGACAAAATAGACTTTAAAATAAAAACTATTAGAATTGACAAAGAAGGACACTACGTAATGATCAAGGGATCGATCCAAGAAGACGATATAACAATTGTAAATATTTATGCACCTAACATAGGACCACCTGAATACATAAGGCAAATACTAACAGCCATAAAAGGGGAAATCAACAGTAATACATTCATAATAGGGGACTTTTACACCCCACTTTCACCAATGGACAGATCATCCAAAATGAAAATAAACAAGGAAACACAAGCTATAAATGATACATTAAACAAGATGGACTTAATTGATATTTATAGGACATTCCATCCAAAAACAACAGAATACACATTTTTCTCAAGTGCTTATGGAACATTCTCCAGGATAGATCATATCTTGGGTCACAAATCAACCCTTGGTAAATTTAAGAAAATTGAACTTGTATCAAGTATCTTTTCTGACCACAATGCTATGAGGCTAGATATCAATTCCAGGAAAAGATCTGTAAAAAATACAAACATATGGAGGCTAAACCATACACTACTTAATAACGAAGTGATCACTGAAGAAATCAAAGAGGAAATCAAAAAATACCTAGAAACAAAGGACAATGGAGACAAAACGACCCAAAACCTATGGGATGCAGCAAAAGCAGTTCTAAGAGGGACGTTTATAGCAATACAATCCTACCTCATGAAACAGGAAACATCTTGAATAAAAAACCTAACCTTGCACCTAAAGCAATTAGAGAAAGAAGAACAAGAACCCCCAAAGTTAGAAGAAGGAAAGAAAGCATAAAGGTCAGATCAGAAATAAATGAAAAAGAAATGAAGGAAACGATAGCAAAGACCAATAAAACTAAAAGCTGGTTCTTTCAGAAGATAAAGAAAATTGATAAACCGTTAGCCACACTCATCAAGAAAAAAAGGGAGAAGACAAATCAATAGAAATGAAAAAGGAGAAGTAACAACTGACACTGCAGAAATACAAAAGATCATGAGAGATTACTAAAATCAACTCTATGCCAATAAAATGGACAACCTAGAAGAAATGGAAATATTCTTGGAAATGCACAACCTGCCAAGACTGAATCAGGAAGAAATAGAAAATGTGAGTAGACAAATCACAAGCAGTGAAATTGAAACTGTGATTAAAAATCTTCCAACAAGCAAAAGCCCAGGACCAGATGGCTTCACAGGCGAATTATATCAAACATTTAGAGTAGAGCTAACACCTATCCTTCTCAAACTCTTCCAAAATATAGCAGGAGGAGGGACACTCCCAAACTCATCCTACGAGGTCACCATCACCCTGATACCGAAACCAGACAAGGATGTCACAAACTACAGGCCAATATGACGGATGAACATAGATGAAAAATCCTCAACAAAATACTAGCAAACAGAATCCAACAGCACATTAAAAGGATCATACAACATGATCAAGTGGGGTTTGTTCCAGTAGTTCAAGGACTCTTCAATATATGCAAATCAATCAATTTGATACACCATATTAACAACTTGAAGGAGAAAAAACCATATGGTCATCTCAATAGATGCAGAGAAAACTTTCGACAAAATTCAACACCCATTTATGATAAAAACCCTCCAGAAAGTAGGCATAGAGGGAACTTACGTCAATACAATAAAGGCCATATATCACAAAGCCAGAGCCAACATAGTACTCAACAGTGAAAAACTGAAAGCATTTCCACTAAGGTCAGGAACAAGACAAGGTTGCCCACTCTCACCACTCTTATTCTACATAGACTTGGAAGTTTTAGCCACAGCAATCAGAGAAGAAAAGGAGATAAAAGGAATCCAAATCAGAAAAGAAGAAGTAAAGCTGTCACTGTTTGCAGATGACATGATACTATACATAGAGAATCCTAAAGATGCTACCAGAAAACTACTAGAGCTAATCAATGAATTTGGTAAAATAGCAGGATACAAAATTAATGCTCAGAAGTCTCTGGCATTCCTATACACTAATGATGAAAAATCTGAAAATGAAATTAGGAAAACACTCCCATTTACCATTGCAACAAAAAGAAACAAATATCTCAGAATAAACTTACCTAAGGAGACAAAAGACCGCTATGCAGAAAATTGTAAGACACTGATGAAAGAAATTAAAGATGGTACAAATAGATGGAGAGATATACCATGTTCTTGGATTGGAAGAATCAACACTGTGAAAATGACTATACTACCCAAAGCAATCTACAGGTTCAATGCAATCCCTATCAAACTACCACCGGCATTTTTCACAGAACTAGAACAAAAAATTTCATAATTTTTATGGAAATACGAAAGACCCAGAATAGCCAAAGCAATCTTGAGAACGAAAAACGTAGCTGGAAGAATCAGGCGGGAGAGCAGGAAGATGGCGGAAGAGTAAGACGCGGAGATCACCTTCCTCCCCACAGATACACCAGAAATACATCTACACGTGGAACAACTCCTACAGAACACCTACTGAAGGCTGGCAGAAGACCTCAGACCTCCCAAAAGGCAAGAAACTCCCCACGTACCTGGGTAGGGCAAAAGAAAAAAAAGAATAAACAGAGACAAAAGGATAGGGACGGCACCTGCACCAGTGGGAGGGAGCTGTGAAGGAGGAAAAGTTTCCACACACTAGGAAGCCCCTTCGCGGGCGGAGACTGCGGGAGGCGGAGGAGGGAGCTTCGAAGCCGCGGAGGAGTGCACAGCAACGGGTGCGGAGGGCAAAGCGGGGAGATTCCCGCACAGAGGATCGGTGCCGACCGGCACTCACCAGCCCGAGAGGCTTGTCTGCTCACCCGCTGGGGCGGGCGGGGCTGCGAGCTGAGGCTCTGAGGCTCGGGTTTCGGTTTCGGACGGAGCGCAGGGAGAGGACTGGGGTTGGCGGCTTGAACATAGCCTGAAGGGGTTAGTGCACCACAGCTAGCCGGGAGGGAGTCCGGGGAAAAGTCTGCACCTGCCGAAGAGGCAAGAGACTTTTTCTTCCCTCTTTGTTTCCTGGTGCGTGAGGAGAGGGGTTTAAGCACGCTGCTTAAAGAAACTCCAGAGACGGGCACGAGCCGCGGCTAAAAGCGCGAACCCCAGAGACGGGCGCGAGCCGCGGCTGAAAGCGCGGAATCCAGAGACGGGCGCGAGCCGCGGCTGAAAGCGCGGACCCCAGAGACGGGCGCGAGCCGCGGTTGAAAGCACGGACCCCAGAGATGGGCGCGAGCCGCGGCTGAAAGCGCGGACCCCAGAGACGGGCGCGAGCCGAGGCTGAGGGCGCGGACTCCAGAGACGGGCGCGAGCCGCGGCTGGAGGCGCGGATCCCAGAGGCGGGCGGGAGACGTTGGGGCTGCTGCTGCCGCCATCAAGGGACCTGTGTGCGAGCGCAGGTCGCTCTCCACGCCCCTCTTCCGCGGAGCCTGTGCAGCCCGCCACTGCCGGGTTCCCGGGATCCGGGGACGACTTCCCCAGGAGAGCGCACGGTGGACCTCGGGCTGGTGCAGGGTCACGCCGGACTTTGCCGCCGCAGGCCCGCCCCGCATTCCGTGCCCCTCCCTCCCCGCCGGCCTCAGTACGCCAGAACCCCCGAATCAGCGGCTCCTTTAACCCCGTCCTGTCTGAGCAAAAAACAGACGCCCTCCAGCGACCTACACGCAGAGGCAGGGCCAAATCCAAAGCTGAGCCCCTGTGAGCTGTGAGAACAAAGAAGAGAAAGGGAAATCTCTCCCAGCAGCCTCAGAAGCAGCGGATTAAAGCTCCACAATCAACCTGATGTACCCTGCATCTGTGGAATACATGAATAGACAGCCAATCATCCCAAATTAAGGAGGTGGACTTTGGGAGCAAGATCTATGATTTTTTTCCCTATTCCTCTTTTTGTGAATGTGTATGTGTATGCTTCTGTATGAGATCTTGTCTGTATAGTCTTGGTTCCACCATTTGTCCTAGGGTTCTATCCGTCCATGGTTTTTTCTTAAAACTTTTTTCTTAATAATCAATTTTAATTTTAAGAACGTTATTATACTTTACCTTCGTCCTTTCTTTCTTTCTTTCCTTCCTTCCTTCCCTCCTTTAGACAACGAATCATCCCAAATTGAGGAGGTGGTCTCTGACAGCAAGATTTATGATTTTTCCCCCTTTACCTCTTTTAGTGAGGGTGTATGTGTATGCTTCTGTGTAAGATTTTGTCTGTATAGCTTTGCTTCCAACATTTGTCCTAAGGTTCTATCCGTTCCTTTTTTTTTCCTAAATAACAATTTTTTAATTCAATAACTTTATTATACTTTATTTTATTTTTACTGTATCTTCTTTCTTTCTGTTTTTCCTTCTTTCCCTCTTTCCTTCCTTCCTTCCTCCCTCCCTCCCTCCTTTCGTTCCTTCTTGCCTTCCTTCCTTCTTTGCTTCTTTCTTTCTTTCTTCCTTCCTTCCTTACTTCCTTCCCTCCTTCCTTCCCTCCTTTCCTTCTTTCTTTCCTCATACTTCTACTAATTCCCTCTACTTTTTCTCCCTTTTATTCTGAGCCGTGTGGATGAAAAGCTCTTGGTGCTCCAGCCAGGAGTCAGGGCTCTGCCTCTGAGGTAGGAGAGCCAACTTCAGGACACTGGTCCACAAGAGACCTCCCAGCTCCACATAATATCAAACGGCGAAAATCTCCCAGAGACCTCCATCTTAACACCAGCACCCAGCTTCACTCAATGACCAGCAAGCCACAGTGCTGGACAACCTGTGCCAAACAACTAGCAAAACAGGAACACAACCCCACCCATTAGCAGAGAGGCTGCCTAAAATCATAATAAGGCCACAGACACCCCAAAACACACCACCAGACGTGAACCTGCCCACTAGAGAGACAAGATCCAGCCTCATCCACCACAACACAGGCACTAGTCCCCTCCACCAGGAAGCCTACACAACCCACTGAACCAACCTTAGCCACTGGAGACAGACATCAAAAACAGGAGGAACTACGAACCTGCAGCCTGCAAAAACGAGACCCCAAACACAGTAAGATAAGCAAAATGAGAAAACAGAAAAACACATAGCAGATAAAGGAGCAAGATAAAAACCCACCAGACCTAACAAATGAAGAGGAAATAAGCAGTCTACCTGAAAAAGAATTCAGAATAATGATAGTAAGGTTGATCCGAAATCTTGGAGATAGAATGGACAATAGAATGGACAAAATGCAAGAATCAGTTAACAAGGACCTAGAAGAACTAAAGATGAAACAAGCAACGATGAACAACACAATAAATGAAATTAAAAATACTCTAGATGGGATCAATAGCAGAATAACTGAGGCAGAAGAACGGATAAGTGACCTGGAAGATAAAATAGTGGAAATAACTATTGCAGAGCAGAATAAAGAAAAAAGAATGAAAAGAACTGAGGACAGTCTCAGAGACCTCTGGGACAACATTAAACGCACCAACATTCGAATTATAGGGGTTCCAGAAGAAGAAGAGAAAAAGAAAGGGACTGAGAAAATATTTGAAGAGATTATAGTTGAAAACTTCCCTAATATGGGAAAGGAAATAGTTAACCAAGTCCAGGAAGCACAGAGAGTCCCATACAGGATAAATACAAGGAGAAATACGCCAAGACACATATTAATCAAACTGTCAAAAATTAAATACAAAGAAAGCATATTAAAAGCAGCAAGGGAAAAACAACAAATAACACATAAGGGAATCCCCATAAGGTTAACAGCTGATCTCTCAGCAGAAACCCTACAAGCCAGAAGGGAGTGGCAGGACATACTGAAAGTGATGAAGGAGAAAAACCTGCAGCCAAGACTACTCTACCCAGCAAGGATCTCATTCAGATTTGATGGAGAAATTAAAACCTTTACAGACAAGCAAAAGCTGAGAGAGTTCAGCACCACCAAACCAGCTTTACAACAAATGCTAAAGGATCTTCTCTAGGGAAGAAACACAAGAGAAGGAAAAGACCTACAATAATGAACCCAAAACAATTTAGAAAATGGGAATAGGAACATACATATCGATAATTACCTTAAATGTAAATGGACTAAATGCTCCCACCAAAAGACACAGATTAGCTCAATGGATACAAAAACAAGACCCTTATATATGCTGTCTACAAGAGACCCACTTCAGACCTAGAGACACATACAGACTGAAAGTGAGGGGATGGAAAAAGATATTCCATGCAAATGGAAACCAAAAGAAAGCTGGAGTAGCAATTCTCATATCAGACAAAATAGACTTTAAAATAAGGACTATTAAAAGATTCAAAGAAGGACACTACATAATGATCAAGGGATCGATCCAAGAAGAAGATATAACAATTGTAAATATTTATGCACCCAACATAGGAGCACCTCAATACATAAGGCAAATACTAACAGCCATAAAAGGGGAAATCGACAGTAACACATTCATAGTAGGGGACTTAAACACCCCACTTTCACCCATGGACAGATCATCCAAAATGAAAATAAATAAGGAAACACAAGCTTTAAATGATACATTAAACAAGATGGACTTAATTGATATTTATAGGACACTCCATCCAAAAACAACAGAATACACATTTTTCTCAAGTGCTCATGGAACATTCTCCAGGATAGATCATATCTTGGGTAACAAATCAAGCCTTGGTAAATTTAAGAAAATTGAAATTGTATCAAGTATCTTTTCTGACCACAACGTCATGAGACTAGATATCAATTACAGGAAAAGATGTGTAAAAAATACAAACACATGGAGGCTAAACAATACACTACTTAATAATGAAGTGATCACTGAAGAAATCAAAGAGGAAATCAAAAAATACCTAGAAACAAATGACAATGGAGACACAATGAGCCAAAACCTGTGGGATGCAGCAAAAGCAGTTCTAAGGGGGAAGTTTATAGCAATACAAGCCCACCTTAAGAAGCAGGAAACATCTCGAATAAACAACCTAACCTTGCACCTCAAGCAATTAGAGAAAGAAGAACAAAAAAACCCCAAAGCTAGCAGAAGGAAAGAAATCATAAAAATCAGATCAGAAATAAATGAAAAAGAAACGAAGGAAACAATAGCAAAGATCAATAAAACTAAAAGCTGGTTCTTTGAGAAGATAAACAAAATAGATAAACCACTAGCCAGACTCATCAAGAAAAAAAGGGAGAAGGCTCAAATCAATAGAATGAGAAATGTAAAAGGAGAGGTAACAACTGACACTGCAGAAATAAAAGAGATCATGAGAGATTACTACAAGCAACTCTATGCCAATAAAATGGACAATCTGGAAGAAATGGACAAATTCTTAGAAATGCACAACCTGCCAAGACTGAATCAGGAAGAAATAGAAAATATGAACAGACCAATCACAAGCACTGAAATTGAAACTGTGATTAAAAATCTTCCAACAAAGAAAAGCCCAGGACCAGATGGCTTCACAGGCGAATTCTATCAAAATTTAGAGAAGAGCTAACACCTATCCTTCTCAAACTCTTCCAAAATAGAGCAGAGGGAGGACCACTCCCAAACTCCTTCTACGAGGCCACCATCACCTTGATACCAAAACCAGGCAAGGATGTCACAAAGAAAGAAAACTACAGGCCAATATCACTGATGAACATAGATGCAAAAATCCTCAACAAAATACTAGCAAACACAATCCAACAGCACATTAAAAGGATCATACACCATGATCAAGTGGGGTTTATTCCAGGAATGCAAGGAGTCTTCAATATACGCAAATCTATCAATGTGATAAACCATATTAACAAATTGAAGGAGAAAAACCATATGATCATCTCAATAGATGCAGAGAAAGCTTTTGACAAAATTCAACACCCATTTATGATAAAAACCCTCCAGAAAGTAGGCATAGAGGGAACTTTCCTCAACATAATAAAGGCCATATACGACAAGCCCACAGCAAACATCATCCTCAATGGTGAAAACCTGAAAGCATTTCCACTAAGATCAGGAACAAGACAAGGGTGCCCACTCTCACCACTCTTATTCAACATAGTTTTGGAAGTTTTAGCCACAGCAATCAGAGAAAAGAAGGAAATAAAAGGAATACAAATCGGAAAAGAAGAAGTAAAGCTGTCACTGTTTGCAGATGACATGATCCTATACATAGAGAATCCTAAAGATGCTACCAGAAAACTACTAGAGCTAATCAATGAATTTGGTAAAGTGGCAGGATACAAAATTAATGCACAGAAATCTCTGGCATTCCTATATACTAATGATGAAAAATCTGAAAATGAAATCAAGAAAACACTCCCATTTACCATTGCAACAAAAAGAATAAAATATCTAGGAATAAACCTACCTAAGGAGACAAAAGACCTGTATGCAGAAAATTATAAGACACTGATGAAAGAAATTAAAGATGATACAAATAGATGGAGACATATACCATGTTCTTGGATTGGAAGAATCAACATTGTGAAAATGACTCTACTACCCAAAGCAATCTATAGATTCAATGCAATCCCTATCCAACTACCACTGGCATTTTTCACAGAACTAGAACAAAAAATTTCGCAATTAGTATGGAAACACAAAAGACCCCGGATAGCCAAAGCAATCTTGAGAACAAAAAAAGGAACTGGAGGAATCAGGCTCCCTGACTTCAGACTATACTACAAAGCTACAGTCATCAAGACGGTATGGTACTGGCACAAAAACAGAAAGATAGATCAATGGAACAGGATAGAAAGCCCAGAGATAAACCCATGCACATATGGACACCTTATCTTTGATAAAGGTGGCAGGAATGTACAGTGGAGAAAGGACAGCGTCTTCAATAAGTGGTGCTGGGAAAACTGGACAGGTACATGTAAAAGTATGAGATTAGATCACTCCCTAACACCATACACAAAAATAAGCTCAAAATTGATTAAAGACCTAACTATAAGGCCAGAAACTATCAAACTCTTAGAGGAAAACATAGGCAGAACACTCTATGACATAAATCACAGCAAGATTCTTTCTGACCCACCTCCTAGAGTAATGGAAATAAAAACAAAAATAAACAAATGGGACCTAATGAAACTTCAAAGCTTTTGCACAGCAAAGGAAACCATAAACAAGACCAAAAGACAACCCTCAGAGTGGGAGAAAATATTTGCCAATGAAGCAACCGACAAAGGATTAATCTCCAAAATTTACAAGCAGCTCATGCAGCTCAATAACAAAAAAGCAAACAACCCAATCCAAAAATGGGCAGAAGACCTAAATAGACATTTCTCCAAAGAAGATATACAGACTGCCAACAAACACATGAAAGAATGCTCAACATCATTAATCATTAGAGAAATGCAAATCAAAACTACAATGAGATATCATCTCACACCAGTCAGAATGGCCATCATCAAAAAATCTAGAAACAATAAATGCTGGAGAGGATGTGGAGAAAAGGGAACCCTCTTGCACTGCTGGTGGGAATGTGAATTGGTTCAGCCACTATGGAGAACAGTATGGAGGTTCCTTAAAAAACTACAAATAGAACTACCATATGACCCAGCAATCCCACTACTGGGCATATACCCTGAGAAAACCGAAATTCAAAAAGAGTCATGTACCAAAATGTTCATTGCAGCTCTATTTACAATAGCCTGGAGATGAAAACAACCTAAGTGTCCATCATCGGATGAATGGATAAAGAAGATGTGGCACATATATACAATGGAATATTACTCAGCCATAAAAAGAAACGAAATTGAGCTATTTGTAATGAGGTGGATAGACCTAGAGTCTGTCATACAGAGTGAAGTAAGTCAGAAAGAAAAAGACAAATACCGTATGCTAACACATATATATGGAATTTAAGAAAAAAAAATGTCATGAAGAACCTAGGGGTAAGGCAGGAATAAAGACGCAGACCTCCTAGAGAACGGACTTGAGGTTATGGGGAGGGGGAAGGGTGAGCTGTGATGGGGCGAGAGAGAGTCATGGACATATACACACTAACAAACGAAGTAAGGTAGATAGCTAGTGGGAAGCAGCTGCATGGCACAGGGATATTGGCTTGGTGCTTTGTGACAGCCTGGAGGGGTGGGATAGGGAGGGTGGGAGGGAGGGAGACGCAAGAGGGAAGAGATATGGGAACATATGTATATGTATAACTGATTCACTTTGTTATAAAGCAGAAACTAACACACCATTGTAAAGCAATTATACCCCAATAAAGATGTTAAAAAAAAAAAAAAGAATCAGGCTCCCTGATCAGACTATACTACAAAGCTACAGTAATCAAGACAGTATGGTACTGGCACAAAAACAGAAATATAGATCAATGGAACAGCATAGAAAGCCCAGAGATAAACCCACGCACATATGGTCACCTTAACTTTGATAAAGGAGGCAGAAATGTACAGTGGAGAAAGGACAGCCTCTTCAATAACTGGTGCTGGGAAAACTGGACAGGTACATGTAAAATTATGAGATTAGATCACATCCTAACACCATACACAAAAGTAAGCTCTAAATGGATTAAAGACCTAAATGTAAGGCCAGAAACTATCAAACTCTTAGAGGAAAGCATAAGCAGATCACTCTATGACATAAATCACAGCAAGACCCTTTTTGGCCCACCTCCTAGAGAAATGGAAATAAAAACAAAAATAAACAAATGGGACCTAATGAAACTTCAAAGCTTTTGCACAGCAAAGGAAACCATAAACAGGACCAAAAGACAACCCTCAGAATGGGAGAAATTATTTGCAGATGAAGCAACTGACAAAGGATTAATCTCCAAGATTTACAAGCAACTCTTGCAGCTCATAACAAAAAAACAAACAACCCAATCCAAAACTGGGTGGAAGACCTAAATAGACATTTCTCCAAAGAAGATATACAGACTGCCAAGAAACAGATGAAAGAATGCTCAACATCATTAATCATTTGAGAAATGCAAATCAATACTACAATGAAATATCATCTCACACCAGTCAGAATGGCCATCATCAAAACATCTAGAAACAATAAATGCTGGAGAGGGTGTGGAGAAACTGGAACACTCTTGCACTGCTGGTGGGAATGTGAATTGGTTCAGCCACTATGGAGAACAGTATGGAGGTTCCTTAAAAATCTACAAATAGAACTACCATTTGACCCAGCAATCCTACTACTGGGCATATACCCTGAGAAAACCATAATTCAAAAAGAGTCATGTACCACAATGTTCATTGCAGCTCTATTTACCATAGCCAAGAGATGGAAACAACCTAAGTGCCCATCGTCGGATGAATGGATAAAGAAGATGTGGCACATATATTCAATGGAGTGTTACTCATCCATAAAAAGAAATGAAATTGAGCTATTTGTAATGAGGTGGATGGACCTAGAATCTGTCATACAGAGTGAAGTAAGTCAGAAAGAGAAAGACAAATACCGTATGCTAACACATATATATGGAATTTAAGAAAAAATAATGTCATGAAGAACCTAGGCATAAGACAGGAATAAAGACACAGACCTACTAGAGAATGGACTTAAGGATATGCGGCGGGGGAAGGATAATCTGAGACAAAGTGAGAGAGTGGCATGGACATATATACACTACCAAACTTAAAATAGATAGCTAGTGGAAGCAGCTGCAAAGCACAGGGAGATCAGCTCGGTGCTTTGTGACCACCTAGAGGGGTGGGATAGGGAGGGTGGGAGGGAGGGAGATGCAAGAGGGAAGAGATATTGGAACATATGTATATGTATAACTGATTCACTGTGTTATAAAGCAGAAACTAACACACTATTGTAAAGCAATTATACTCCAATAAAGCTGTAAAAAAATACAAAATAAATTTTAAAAAAGGGGAGGTGAGGGATGAGGGATTTCCATGACCAATTGAGACAACACTGGGTTGAAAATAACAAAGTTCATGTAGCCCGTATTATATGCCGCACACTGTTGTACGTTCTTTACATATTTATTTATTTAATATTCACAAAAACCTTCAGAGGGAAGTACCAACACTATTTCCATTTTTCAGATAAGGAAACAATTACAGAAACTGAAAAACAAATCTAATGTCACATAGCTAATAAACCTTGAAGTTGGGGTTTAAACTCAGGTACATTGGCTCCAGGCTTCTTTAATGCAGGTAGTTTCAAAGCTTACAATATGCTAATATTTACTGTGATTTTCCAAAAGAGGCAGAGAGCAGACTACATTTTCTAAACTTTTTGAATAATGAAACTCATTTTCATGGAATACCTATTCAATATATATTGATATATATCAGGATTTTTCACAGTTTACACAAAGCTAACTACTATCTTGTTGAGTAATCATCAGTTATACTTGTCTTTGGTGATATCCTTTTAAATTAGAAATGTTCCTGGTTTTTAAACATCACTGACAATCATTAATTATGTTGTTGGTACCATCCGATAGGCCATTTCTTATTTATGTAAATTTGAGATATGAAAATTCTTCTAATGGTATGTACAACTTCTTGTAAGTTATACACGTCCCTGGGTACCTTATTTGAGCATTTTTATAGAGTATTATAGAGTAGACCTTTCAAGATAATTTCTAAGGCCTTGCAGCCCTGACCTCCCATTGGTCTGATTTTCAAACCAGCAATGGCACACCCAGCAAATCCCATGATAAGTCTAGGAGAGGGTATGCATTAGATATAGATTAAGGGTGACAAAACACCTCAAATTTCTGACATTAGGACAAGAGTAGCTGTCCCCATAACTAGTTAGTTCAAGAAGGCAGGAAGCTAAGAACAGTTGCAGTAGCCTCCTTCCAGAGCCCTTCTATCCTCAAGTGCAGGATTTCTTCAAATAGACCAGCCCACCAGATAAGAAACCTACCTGCTAGTCTATGAAATATGGTCTCTCAGATGCCTATCAAATTCAATAAGCCAGAGAAATACTTAAAAGCTAACAGTTCATATACCAAAATGAGTTTGAATACTGTTTCACTAGTCAACTTATTTTACTTTTTCTACTTAGTCTCAAAGAGATTTTTGACACTTTATAAAACATATTTATTTGTTAGCTTCAGTAGCTCATATGTTAAAATTAGAACAAAACAGAGAAAATTACCATGGCCCCTGCACAAGGATAAAATGCAAGTTTGTGGAATGTTCCATATTTTTGATGATAGTTACACAACAATGTGAATGTATTGTACTAAATGCAACTGAACAGTATTGTTACAATTGTAAAGTTTATGCTATGTGTATTTTATCAGAGCAAAAGAAAACATATTTGGTCAAGTCAGTGATCTCTTATAAATCAAAACTGATAACAAGGATATAAAAGAAGAAAAAGATGATTAATTCTGGCATACTACCAAATTTGTGGCTATTTTTCTCCCATAGTTGCTCAAAGAAAGTATTTAAGTTTCATTTCAAGCATGTTAACCAAAATTAATTTCTATTTTGAAATGTGCTTGACTCTATGTTGCCAATAAAAATATATATTATACAATAAAATATATAACATCTGAACTATAACTTTAATTTATAGAAACAGACAGCCACAGAAAAAAGTCACATTCTTAGAAGAAAGCTGAAAAAAAAAAATAGTGATCCATTAGCTCAATTTAATTTTGACTAGCAAATCAATAATAACAGTAATCAACTGAAGTGAGGCCTACATTTAGATGATTTTGTATTCCTCTGCAGCAGATATCACCAATTAATAGAAATGAGAAAGATTAGCATTTACAGAATTAATAGGAGAGAAAGAGAAACAAACCTAGCCAAGTTCAAATTTATAACAAAAATAATTTGCCTTCAGATACATTCCAGATTGAAAAGGAAATTCAGTTTACTAAATGTATTTTTGAAATACACATTTCAGGAAATCGGAAGATGTTTAGGAAGATACAGTTTAAGATTTCTCACTAAGGATATTAATATAAAAAAGTGATCAGTGATTTTTGTGGAATTTCATTTTCTCTACATGATTTGTTCTGCTCACTGCAGCTATAAGACTTGTATTCCTGCTGCTTTTTGGAAAGCCAGTTTTGCCTGTGTGGAAAACCAGCAATACATTTCAAAATTAGATTGAATAAAATATATTTTGTTTAGATAGCAAATTCAGGAGGAAAACTTCCTACCCATTTTCCTTTAGAAATAAAATAAATAGGAACTTAGCCTCAAATTAAAAATCTATTTTGGTCTAAAATTAAGTTGCAGTGCTAACTTCTGTGTAGCAACTAGCGACAATTCAAATGTATTTTGTGTTCATTAAAAGGTATTAAACTGCCACTACGAGAATATTAAACATTGATAACAAACCACCTTCCAGAAAGGTAATTGGCTTCTTGAAGATCACTGCCACTCATGGCTTGTAAGTAGTTGGTTTTCCCTTGTATCTGCCATAAGTGCCAGAGAATCAGCTATGAAATGGATTCTCCACTCTCCTAGATAGTAGTTCTCAAACACTGCCATGGTCTGTTGCCCATAGAGCTACTAAAATGATTCTTTGTTATTTGTATTCAACATTATGACATTTGCATCATAAATATTTATATACTACTTAAATAAAACCCAAAAAATCCAGCAAATATCTTGAAACGTTGATTGGTCAGAAAACCCTGCATTTTAAGATAATCTGCATATTTATGATAATCAAGGTGTAATATATAACATCAGGAAATACCTGAGAAAATTGCAAGAAGAGTGCTTGTCTGGCCCAAATTATGATGTAAAAAATACTGTATGAGGAATCAGAAGGTCTGGATATTAAATCTGGACTTATCTATAGCTAGTTATATGCCTATCTGAGTCACTTTACACTCTCCCAGAATCAATATTCTTGTCTTAAAATGAGGTTCATGGAAGCAGCCATGATGTCCTTCAATAGGTAAATGGATAAATATAATGTGGTACATCCAGGCAATGGAATATTATTTAGCACTAAAAACAAATGAGTTAGCAAGTCATGAAAAGACATGGAGGAACCTTAAATGCATATCACTAAGTGAAAAGAAGCCAGTCCTAAAGGCTACATACTGTATGATTCCAACTATATTACATTCTGAAAAAGGCAAAATTACTGAAACAATAAAAATATCAGTGATTGTCAGGGATGGAGCCAGGGTGGGAGGCGGGGGCCAGGGACAAATAGGGAGAGCACGGAATTTTTAAGGCACTGAAAATACTGTGTAACATCATAATGATGCATATATGTCATTATACATTTGTCCAAACCCACAGAATGCACGACACAAAGAATGAACTCTAAGGTATACTATAGACTTCGGATTATAATGTTGGGTCAACGTAGGTTCATCCTTAGTAACAATTGTAGCATTCTGCTGAGTGATATTGATAATAGGGGAGACTATGCATTTGTGGATGTAGGGGGTATATGGGAAATCTCTATACCTTCCTCTCAACTATATTATATAACTAAAACTGTTCTAAAAATATTGTCCTTAAAAATATGAGGTTCAATCCACCATTAACTTTCAATGAGTCTACATGGAATAATTACTTCCAAGATAACCATTTATTGACTTGTCATATATTAATTTTATATGTTAATCATGTCTCCCCTATCTAGGCTGCAAGCTCCTTACTTGAAGAAACTATGTATTATTCTTTTTTTTGTATTATTCTAACTTTTTTGCATTCCTTGGTGCCTGACATAGTAGTGGGTAGTTGGTGGTGCCCAGTGAATGACTGCAGAATAACCAATGGGTATTGTGAGGGACACTGCCAGGAGGAAGAAAAAGCTCTACTTTACTTGCCCAACACTAGTAATTGTGTATGGTTTTCTAGTAGTAGGACTATTTTGCATTCTCTCCACAATCCATTCTGCCTGACCTTCCTGCCAAGACATGACAACAAACATAAGAAGTGGGGAAGAGATGGTTCACTCAAACACTGGAGCTGCAATAATTCTGTGCTTGTTTTGTTTTACTCTTTCACTGTCTGATGTGGCCATTCTTTATCATCAGCTTATGCTTATGCTTACTGAAGAGGTATATGTCAAGAATCTGTTTTAGAAGGAAAAGAAATGTGCTATATTAAACATAATTATGTTGAAAAATTTTGCAACAGAATTAGTCCTATTTGCAATTTAAGGAGCACATGAAGTTAACCATAGGTGTATTGATGCAAACGTATGAATAAATGTATGGTCACATCTCAGAGGCTTCCATTTGTATAATATTTTAATAAATATGAATGCTAATTCTTTTAAATCTAAAACTTTAAAGAGATTAATTCTAAAACTCTGGATAAATATATACAAAAGAAGAAAGTCTAAATTATGCCCACTATGATAATAATATTCAATTGTATGTATATTTTCCTACATGTTTTGAAATATATATAGATAGATAGATAGATAGATAGATAGATAGATAGATAACTATGTCTCTATTAGCTATCAGAATGTATAATTACTTGGAGCTACCTGAAACAACCAACAACAACATGAACATTTGCTATATGAGTTACAAGCCACAGTAAATAGGTACCATGAGAACCTGGCTCTTATTCTTGAATCTTCAAATGACACAAGGTATCTTGCAAGATTATTTTTCAAAGTTTACATTACTTTGCCTCATAAAATGCAGTGTGATAACTCAAGACCTTTGTCATTTTTGAAACATACCAGTCTATTACATTTTTAATAACCAAGTATAATAAAAGATTTTGGTATTGTTATTTCCATATTAAAACTACACTCTCTAAATTTCTAGGACCAGAAAAATCTGGCTGTCAGAGTGTTGACATGGTTAAGCATTCTTCCACAACATATGAAGTTTTACTTTAAATTGAGCTGCCTTTCTTCTGAGAGCAGTATCATTGCCAAGATGGGCAGGGTTTAGGGAATTATGAGGTATTGCCATACAACACTAAAAAAAATCCAGTGGGCATGATTTTCCCCTAAAATTGCCGTGGAGAATATTATCCTCAGTTAAGATACTAAGATGACATAGTTGAACTACAAGCATCCAATATTTCATTATAGCCCAGTAAAACAGATAGTTACAAAGGAGAATTCTGACTCCTATCCATCCTGCTCAAAAGCATCTTTATCTGATCATACACGAGTTATGACACTAGTTAATTAGTGCTTGGGTGACAGAAAAATAATTTGAAATTAATAACTAGGCCAGATCATTAATAGAGGACACACACACACACACACACACACACACACACACACAC